>NC_134364.1:74228122-74535622 GCF_048569485.1 Anomaloglossus baeobatrachus | reverse complement strand
TTACAGACCTGAATCTCCTGACAGAAAACTAAATTTTGCTTGCCGAGAGATGCATATCTGGTGCTGAAATTTCTACACCATATTCCTGCAGCTAATATACACCCCCTGGGAAAAAAGCACATCAAAACATCATGTGGTTTTGATGCAATAGTGCTGCAATTTTTTTCCCAGGAGGTGTAGATTGGGTGCAGGAATATGGTGTAAAAATTTCAGCACCAAATCTGCATCTTTTGGCTAAAAAATGCGCAAAAAAATTGGTTTTGGCGCTATTTCGGTGGTGTGGTTTTCTGCCAGGAGGTGCAAATTTGGTGCAGAAATATCTGCACATAATTTCAGCACCAAATTTACCCCTAATGGCAGAGAACTTCATCGAGACAGCATCAAGACTCTTTATATGCATTTTTTGGCCATCAAATGCAGATTTGGTGCTGATCTTTTTACACCATATTTCTCTTGATTTTTATTGAATTGATGATGCCCTACAATTTTTTTTAATTCACTTTTTTTCTCTATCTCGTTCCGTTTTCAAGATAAAAATGCTAACTCCGTTGTTTTCCACCAGGTGGCGCTTTAGGTGGTTTCATTGCGTAGCGCATGGCTGCTTTAATAATAATATAATAATAATCTTTATTTCTATAGCGCCAACATATTCCGCAGCGCTTTACAATTCAGGAGGATAATATACAAATAAGTAACAGTTACAGAAAATACAATATTTAGAGGGAAAAAAAGAAAAGAAAAACAACCCTGCTCATGAGAGCTTACAATCTACAATGAGATTTGGGGGGGCGGGGGCAAGGTACAAGTGCTTATTTACAATGACAATCCAGCCATCTCACGGAAATGGGGGATGGTTTCCTGGACCAGTTGGCCAGAGCCTTGAGATGCATTTGGGTGCCATGGAGTTTGATGTGGCGTTATGTTGTGAGACGTTGTAGAGGGACTATGCTTTACTATACCTAGACACCACTTCTATGCCTATAGCTGCCGCTGTTCTCAAGTTAATAGCAGTGGACAGGATATGAGTGGACTCACTGTATATATGTGCATTTTTCAGCAACAGTACTATATAACTCTGTGGATTACAGTACGTCTACTATGCCAGTTCACTACAATCACATTGATTGGGAATTAATGCAACCAAGAAACATATCTGTTGCTTCTTCTTGCCAAAAAAAGTAGTTGTTTTTTTCTTAACATTTTGGATAAACCCTTTAAAGCGGCGATGAAGAATGCACTTTTTAGTCTTGAAAATGAAAGTTAATGTATGATCCCGCTGCGTGTCTAGGTAAGATCAGCCAATTTGGCTGTTAGTAGAGCCATTGTGCAGCTTGTTGGGCTTAATTTTCTGCTCTGGTTATTCACAACAATGAACACCCTGTATCCTTACAGTTGATTTTATCTAGACTACTCACCTCTATAAAGGGTCTATGCCAAGTCATCTTGACCAGTCACACATTGTCCAAGCATAGAAAAGACAGCCGCCAATAAGAAAGAATGACAGGATAATAGTGGTGAAGAAAACCAGCCAAATAAAGACAAATCATAGATGTGTGCTACTCAAGAGTGTCACATTATACAGTATTAATGAGGGATATAAAACATATTTTTTTTATTTATTTTTAATAATTAAAGGCCAGCATAATGTGAAAACAGAGAAGCTGATTCCAGTGATGAGTCACTGGGCTGCTTGCTTTAGTTTTATTTATGTAATTTTACAGTATGTATTTATAGTTTTATTATCACTAAAAGACTAGTAGCCAGGGGAATAACTGCAACCATGTCTGGGGGTACAAGGGGCCCACCTGTTTTAGCGGGATGTGCGTCCAAGGGTGCATATCCAGTTGAAACACATTGCAGCACAGACACTCATTGGGTCCCTGCACCGCGATGTGCTGGCCACCGATTAAGGCTATGAATATTCACTGCTCACCACGCCCATAATCCAGGGTGTAGGGAGCTGAGAATATGCCAGCAGCTGACCACACTGTAAGTAAGCGCACAGTGACGTAATGCACTGTGCCATGTACACGCTGGTCAGTTGTGACATGACATCTTTGGAAGAGGACGTCGGGGGAGATGGGGGGAAGGTGAGTATAATTGTTTGTTTTTTTTTTACTGTGTGCGGCACCCGGGTGTATCATGTGCCAGGATGGAGACATAAACAAGGCAGGGGCCATTATGGGGACATGTTTACCAGGATGGGGCCGTTATGGGGACATGTATACCAAGATGGGCCATGATCTGGACATATATAATATATACAGTATATAATTGAGGGTGGCAAGGGTCCGATGATCGTCCTCGCTGTGGCATGTGCCTCCTCTCTGCTCTTCATTACCATCCTCAAGCTTTGATTGACATGGATGACGTGTCCTGATTCATCTGCATGGAGAAATGAGCTCTGACGCCTCGCAGTAGCGTGACAAGCTCGTAAAGGCGCATTTTCCTCTGCCTTACTACGGGCAGAGCATAAAACATCACTGCACAAATGCTGAGTGATCTCATTGCAGTGCCATCACATCCTGCCACTGGAAATAATGTTTGTGGAATGCAGCACTGACGCAGCTAAAGGTGGTGGTGTTTGTTCAGAGACTCAAAAACTGGTGACAGGGTTCCTTTAAAGGGAATCTGTCACCAGATTTTTGCTATGCTGCAAGGGATAACACAGAAAGTTCAGGCATGCCTGTGTTGTCACTGTCTGATCTTTTGTTTATTTGCTATGGGTTTTTTTTAGCAGTGGGACCCTTATTATTGTTGTGACTAGCTCACTGGTGTCATATTTTCCGGCACACCCCCTCACTGTCAATGTACAATCTATATAGAGAGCCTGGTGTGGGCAGGGACAGCTCTGTGGACTCCGCAAAAAATGCACATTGTGTTAGAACAGCTGCAGCCAGTAATGTAAGTGATAGATCCTTGGATTCAGATTCTCAGACTGAGTCTATACATACCTTTTGTGGTGAGCTCAGATGTTTAGGTTTTGAAATTCAAGCAAGTAAAGTTTATAAAATAGTCAGCTTCTTGAGTGACAGCAGCTGAGGATCAGATAATAGCTGGGGGGAATTCATAGTTATCCCCTCCCCCTGTTAGAATTAGTTTACGTATTATACAGTCTATTTACTATTTCAATAGCAGGACCTTTGCTGATGTCATACCCATGTGACCAGAAGGGGAGGGGCCTCAGCCAACTGAAAAATGTTGCTTCCTGGTATCCGCTTTGTTGGCTGAGGCCCTGCCCCTTCTGATCACATGGGTATGACCTCACACAGGTCCTGCAAATCAAAAATTAAATTGATTGTATCATACTTATGCCAATTCTAACGGGGGAGGGGATAAGTGCCTGGCTGTAGACTTGGGAATGGTTTCTGTGCCCCCAGTTGGAGAGTGGGACCCCACTAGGTGCTGCCTTATTTATCTATGTTATTAGGGTGACGAGTCCCTCGTGCTGATATTTTACAGATCTGTACAGAAATTGTCACCATTCACATTAGTCCCTACTTTTCTACTTTCCATATACAAAGCCAGTTGACCTCATCCATGCAGATGTTGCTTGACCAAATACCCAGGACCCATATGCTGTAGGGCAACACTGCTAACCACTGAGCCGCCCCATGTAACCATACATCCAGTTTAGTTTTATAAGGAGCCAGTTGACCCCATCCATGCAGATGTTGCTGAATACCCAGGAACCCTCTGCTGTAGGGCAATGCTGCTAACCACTGAGCCGCCCCATGTAACCATACATCAAGTTTAGCTTTATAAGAAGACAGTTGACCCCATCCATGCAGATGTTGCCAAATACCCAGGACCCCTCTGCGGTAGGTCAATGCTGCTAACCACTGAGCCGCCCCATGTAACCATACATCCAGTTTAGCTTTATAAGAAGCCAGTTGAGCCCATCCATGCAGATGTTGCCGAATACTCAGGACCCCTCTGCTGTAGGTCAATGCTGCTAACCACTGAGCCGCCCCATGTAACCATACATCCAGTTTAGCTTTATAAGAAGCCAGTTGAGCCCATCCATGCAGATATTGCCAAATACCCAGGACCCCTCTGCGGTAGGGCAATGCTGCTAACCACTGAGCCGCCCCATGTAACTATCCAGACAGTTTAGTTTTCACATTGCTGTTGGAGAAGATCAGAATCAAATATTAAGAAAAAAACAAAAGTGTAAATAGTTTTGTTGTCCATAAAACAGCCGATAAATATGTAATGTAACTCATCTGTGCAGAGATTAAATGTAAAAATGCTTATTTACAAAGGAATAAACTGTCAATTTAACAACTTGTAAAGCGCTTCATCACAGCATGATAGTGAAATCAATAAAAGATTGCCTGAGGAATATTATTGATGACCTTCACCCATCCAGCGGCTTTTATCACCTTGTATTTGAGGCCGATCATTTGGTTTCCTTTTTGAATTAATTAGTTTGCTTTGCTTGGCTGTAAATACAAAGCTCTGCTAATAGAAGACACTTGTCTCCGAGAAGCCAACAACATCCGTATTTCCTTTAGGATCAATCAGCCGTTAAATAACTCATTGAACTTTCTGTTTTTTCAACTAATTTATTTTTGGAAGCACAACGGGATTTAATTTCCCTGTCCCACTTTTCACCCTTCCCTATAAAAAACAAATATGGGCTAAAGCCTGACCCTTCCCCAGCAAGGAGTTAAGAGTTGACTTTATCTGCCTGTGATCTCCTTTGTTGCACTCTCCTCCAGGTCCTGGATCAGGGAAGGTTGCCGTTTCTGGAACATGTGTTTTCTTTAAGCTCCTTTACACATGTTGCTGCTTCGAGCCCTTTGGTGAATTTTGCAGAACCTTAACAAGGTCTCGGCTAGGTCAAGGGGCTGGAACCAACATGTCGCTCACTTTGCCGTGCCGAGGACCCAATTTAAAACATCCCACTGAGTTTAGGCCTCTGATTAGATTAGCCTAACATTTGTCAGCTTCACTGATACGAATACTTAACCTTTAAACTCATGGAGTCTGAAACCTTGTTCCACCAAAGTTCACATCTACAAACTTTCGACATTCTTGACTTTTTTTTTTTTTTGCTGGGCACATTTTTCTTAGTTTCAGTGTCATTTTGTATACTTCTACTATATAGAGTTGTGAGATTACGTTTTAGCATTGCCATGAAGCACGTAAGGACTGCTACATGTGCAGAAGAACAAGCATCAGTACAGGAGTGCAAAACCAGAACCACTGTCAGCACATGAATACAGCATCAGAACCACCATTAGTACATGAACGCAGCACTAAAACCACCGTCAGTGCATATATGTAGCACCAATCATAGTACAGCGATCAATTGTAATGTCAGCTCAGCCTCATAAACAGTTGTATCGATTTTGAACCTGCAATCTCAGTATGTCCTTAAAGGGAATCTGTCACCAGGTTTTTGCTACCCAATCTGAGAGCAGCATAACGTAGAGACAGAGACCCTGATTCCAGCGATGTGTCACTTACTGAGCTGTCTGCTGTCATTTTGATAAAATCACTGTTTTCTCTGCTGCCGATTTAGCAGTTATTTTAATGCAGAGCTCTATAACCCTGCCCACACAGATTGGCAATGGTCTGTCCATATCCAGTGTACAGAAAAAGCTGCCAATCATTGGTGGGGGCGTGCTCATACAACGCTCTTTAATATGCTGGACTGCCTGGCAGCACTCTAAGTAGTCCTGTACTGATAATTTTCTGCTGATTAAACAGTGATTTTATCAAAACTACACTAAGCAGCTCAGTAAGTGACACATCATTGGAATCAGGGTCTCTGTCTCTATATTATGCTGCTCTCAGAGTAGGTGGTAAAAAGCTGGTGACAGATTCCCTTTACAAAGCACAAATTCAAACAGCTTCTAGCAGTGCAGGTTTTCTTCCTTGCTTGTTACTTCACATTTATCTGCACCTCTGTATAAGGAAAGTGGAAATTTCTGTAGGTGACCAAAACAGGTATCACTAAAGGTTGACACTTTTTTGCTCATTGGATACCAGAACCGAGGGAGAGTATGTTACTTATTAAAGGAAATCTATCAGCAACTTTTTGCGACCTAATCTAACAGCAGCACCATGTAGGGACAGAGACTCTGATTCCAGCAATGTATCACTTAGTTTACTTGGTGCTTCAGTTATGATGGTTAGTTTTTTCTGCTACAGATAAAGCAGAGCTCAATTGCTGTGCTGTGTATAACCGCCCCTACCACAGCTTTCTGTGTACATTGTATAGGAAAAGAGAACTGCTAATCAGTGCTGGGGGCGTGGTTGGACTGGCAGGCACACGGTCAGTATTTCTGGGGTGATAATCTCCTTCTAATAAAACACTAAACAGCAAATGCAGACCAGTAAGTGATACATCACTGAAATCAGGATCTCTGCTCTTACATTATACTGCTCGCAGATTACATACTATAATCCTGCTGTCAGGTCCTGCTGCACTTGTAATTTAGGTAGGTAAAGACATACATTACATACATTGTATACCTGGAGCACCTTTTGTTATATTGCAGATATGAATCGAGGTATATACTAGTTATCTATTAGACCCTGTAAAAAATAAATCAGCAGGTTTTTGCTATGTAAGCTGAGGACAGCATGCTGTAGGAGTTTCATAGTTACATAGTTACTTAGGTTGAAAAAAAGACCTAGGTCCATCTAGTTCAACCTTCCTCCACCAGTTCTACATTTTGTCACTAAGTCATTTATAACCAACAATGTTGTGTGTAGTGAGGAAATCATCCAGCCCTGATATAAAAGCTGTTCTAGTGTCTGCCATTACTACCTCTTGTGGTCGGCATTCCACAGTCTGACTGCTCTAACTGTAAAGAACCCTTTCCTATTTAGCTGTCGGAATCGCTTTTCTTCCACTCGCAGTGAGTGCCCCCTGGTCCTTAGTATTGTCTTTGGAAGAAATAAGTCATGTGCCAGTCCTTTATATTGATCACACATGTATTTATACATATAAATGAGATCTCATCTGAGACGTCTTTTTTCTAAGCTAAACAAATCTAACTTTTTCAACCTCTCATCATTTGTTCGGCCTCCATTCCTTGTAGTAGTCTACAGTCATGGCCAAAAGTTTTGAGAATGACACCAAAATTATTTTTTCACATGATCTGTTGCCCTCTGGTTTTTAATTGTGTTTGTCTGATGTTTACATCACATACAGAAATATAATTGCAATCATATAATGAGTACCAAAAGGTTATATTGACAGTTAGAATGAGTTAATGCAGCAAGTGAATATTTGCAGTGTTGACCCTTCTTCTTCAGGACCTCTGCAATTCCCCCTGGCATGCTCTCAATCAACTTCTGGACCAAATCCTGACTGATAGCTGTCCATTCTTGCATAAGCAATGCTTGCATTTTGCCAGAATTTGTTGTTTTTTGTTTGTCCACATGTCTCTTGATGATTGCCCACAAGTTCTCAATGGGATTAAGATCTGGGGAGTTTCCAGGCCATGGACCCAAAATCTCTATGTTTTGTTCCATGAGCCGTTTAGTGATCACCTTTGCTTTATGGCAAGGTGCTCCATCATGCTGGAAAAGGCAAAAGGCATTGTTGGGCGCCAAACTGCTCTTGGACAGTTGGGAGAAGTTGCATTCTGGTACCATTCTTTATTCATGGCTGTGTTTTTAGGCAAGACTGTGAGTGAGCCGATTCAGACAAGACTGGTGGTAGCGCTCACCTCTTCTTCTCCTAATAATCTGTTTTCCAGATGTCCCAAACAATCGAAAAGGGCATTCATCTGAGAAAATGACTTAACCCCAGTCCTCAGCAGTCCACTCCCTGTACCTTTTGCAGAATATCAGTCGGTCCCTGATGTTTTTTCTGGAGAGAAGTGTCTTCTTTGCTGCCCTCCTTGAAACCAGGCCGTGCTCAAGCAGTCTCCGCCTCACAGTGTGTGCAGAAGCCCTCACACCAGCCTGCTGCCATTGCTGAGCTAGCTCCGCACTGCTGGTAGTCCCATCCCGCAGCTGAAACAGTTTTAAGATACTGTCCTGGCGTTTGCTGGTCCTTCTTGGGCGCCCTGGAGCCTTTTTGGCAACAATGGAAGCTCTCTCCTTGAAGTTCTTGATGATGCGATAGATTGTTGACTGAGGTGCAATCTTTGTAGCTGCGATACTCTTCCCTGTTAGGCCATTTTTGTGCAGAGCAATGATGGCTGCACATGTTTCTTTAGAGATAACCATGGTTAACTGAGGAGAAACAATGATACCAAGCACCAGCCTCCTTTTAAATTGTCCAGTGGTGTCATTCTTACTTAATCATGACTGATTGATCGCCAGCCCTGTCCTCATCAACACCCACACCTGTGTTAATGGAACACTCACTAAAACAATGTTAGCTGCTCCTTTTAAGGCAGGAATGCAATGATGTTGAAATGTGTTTTGGGGGTTAAAGTTCATTTTCTTAGCCAATATTGTCTTTGCAAGTAATTGCTGTTAAGCTGATCACTCTTTATGACATTCTGGAGTATATGCAAATTGCCATTAGAAAAACTTTTGGCTATGACTGTAGTTACCACCTTTGCACTGACTCTAAAGGCCGCTTTACACGCTGCGATATCGTTACCGACATCGCTAGCGTGCGTACCAGCTCCCATCGGTTGTGCGACACAGGCAAATCGTTGCCCGTGGCGCACAAAATCGTGCGGACCCGTCACACATACTTACCTGCTTAGCGACGTCGCTGTGACCGGCGAACTGCCTCCTTTCTAAGGGGGCGGTCCGTTCGGCGTCACTAAGCGGCCGCCCAATCGAAGCGGAGGGGCGGAGATGAGCGGGACGTAACATCCCGCCCACCTTCTTCCTTCCGCATTGGCGGTGGTCGCAGGTAAGGAGAGGTTCCTCGTTCCTGCGGTGTCACACATAGCGATGTGTGCTGCCACAGAAACGACGAACTATATCGTCCAAGCAGCAGCAACGATAATCGAGATTAGGGGGAATGTCACCGATGAGCGATTTTGAATGTTTTTGCGACGATTCAAAATCGCTCATAGGTGTCACACACAACAACATCACTAAAGCGGCCGAATGTGCGTCACAAATTCCGTGACCCCAACAAGATCGCTTTAGCGATGTCGTAGCGTGTAAAGCTGCCTTAACTTCTGAATGTCCTTTTAAAGGAGTTAAAAAAAAAAATCAACCCTTATCTGTGTGTGTGCTATTTTTTACTTACACTAAAGGCTTTATCACCTGGTGATTACTATTACTGGAGTATAAAGTCACAAGCACACCAGTCCGACGCTCCCTCCTTTGATTGACACCTCTGTGTTAATGTACAATCTGTACAGAGAGGCTGGTGTGGGTGGGACAGCTCCCTGGGCTCAGCTACATGACTAAATCTGAATGCATTAATTGTGCCAGAACAGCTGCATCCAGTAATCGAAGTTAAACATCATTGGATTCAGAGTCTTTTTGCCTACATCATGCTGCTCTCAGATGAGGCAGCAAAAACCTGCTGATAGATTCCCTTTAACTGAAACAATAGTTCCCCTACATATCCACAATGTGATTGTAATCTTAGGGGGAATTAAGGGGGACGCTCAATGTCTTTGATGCCTGGTATGCATGAACAAGCCAAATTTACTGTTCTAATCGTCATCATGCATCCTCAGGAAGCCTTTGGGATTGCACATGCGCAAGATGCACCAGACTGACGACATCCTGCTGGCATTGCAGGGAACATCAGTCATGCCCAGGAGGTAGAAGAGGGTTGGATTATAGCAACTGAGGAAAGCTTGTCTGGATGAGTAGATGTCCTCCCGGACTAGTCCTGAATCATTTGCATGCAGGGAGCGCCATAGGATTGCCATGTGTAGGGCATAAAAAACATTAAGTCCAGGAATATGGATATAAAGCTTTATGGTGACAGTATAAAAGCATTGGGTTTCCAAGTTTTCGAACTAGTTAATTCCCTAAATTTGTTACTATGTTTTATAGAAGTAAGCAGTCATGTGACGAAATGATGTCCATAACCCCGGAGTGCTGCTCCTATTATGAATTATGTGATAAATTAGTCACCGAGTGTGAATTTGAGATAATGAAACACAATCATACCGTGCATGTCAAGTTTGTAAATCCAAAGGCCCAGAGCAGATGTCCTCTGTACCTCTCTCCTGACATCTAAATGTAGTAGATGATGGTGATGCTTGTTAAAGTGAAAGGAAAGTGCAATTTACTGAAGTGCTACATTTAAAGTGACAGCCAGGCAAGTTGTAAAGTGATGTCCGCTAAATGAGGCAGAATAAGACGCTGTGAATAAGGAAACTGTGGCGTGATGGGTGCATCTACTTCCTAATTGATTTAATGCTTCCAGATAGGACCACTGTGCTTCTCTTACAATAAGGTAGAAAAATCCAAACACTTCACGAATGTCAAGAAATAATCCATCAGCATTCCTCTATATAGAATTATGAGGTCACGGGATGCTGAAGACATGGTCTAATTCCTAAGGCTCTTCCAAGACATCCATCAGCCTCGTGAAATGGGATGAGAGCTTTGTTTAGTGATGGTAGATTAAAGGAGGAATGTTAAAGGAGGTGAAAATAAAAGTAATACAGATACTGTATAATACTCAAATATTGAGCTTCTATTATTCGGGAACCTGATACTAGTTTGGGTTGTAGACTTGCGTTGCGATGCAGTAAGGCGAGTGACCTCAGCAAAGATGGTGCATCAGTCATGTAGGGTCAGGACTATCTGCACTCAAGAACAGGGCCGGTAAACCTTAAAAACCTAAATAAGTATTTTTCAGCACTTTCTTTTATTTAAGGGGAAACACCAGAAAAAAAACCCACAAAGAAAAAGTTTACCCAGGTCATGTGTTCCAGCAACCTCTCCATCCCGATGTGATACAATGGCCTGGAGTTACACAGCAATGGTCTGCATGTGGCCATTTGTCAAATATTGCTGAGAGCTATGTGCAAATGAAACTTAACATGTTAGAAGGATCAAGTTGACACAGTGACAAGCTGCCATTAGACTTACAGAATAAATTTCCTTACCAGCAGCATGTGGTAATATCCTATTGTGGTCATATTGTTAAATCACTATATAATATGGCAATGGGAAAGTAAACTGTGCTCATGTATGTTTGCATGCATTTTATTTGCTTTCTTAAAAGGAAGCTATTATCAGAAAATTTAAATCCACTTTTTGTGTTAAATATTTTTATTTTTAAACATTTTTTTTCCAGATTTTATTCTGTATTAACATAGAAATCTTGCAATTTTAGACTTCAACTTTTTGTTGTTTCAGGAAACAATACAAGACTCTAGCTTCCTGTTTCAGGAAACAACACATGAAAATTGCAAGATTACTTTTTTTTCCAGAAATTCCACATGGCAATGTAGGAACGTGATGTTTTAACTCAACTCATTTCAGAGATCACTGTCTCCTTCATCAGGACAGGAAATCTTGATGGCAATGTAGGAACGTAATGTTTTAAGTCAACGCGTTTCAGAGATATGTCTCCATCAGGACAAGAAATCTCGTCCTGATGGAGAGCTAGATCTCTGACATGCGTTGACTTAATAAAACATCACATTGTCATTTGGCATTTTTTCGGCAGCACGGCATAAACCCCTTGTTTTCCTGAAGTTTGATTACATCTGTATGTGGGATTGCGGCAGCCGTCTTTACATGTGCGAGTCAGTAGTTGTGGCTTCTCACAGCCCTCCAAGGTGACAGTCTCCCAATGCTTTCACCCTCATCCATCACCCGGGTAAGACCCTATTTGTGCGTCTCTGTCTTCCAGCGTTTATTACAAAATTCTAAGTTCAGGGACTGGTTCAGAAAACATTTTATGGTATATATACAGACTGTAATGTCTGATCGCAGGTTTGCAGACACCCAACTAAATTGGCCCTAAGGTCAACTTATAGGTACGTGTCAGAAGCAAGAAGCAAAAGTATCAGAATGGGAGATTACCATTTTTTTTTTAACTTTACATGTAGTTTAAAAGTTGATTGATACATTTATAAATATTTATTAAATTGTGATCTCTAAAGGCCCCGTTACATGCAACGACGTATCTATATATCGCCGGGGTCACGGATTCTGTGACGCATATCCGGCATCGTTATCAACGTCAACAAGCGTCCGTTAACGATGGAAAATACTCACCAAATCGTCCATTGTTGACACGTCGTTCATTTTCAATAAAATCGTTGATTGTTGAGCACGCAGGTTGTTCGTCGTTCCCGAGGCAGCACACATCGCTACGTGTGACACCTTGGGAACGACGAACTACAGCTTACCTGTGGCCGCCGGCAATGAGGAAGGAAGGAGGTGGTCGGGATGTTACGGCCGCTCATCTCCGCCCCTCCGCTTCTATTGGGCGGCCGTTTAGGGACGTCGCTGTGACACCGCACGAACTGCCCCCTTAGAAAGGAGGCGGTTCGCCGGCCATAGCGACATTGCTAGGCAGGTAAGTCCATGTCACGTCTCCTAACGATATTGTGCGCCTCGGGCAGCGATTTGCCCTTGATGCACAAACGACGCGGGCGGGTGCTTTCACCAGCGATATCTCTGCGTGTAAATCCCCCTTTACATTTACAAAAGTGAGGAATATAACATGTCCTAAATTGGGAGAGGATGAATTAGCGAAAATACACTGTGACAATTGTTTTGGTGAACTTGGACAACCTGAGGCAGATGAGCTCGATCAACAGTATCAAATTCTGGGTGAGAAGGATGAAGGAATTACTGGGACTTTGCATCGCAAAATGCCTTTGGTAGAAATACTGTATAGTATGTACTTTGTCCAGGACAGAGGGGTCGGGATTAGTCAAATTGTGCTTGAAAGACAAATAGCATTGACCACAAATCCCTTCTTTGAACAATATCTCCAGTCTTCCTCTGAGAATCTATCGTAAAAAGGCAGACTTGCGATATTCACATACCTGACATTATTTAGTCTGCGGATGACATGCTCATTTTTTTTCCATCTTGGCAATTTACTTTTCAACTAATGTTGTGGACATTTTTTACAGTCATTCTTGATTTTGGCTTTTTAATTTTATTCTGAAAGGGAAGATATCAGAGATGAACCTGTTGTTTAAATCAGATGTTTGTATTAATGTAATCTTTATTATTTTTGATAATGTTTTTTTCTGTATCACAATCTGTATTAAAACATATAGAAATCTTGCATTTTTTACTCTAGCAATTGGGGATTTTTAAGACTCCAACTTACTGTTGTTTCAGGAAATAACATATGTACATAACAATATGGTCAGACCCTAACCCTATAATTTTATTAAAGTATCTAATGAGACTGCACTAAGGTCATTGAAAAAGAAAACGGAGCAGGATCAGGAGTGAAATTAGTTATTGGGATTAGTGGATCCTGTTTTATCAGTTGTGTCACCTGTCATTATAAGGACATGTGCCCACGGGAGATTAAACCTGCAGAATTATCTGCGGAAAATCCGCGGATTTTCTGGATTTTCCAGATAAATCCGCAGGTTTCAGCATGTACAGACACTCCCCATGTTATCCTATGGGACATGGGAAGTGTCTGTGTCCATGCTGCGGTATGTGCGGCTGCAGAATATGCTGCGGATGTCCCGCAGCCACACAATTGCATATCAATTATTTCTGTATCAAAATGGAGGTTATGTACCGCATCATTATGGAACTATTTTACACATAGATTTTACCTGTATCAATTATTTCTGTGGAATTACCTGCGGAAATCCTGGCTCTCCACTATGGAGATAGGGCCGGGACTTCCACAGGTAAGCCGTATGAATGTCCACAGGTTTACCGCAGATATTTTGCTGAAATCCTGCAGCTATGTATAGCTGCGGATTCTGGGGATCAGCTGCGGGAAACCTGCGGATGTACCTGCGGATATATCTGTGGGTACAGAGTCCTGTGGGCACATAGCCTAAGGCCCTGTGCACACACTGCGTTTTTACCTGCGGGTTTTTTTGCATTTTTTGCTGCAGAAATGTCTTGAGAAAATGGTTGTAATCTTTCTGCATACATTCCCCAGCAAAACCTATGGGAAAAAAAATTAGCTGTGCGCATACTGCGTTTTTTTCTCAAGAACAATCTTTCTGCAGAATTTCTTGAGAAAAAGAATGAATATGTCACTTCTTTTCTGCAGGTAACCGGGTTTTTTTACAATAGATAATGGTAAAAAAAAATGCAGGGACCAACCTGCGGGAAATAACGCATCAAAAACGCGGTAAAAACGCAGGTGCGTTATTGGTATGGGTTTTTTTTAACTCAAGTGCGCTAATCAGACTCTCAAGAAATTTCTTGAGAAAAATCCTTTTTCTAGTGCGCAGAGGGTCTAATTCGGACTCTGATGATAAGGAGTCTGTTGTAAACTCTTCCTCAAATGACAGGAAGTGTGAGTTTAAAAAAGGCCTACCCACTGGTCAGTGTGAAAATGGTATAATTAGTAATTTTGTTTTTTATTAAAGATCATGGTTTGGAATAAAAAGCCAAATAATTTTTAAAAACACGTTGCACTAAAACATGATTTAAACAATAGGTAATTTTGTGATGATCTTAAATCCTAACCAACATATGGTGTACTGGTTTGACGTATGCTGACTCCCTGACTTTGATGCAGGCTAAGCTCACATCTTTCCCGGCAGATGATGGCTGTTATATTCAGCCATTATCTGCCTCCCTAACAGAGTGGAGCAGAGCCCTTGACTAATAACCTGTTAAATACCCCTATCAATCTTTGACAGTGGCATTTACAGTGTGCCGGCAGAGAGACCCGTCACTATATGTGCCCATTAACATCCTTTTGAAGCACTGATATGCTACCATGATGGCCAGGGTCTGCTGAAGACTCCCATGCCTGTCACAACGATATTCCTGTGAAGACCAGCTTCTGGCTTGTGTTCATAGAAGACTTAAGGGCGCTTTACACACAGTGACATCGCTAGCGATGTCGCTGGTGAAAGCACCCGCCCCCGTCGGTTGTGCGTCACGGGCAAATCGCTGCCCGTGGCACACAACATCGCTTACACCTGTCACACATACTCACCTGCCTAGCGACGTCGCTGTGGCTGGCAAACCGCATCCTTTCTAAGGGGGCAGTTCCTTCGGTGTCACAGTGGCGTCACTAAGCGGCCGCCCAATAGAAGCTGAGGGGCGGAGATGAGCGGCCGTAACATCCCGCCCACCTCCTTCCTTCCTCATTGCGTGCGGCCGCAGGTAAAGTGATGTTCCTTGTTCCTGTGGTGTCACACATAGCGATGTGTGCTGCCTCGGGAACGACGAACAACCTGCGTCCTGCAACAATAACGATAATCGGGAAAGGAACGACGCATCAATGATTAGGTGAGTAATTTTGATCATTAACGGTTGTTCCTGCGTTTTACACGCAACGACGTCGCTAACGAGGCCGGATGTGCGTCACGAATTCTGTGACCCCAACGACATCTTGTTAGTGATGTTGCTGCGTGTGAAGCCCACTTTAGAGATCAGTAGAAGAAGAAATCGGGTATATGCCGCGCTATCATCATGGAATCCAATATTAATATTCCTTCATTATTCGTACAGGAGACTGTGATTTTTACTATGTGCATCATACTGGTGTATTACATATAGCATAGGTAATAATGGCAGTGTAAATATTTACAGTGAAAAATGAATTTTTCTTTGTTTTTTTTTACATGTTTAGGAAAAAAAAGTTCATATCACTCCCACTTTTCCCCCATTAAAAATAGAGACAAAATTTAAAAAAATTAAAATATTTGGTTTCGCTTGGAAATTCTGATGTATCAAAATAAAAATAATTAACTAAACGCCATAATTACGTTTTTTCAGCAGACGCTGCAAACTAAAAAAAAAAATGCATTAAGAGGCAAAAAAAATCAACTTTTAAATGATATAAATAAAAATGTAAGCTAAAAGAGCAAAAAAAAGCCTTCAAACAACCCCATTGACTGAAAAATGAAAACCACGCAAGCGTTGTCAACAAATGACACACCAAAAACACAGGGGAAAAAAAAACACAACAAAAAAAGCTGCAAAAATGCAGCAACACCAGGTTTTTGGAAGAAGAGCAGTTTTTGGCTGCACAAAAAAAAAGAGCTACAAAAATGCAATATTTGAACGTCGCATTAACATCCCTATTCTACATAGGTAGTGTTTTGAAAGTTTGTACACATTCGTTTTATATTAACAGAAACCTCAAACAGCTCCTGTAGCCGATTCCCAATAGACTCTTCTTTTCTGCTTCGCTCTGCCTTCTGTGGATGTCACTCGGGAGTCTTGGGGGACAACACGGTGTGCTGCTTCAACTATTTTCACCGTCTTTACAAAACTACAGCATATGTTGACTGTAAAAGGTGTAGCGGAGGGTAAAGAAAATATCTAAGCACTTGTCTTTATGATGAATGACAGTCTGGAATTGGGAACAAATGTAACGATATCACCAAGTAGCAAACGTGGCTTATCAGGTGGTGGCAAGGTCCTGCCGTGATGACATCTTCAGACGCAATATTTTTATGTATTTACCAAGGTCTTTCTAAACCAGACTCTCCTTATCTAGGACACTCACATTGCCGTTATTACCCAGTGATAGTCTGTAGTGTGGCTAATGACATATCTCAGGAGCAATAAAACTTGGCTTTTCTATTATAGGGATAACTGTGCTGTGCAGTTGGACTTCTTTTTTTTTTAGTTACTAGTGGTGGAAAACTCTCAGTTTTCATCTTTTCTAGTGGTAGAGAAGGAATAAGCATCTTGAGATAATCATAATGTCTGATGTGCACTGCAACAATGTTTTCTTGAGCTTTTGTATGAATGGTGCACTCAAATGGGATCCTTGTAATAACCAATTTAGGAAGAATCGAAGTCGTTCCACCCTTGTTTTAAGCAACTGATGGTCTTCTTAGTGCTCAGACCCCCACCCATTAATCAAGTAATGAAAAGGGCTACAACTTACCAAAAAAAAAAAATTTACTTGTCCCCACATGATTTTCTATTTTTTTTAAATGTATCTGTGAGATAATTAGCTGTAATTAGCTTAAGATACTTTAAGCAGGTTCTATTATATATCTGTGATGTTAGTCACTACATGAACAAGTCAAGGGGCAGGATAGTTGAACGTTTTGACGTCAAATACTAGGAGAGCATGTCAAGATTAAGGGGATAGACAGAGGCGTAGACAGGTCACGCTCCGGGGGTTTAAATCCTGCATCAGAACAGAGGGACAAGGCAAAAGAACAATCAAAAAAAGAAGAGGTCTGGCAACATAAGATCAATCCACAGAGCACATATGACTAAGGTCCACAAGCACCACCAAACAGAAGGCTAAGACTGGCAACGCACTGGGATAAACTGCTCAGCTAAATAGCTGGGCAATTACTAGAAATCGTGAACACCTGCAGAAACCCAGCACCTCCCAGAATGAGATTGGATGACTGAGCTGTCACCCAAAACACTGACAGCTCGGCACGCCCTAGCTCCAAGTTGCCCAACTGATCTGTCACTCAACAAACTGACGGCCCAGTACACCCTAATCACTGAGCAGATGAATCGTGACAATATCTTGGTTAATCTGTCAGAGAGAGAGAAAAACATAGTTTAAAGGATAGGATTATTAAATTGGTTCTTAGTCATGGATAAAGGTACCGTGTATATAATGTGATAAGGCTACTCACTTAGTTACTCACTTAGCTGCGGGTTGAGGTAATGACAGGAATGGTTTCCGTTTAAACAGTCTGGCTAGTTTATTCACTCATCTCATAAACTACTCCAGAGGAAAACATAAAGCAAGCCTTTTCCGAAATAAAGATATAAAATCAAGAAAATGAAAAGTCCACGTTACTGTGGGCTCGCCCGCTCAAGATAAGCAGTCCACTTCTCACTCAGAACTTCTCCCGGAACCTTCATACACAGACACCATGTGAAACTACTGGTCTCATTTTATATTCTATATCACACCCAAAGGTGGAGGTATGTGAGCAGCCAGACCAGCCCGCTCTCCGGCTGTTCGCAAAACCCAGCCCTAATATGCCCTGGTATATTCTCTTAGTACTACATGTACTAGAGCTTACTCCTGGGCTTACATCACAAAAGATAACCACCTCTGTTGCTTATAGCTCCCATCGACTTCAAGACCAGCAGCCCTCTTACAATATGTAAAGCAATTTGTTTGTATTTGGATTTTTTTTTATAATGTTACATATGAAAGTTATGAAAAAGGATTTGGCGATGTATCACTTAGTATACTGGGTGTAGCAGTTGTGACACAATCAGAGTTTTCTCTGCTGTAGCAGTGCTCAGAAAGCTAGCATCCCCCACACCACTGATTGGCAGCTTTTTATTTACAATCTATATTGACAGAAGGCTGATGGGGGCATGGTCGAATCAAGAGGCATATGGGCAACTAGCCCACCAAGTGATGACCTCCTGCTGATAAAACACTGGTTGTATTGAAAGTACAGCACACAGCCTAATAAGTGACACATTGCTGGAATCAGGCTCTTAGCCTTTACATGCTGCACTTAGATTACACGGCAAAAACTTGCTGACAGATTCCCTTCAAGTCCTGCCAACCCATTTCCCATTTTCAACCTGGTAATTCTGTATTGGATTTAGGGAAAAACAATTACGGCTTTAAATTTGTTGCTGCTCCTATTATAATTATAGACAATAATCTTATTGGTACTTGATGATCTTGTAATTAATATGCTTATAAGATCATGTTACCGTCTCATTAGTCGCTGTATCTAACCAAGGAAATTTATAAGGAATTGTGAGATAGTGGGCTGTTGTGAATGTTAGTTATGTCTTGGCTGCTGGGAGGCTCCCTCTGGTGGCCAGGAAGGGTTTGGATAGAGACCAGGTGTGTTGTGCAGTGGGTGTTTCCTTTCCTAACTCTCTGCCTATTTAAGTCCTGGTCTGATTGCAGGCTGTTGCCAGATGTCAGTTGTTCTTTGTATCTCTAGCCTGCTTAATCCTGCTCTACACCACATCTTCCCCAGATAAGTGCTTGCTCTTTATTTATTGTCTGGTTCTTTGCTTATCTGGGTTTGTCATTTGTTGTGGTTGGTTTCAGTTTATTTCCTTCCAGGGATTTTCCCCCTCAGTGGATTGTTGAGGAACTCCCTGCAGTTCTGTGTGGAGTATAGCTCCTTTTTGGGTCCATGTGTTTGTGGCTTGTTGAATTTGTTATAATTCTTGTTTTCTGTTCATTGGTATGACAAGGGCACCTGGTATAGGACGGAGTTCAGATCGAGCGATCTGAGGGCCTTTTTGTACTATCAGGAAGTTGGTATTTTGTAGGCTTTTTCTCTGGCAACCATCAGTCCCTTTCCTGTCCTTTCCTATTTTAGTCAGCGGGGGCCTCACCTTTTGCTAATCCTGTCATCTACCTGTGTATTGTGTTTTTCCTATATCACCGCAGTCTTTGAATGTGGGGGGCTTGCTATTCTTGTCTATTTTCTGAGGCAGAGAGTTATTCATCTTTCCTACCTTTAGGATAGTTAGTTCTCCGGCTGGGTTCGCGGTGCACAGGATGTTAGTTCACCCCTCGGCTACTTCTAGTTGTGTTGGTTAGTAAGGGGATGGCGGCCAGATTAGTTGCCAATGCTCTTGTCACCTTTTTGCCAATGATTTGTGATGGTCTTCCATGGTTCCGGATCATAACAGTGGGCAGTTTGGTTTTTAATCCATAAACCTCTTTCAAATGTAGCTGTAAGTAGATTAATGTTACCTTATGTAATAATTAATAATAATAATTTTATTCATTTATATAGCGCTATTAATTCCACAGCACTTTACATACATTAGATTGTGAGCCCCCATTGGGGACACTATTGCCAAAGTCCCTATCAGTATGTCTTTGGAGTGTGGGAGGAAACCGGAGTACCCGGAGGAAACCCACGCAAACACAGGGAGAACATACAAACTCCTTGCACATGGTGTCCTTGGTGGGATATGAACCCAGGACCCCAGCGCTGCAAGACTGCAGTGCTAACCACTGAGCCACCGTGCCGCCCGTATGTAAGAAGAAAACTGTCAATCAAAAAATGTTCGTGGGAGGGAAGTGATAGAGCAGCTGCCCCTGAAGAACACTATAGATTACATGTTACCTTATGTAAGAAGAAAACTGTCGAACAATGTTTGTGAGAGGAAAGTCATAGGGGAGCCACCCCTGAGGAACACAAGTTCATGTTGCCTTCTGTAACAAGAAAACTGTCAATCAAACATTTCTGGGAGGGAAATCATTGGGGAGCCGCCCCTGAGGAACACAGCAGATTCATGTTACCTTATGTAAGAAGAAAACTGTAAAAAAAACAAAAAAAACAAAACGTTGGTGAGAGGGAAGTCATGGACGAGCCACTCCTGAGGAACAAATTAGATTCATATTAACTTATGTAAGAAGAAAGCTGTCAATAAACCAACTGTAGGCGGGAAATCATAGGGAAACCGCCCCTGAGGAACACAGATTTGTTACCTTATGTAAGAAGAAAACTGTCAATCAAACAACATTGGTGGGAGGGAAGTCATAGGGGTGCCGCCCATGAGGAACACTCGGATTCAAATTAGGGAAAAGTGCAACATGTTGTAAACTGCCATTTTGTCTTCCAGTAATCTGTTGCTAACGAAATTCTGTAAAAATATGAAACGCCAAGTGGCAAATCTCTGTGGAAGGAAAATTCTAGTAAGATGGTAAAAATAGTATCTGTTGTGCATAGAATAAAAAGCTGTGTGGACTGACATGTTATTTGCGTTAGATTACAGATGATATGCTTTTTATACTTTCTGGAAGTGTTTTTGTAAAATGAAAAAAGGCTAATTTAGCAGAGACGTTATTTATGAGGAGAAAGTGTATTGTGTTTGTTTTAAGACCACACATAATGTTACTGTCTTAGAACTCATTATGTTACATCTTTGTACTTGTCATTTTACTATACCATTTCTTTACAATATGACTCACATTATGTCAAGAACACTTACTAACTCTCACTTTGCTTCATATCCACCATACTATGCTAAGGGTTTCTTCAAATCTGCTTACAAAAAAAGTATGTATTGGTATCAGAGGTCATCATTTGATTTTTTTATTTTTTTTTGTTCTTATTTTTCTTTCTTAAAGCAGTTATAAACAGTATATATTATGTACTGTATTATGTATGTAAACACTATGTATTATGTATGACTGTCAGCAGTCTCACATCATGAACATCTTGGGGTAAAGAATCACTAAGCACCAGAATTCTGATAAAAAAATAAAGTTTATGATAAAGTGAAAAACTTATTATTCCTATTTTAAAGGGAACCTGTCACCAGTTTTTCGGCGTATAAGCTGTGGCCACCACCACCGGGCTCTTATATACAGCATTCTAACATGCTGTATATAAGAGCCCAGGCCTCTATGAGAACATAAACACTTTATAATACTTACCTAACGGTCGCTCGGTTGGCCAGATGGGCATCTCCCGTGCCGGCGCCTCCTCTTTCGGCCATCTTCGTCCTTCTTCAGACTCCTATGTGCATGATGTGTCTACGTCATACACACTCGCCTGTCCTGCGCAGGCGCACTACAATACTTTGATATGCCCTGCTCAGGGCAGATCAAAGTGCGCCTGCTCAGGACCTGAATGCCAGCGAGTGTAGATGACGTCGGACGCGTAATGCACCGCAGCTAGAGAAGAAAGAGGACGAAGATGGCCGAAAGAGGTGGCACCGGAGAACGGAGACGCCTATATGGCCAACCGCGCGACCGTTAGGTAAGTATTATAAAGTGTTTTTTATGTTCTCACAAGGGCCTGGGCTCTTATATACAGCATGTTAGAATGCTGTATATAAGAGCCCACTGGTGGTGGCCGCAGCTTATACGCCAAAAAAGTGGTGACAGGTTCCCTTTAAGCCTCTCTCTAATTATCTAGAAAATGGAAACGCCACTATGAGAAGTTACAAAAGGGCCAAATTTATTAAAAAGTCCCATGCAGTTTTTCATAAATATCCCTTTATGTACAGATAAAGAAATAACAAACCGTTGCGACTTTTGGCACTTTTATGGCAGTTAGCCGGGAGGAACAAGGATGAGCACGGCTAAGACTGTTATCGAAATTTACACCACAATAGTAAATTATTACAGAAATGTACCCCAGTCCACAACTAAAGTACATTTCATATGTGGTTGGACGCCAGGTCTGAAATGACCCATCAGAATTGTCACACATGTGCCATTGCTGTATTTATTGGCTATGAAATCACTGGAGATAGCCAAGTGCTTCTTCCAGCAGTCTCCTAGACAATGACACAAGTTATCGCCACTCTGCCGAGGAAATGTCACTTTAAATGTTAGGAATAACACTTTGATTGGCCATTTTTAGGTTTTAGCTAGCCTTGGATATTTCAAAAGGGTTGTACTATTCTACAATTAATTTTACAAGTGTTTCCATTATGTTTTAATCTGTAAAAACAGCCCGAAAAAACTGGAAGAATGGCATTTTTTCCACCAATTACCAGCCAATTTTCCACCAATTATCAATTATGGGTTTATTTTGCCGTTTTTCAGTATATTTTAAAGTAAATTGATTGATGTTATTCATCGAATTCCCACATCCGTGTTCTCGGTTTAACAGTACATGCTACCTGGGCTGGTTTCTGGCCCGATATAATCCTGCTAACCGACCAGTCTTATGTCTTAACTAGGAACTGGTGGCAGTACTACCGGGCTGGCAGGCCTGTGTCACTGGGACTAGTGAAAAGGGTCTGTTGACCTGTCATGGTGGTGAGCGAGTGTGGAGTCACACCAGAGGCTGCGTGGCTTACCCTCGTTCTCCCTCCGAATGCCTCCCTGTGCCTATGTGGACAGAAGGTGTCAGTCTAAAACTGCTCCAAGCTGACATTACCTACCCTTGGAGGTATGGAACGTCACTTAGTGGCGGAGGTGACAAGACTGTATCACGTGGCCTCGACATATTAGATGTGTCAGGGTAGGGCTGCGTAGTGCGGGCTTTATCGCATATTGGTTGCAACGGTTGCAAGTCCGCGTGACACCCCCCAGCTGTTCATCGCATATTAGTAAAATACACATTTGGCAAAATGCAAGCCACATCCAGCTATGTGGATAGAAAAGTAAAAAAAACTATGGCTCTCAGAAGAAGGGATCAAGAAAGGTTAGAGGGAAGTGTTAGAAGAGTCATAATGTCAGGTTAGGTCTGGGGAAGTACCAAGCAGTGGTGGAAGGGAAGGGAAACCCTGCGTCTAGTGAAGGGGGGAGATGGTGAGCCCCTGACCAAACTTATTGCTGGTCCCTGGGCTCCCTCACCCCCCTATATAGGTTCTGCACCTATGCACTGAGCCGGATACCTGACACTAGGTATTCCTAGTGCTGATCCTAAATTTAAAATGCTAAAGGATGAGACAACGAGGACACATGGGGGGGGGAAGCATTTATCCACAGATGACTTAGACAGAAGTTCAGCAATGATACCACAGATGACTACAAGCAACCTGCTTGCAACTAGAGGTAGAATTAACTGAATAATATCACCAGCACCAGTCCAGGGAAGAAGGGAGTATTTAAGCACCAAGAGAAAACTGATAATCAGCAGCTGGGTGGAAGGCAAGCTGCTGCTGAGTCCAAAAAGCGGATAGATCAAAATCCAGCAGGAAAGCTACCTATTACAATGAATACTGAGAGCAGGAACCATAGAAAGTCAAGGAACATTTTGCACAGCCGAACGCCGTGACCTTCTATTGCCAGAAACCACATGACCCGTGACACATAGTTACCATAATTTTAGTTCTACCATAAATAAATTAATTATTTTCAGTGGCAAAGTCTAGAAGCTGTGTGAGAGCATGGCATTACTAAGGGTTAAGACAGCTCGAAATTCACACCGTTATTACGTCCTCTTTTTGTGCCTTTATGATGTTTGCATAAATTTATGTATTCTTTCAATTTGATTTTAATGATTTGTGGAAAATATATAGTAAAAAAAATCATGTGAGGAAAGATGGAAAACACTTGAATTGACTTTTAATTCGTTCACCACCAACGCTATTATTAAGGGAATTATGTAACATTTATTCATAATGTGCATAATGAGCGGCACAGAACAGGGCAGGAAAAGGAAAATGGATTGTATTCAGAAATGTACGCTAGATGCTGAATGTTTAACTTTACACCCACAGATCTTTGATATCTTTATTATGTTAATTTATACTTCAAGAAGTTTAACAAGTATCTGAGAAGCACTGCCGGGTCAGGACTACCAAGGTATGTTTAGACAGAATAGATTTCGAAGAAGCAGGTCCGTTTTAAACATGCATATTCTATTAATCCCAACATCTACTATTGAGGGACAGTCAATGTGATTGTAACCCTAACATACCCCATGTCACACTCACAAGACAGAGATATTATATTCTTAGGCGCCCCTCCCCATCTCATCTTCTTGGTCCACTTATACCTGTGATATGTAAACGTTCTATTATTATTATTATTATTATTTATTATTATAATAGCACCATTTATTCCATGGTGATTTACAAGTGAAAGTGGGTATTCGTACAACAATCATTAACAATACAAAACAGACTGGTATAGGAGGAGAGAGGACCCCGCCCGCGAGGACTCACAGTCTACAGGAGGAGAGAGGACCCTGCCCACGGGGGCTCACAGTCCACAGGAGGAGAGAGGACCCTGCCTGCGAGGGCTCACAGTCTACAGGAGGAGAGAGGACCCTGCCTGCGAGGGCTCACAGTCTACAGGAGGAGAGAGGACCCTGCCTGCCAGGGCTCACAGTCTACAGGAGGAGAGAGGACCCTGCCTGCAAGGGCTCACAGTCTACAGGGAATGGGTGATGATACAGGAGGAGAGAAGACCCTGCCCACGAGGGCTCACAGTCTACAGGAGGAGAGAGGACCCTGCCCACGGGGGCTCACAGTCTACAGGAGGAGAGAGGACCCTGCCTGCGAGGGCTCACAGTCTACAGGAGGAGAGAGGACCCTGTCTGCGAGGGCTCACAGTCTACAGGAGGAGAGAGGACCCTGCCTGCCAGGGCTCACAGTCTACAGAAGGAGAGAGGACCCTGCCTGCGAGGGCTCACAGTCTACAGGGAATGGGTGATGATACAGGAGGAGAGAGGACCCTGCCCACGAGGGCTCACCGTCTACAGGAGGAGAGAGAGGACCCTGCCCGCAAGGGTTCACAGTCTACAGGGAATGGGTGAGGGTACAATAGGTGAGGACAGAGCTGGTTGCGCAGTGGTCTACTGGACTGAGGGCTATTGTAGGTTGTAGGCTTGTTGGAAGAGATGGGTCTTCAGGTTCCTCTTGAAGCTTTCCACGGTAGGGGAGAGTCTGATATGTTGGGGTAGAGCGTTCCAGAGTATGGGGGAGGCACGGGAGAAATCTTGTACATGATTGTGGGAAGAGGAGATGAGAGAGGAGTAGAGAAGGAGATCTTGTGAGGATCTGAGGTTGCGTGCAGGTAAGTACCGGGAGACTAGGTCACAGATGTAGGGAGGAGACAGGTTGTGGATGGCTTGGTATATCATGATTAATGTTTTGAACTGGAGTCGCTGGGCGATGGGAAGCCAGTGAAGGGATTGGCAGAGTGGCGAGGCTGGGGAATAGCGAGGGGAGAGGTGGATTAAGCGGGCCGCAGAGTTTAGGATAGATTGGAGGGGTGCAAGAGTGTTGGAAGGGAGGCCAGAGAGCAGGAGGTTGCAGTAGTCGAGGCGGGAGATGATGAGAGCATGCACTAATGTTTTTGCTGATTCTTGGTTAAGGAAAGCACGGATCCAGGAGATATTTTTGAGTTGTAGTCTGCATGAGGTGAAGAGGGCTTGGATGTGTGGCTACAAACACATACGTCTATGTTTATATGAGCATAACAATCCTGCTTGGACTGGCCCACCAGGGTGCCGGAGAATTCCCTGGTGGACCCTCAGTATTATTAAAATTGGCAAATTTATGTTGTCACTAGAAATAGTTATGCTAGCCACCATCCACAATAGCATAATTATGAACAACAGCTGTAGGAAGTACGGTGACGTACAAGAAGAGAATTCCTAACGGCAATAGGGGAGGATGAGAGGGAGATGTTGGGCTGCTGAGCACAATATGGCTGTAACTTGACGGTAGAGCTTAACCCAAACTCATCCTCCTATTCGGCAGCAACAGTACTTTTTATTCTTGTCCTTGGTGGCATTTGAACTGAAGACCCCAGAGCTGCAAGACTACAGTGCTAACCACTGAGCCACCTTGCTGCCTGTATATGCATAGTTGAAGGAGTTAAGCTTGTATACAATGATACTTAGGTGACTGATGATGGAGTCTGCAGGGTAATTAGCATTCCTGTCGCTTGCAATAACTCTTACTTTAAAAGGAGCTTGTATCATGAGGAGTCTCTGTACTCCATAGTACACAGTTAAACATGGAGACTAGACGGACTAACAGGCCAAACTCTCTTCCATCTGGACAGAATAATGGTTAAAACGTTGATTTTCTGCAGGCTGGACTGTCCAATGTGTATTCCTCTTAGCAGAGTTAACGTCGACTTCCACAATATCCTTTCTGCTGGTTGGTACATTGTGCACTGTGATGCGGTGATATTTCTCACTGCAGGGGGCACTATGCACTTGTAGAAACTCATGGACATTATTAGCATTCAATAAGCTATCAAATGGCGTTAATAAAATCTACAATTCATCCCTCAATTTAGAAATAAAAGTAAATCAATAAATATGGTGATGTTGGAGAAAAAAGAAACCCTCAATGTGAATATAAGCCATGGCTGTAAAGCATGTATATATGACTGTGACCTACAGACCTAACAGATTTTACAGCACTGTGATTGGAGAGTGCGCCCACAGCCTAAATCTTACTGGTGGGACTTAGGCACCCAGTCCAACACTGGTACCACATGTGACAGACAGCCATGTGGTTTCTGCCCATAAAAGGTCACAGTGTCTGGCTGCACAGAATGCTCCTTGACTTTCCATTGTTCCTGCTGTCAGTATTCATCTTACCTTCCCCTCAGATATTTTCCTCCACATTTCACCCAGTGTCTCCAGACACACACGTCCATCTCATGGCCTCTCCTGCTCCCACTTACTAACACTCTCACTGCTTCTCCTCACTGCTGGGGATATTGCTCCAAATCCTGGTCCTCCTCACCACATCCCTATTGTCACTTCAAACCCTCTCCAACAACCTAACACAAATTTCCGCAACCTCGCAAACCTCATACCCATTCACCCAGCCCCCGCTCCCCCAGTCCCACTAACAGGAGCTCTATGGAACGCTCGCTCTGTCTGCAACAAACTATCCTACATTCATGATCTGTTCATCACTAATAAACTCTCCTTCCTCGCCATCACAGAAACCTGGCTCACCCCCTCTGACACTGCCTCTCCTGCTGCACTTTCTTATGGTGGTCTCCAACTCTCTCACACCCCCCGCCCCAGTAACAAGCATGGTGGAGGAGTTGGTTTGCTCCTGTCCGACCAATGCTCCTTTACACCAATTCCTCTACCACCCTCTGTCACGCTCCCCTCTTTTGAGGTGCACTCCTTACGCATCTACGCCCCCTCCAACCTTCAGCTGGCTGTCATTTACCGCCCTCCAGGGCCAGCCACTGCCTTTTTTGACCATTTCACCACCTGGCTACTACACTTCCTTTCCACCGACATCCCCACCATCATTATGGGTGATTTCAATATCCCCATTGACACTTCCCACTCATCTGTCTCCAAACTTCTAACACTCACTTCCTCCTTCAGCCTCACCCAATGGTCTTCTGCAGCTACTCACAAAGATGGCCACACGCTGGACCTCATCTTCACTCGCCTCTGTTCCCTATCTAACCTCTCTAACTCACCTCTCCCCCTGTCTGACCACAACCTACTCACATTCTCTTCCCTCTCTTCTCCAAGTATGCAACCCCCCCTCCACAAATTTTCATACCCTCGCAGAAATATCAAACACATTGATTTACACGCCCTTTCTCAGTCCCTTCTCCCCCTCACAGACATTGCATTTCTACATGATGCAGATGCCGCTGCAACTTTATACAACACTACAATCTCTGCAGCTCTCGAATCAGCTGCCCCCCTCACACACACCAAAACCCGCACAATCAACAGGCAACCCTGGCACACAAGGCAGACTAAAGAACTTAGACGGGCTTCCAGAATTGCTGAGCGCAGATGGAAGAGGTCTCATTCCACTGAGCACTTCATTGCATATAAAGAGTCCCTCACCACTTTCAAGTCCACACTCACTGCTGCAAAACAAACCTACTTCTCATCCCTCATATCTTCTCTCTCTCACAACCCTAAACAGCTATTCAACACTTTCAATTCTCTCCTCCGTCCTCCTGCACCACCTCCCTCTCCTCTCATCTCAGCTGAAGACTTTGCCTCTTTCTTCAAGCGGAAGATTGACAACATCAGAGCAAGCTTTGGCCCACAATCACCACAGCCCCTCATCATAGCTACTCATCCCTCTTCCTCCAAATCCACCTTCTCCACCATGACAGAAAACAATCTCTCCACTCTACTCTCAAGATCACATATAACCACCTGTGCACTGGACCCGCTCCCATCGCACCTCATCCCCAACATCACCGCAGTCCTCATCCCAGCCCTAACCCATCTCTTCAACCTATCACTAGCAAGTGGTGTATTCCCTTCATGCTTTAAACATGCCTCTATTACACCCATCCTCAAAAAGCCCTCCCTTGACCCATCCTCTGTGTCAAACTATCGCCCCATATCCCTTCTCCCCTATGCCTCAAAACTACTGGAACAGCATGTCCATCTTGAATTGTCCTCATACCTCTCCTCCTGCTCCCTCTTTGACCGGCTTCAATCTGGCTTCCGACCACATCATTCTACCGAAACTGCCCTAACCAAAGTCACCAATGATCTACTAACCGCCAAAGCCAAGCGACACTACTCTATCCTCCTCCTCCTGGACCTGTCCTCTGCCTTCGACACAGTAGACCATTCCCTCCTACTACAGATTCTCTCATCTCTGGGCATCACAGACTTGGCCCTATCTTGGATCTCCTCATACCTAACCGACCGAACTTTCAGCGTCTCCCATTCTCACACCACTTCCTCAGCTCGCCCCCTATCTGTCGGTGTCCCTCAAGGCTCAGTTCTTGGACCCCTGCTGTTCTCCATCTATACCTTCGGCTTGGGACAGCTCATAGAGTCCCACGGCTTCCAGTATCATCTCTATGCCGATGACACACAGATCTACCTCTCTGGACCTGACATTACCTCTCTACTAACCAAAATACCACAATGTTTGTCTGCTATTTCATCCTTCTTCTCTGCACGATTCCTAAAACTTAACATGGACAAAACAGAGTTTATTGTCTTTCCTCCTCCTCACTCACCTCCTCCAACAAGCCTTTCCATCAAACTTGATGGTTGCTCACTCACCCCAGTCTCACAAGCTCGTTGCCTTGGAGTAACCCTCGACTCTGCTCTATCCTTCAAGCCACACATCCAAGCCCTCTTCAACTCATGCCGATTACAACTCAAAAATATCTCCCGGGTCCGTGCTTTTCTTAACCAAGAATCTTCAAAAACATTAGTGCATGCCCTCATCATCTCCCGCCTCGACTACTGCAACCTCCTGCTCTCTGGCCTCCCTTCCAACACTCTTGCACCCCTCCAATCTATCCTAAACTCTGCAGCCCGCTTAATCCACCTCTCCCCTCGCTACTCCCCAGCCTCGCCACTCTGCCAATCCCTTCACTGGCTTCCCATCGCCCAACGACTCCAGTTCAAAACATTAACCATGACATACAAAGCCATGCACAACCTGTCTCCTCCCTACATCTGTGACCTAGTCTTCCAGTACCTACCTGCACGCAACCTTAGATCCTCACAAGATCTCCTTCTCTGCTCCTCTCTTATTTCCTCTTCCCACAATCGTGTACAAGATTTCTCCCGTGCATCCCCCATACTCTGGAACGCTCTACCTCAGCACATCAGACTCTCCCCTACCGTGGAAAGCTTCAAGAGGAACCTCAAGACCCACCTCTTCCAACAAGCCTACAACCTACAATAGCCCTCAGCCCAGTAGGCCACTGCGCAACCAGCTCTGTCCTCACCTATTGTACCATCACCCATTCCCTGTAGACTGTGAGCCCTCGCGGGCAGGGTCCTCTCTCCTCCTATACCAGTCTGTCTTGTACTGTTAATGATTGTTGTACGTATACCCTCTTTCACTTGTAAAGCGCCATGGAATAAATGGCGCTATAATAATAAATAATAATAATAATAATAATAGGTAGCTTTCCTGCTCGATTCTTCTCTCCCCCTTTTAGCAGAAGCTCGCCTTCCGCCCAGCTTCTGATGACCAGCATGATCTTGGTGTTTAAATACACTTTCCTTCCTTTGGACTGTGCTGGTGATATTTTCAGCTCCTTCAAGCCTTGGTTGCAAGCAGGTGGCTTGTACTCCACTGTGGTATTTGGTGAAAGCTCTGCTGAACTTTTACCTGAGTGATCTAATGATTAGTAGTTCATGCTTTTCCCCCTGTGTTTCCCCCTTGTGTCATCTATAATGTTTAGTGGAGTTGATGAAGATCTCATCCCATCTGTTCCCTATTTAGAGCCCAGCACTAGGGATATCTAGGGTCAGGTATCTGGTTTGGCGCATAGGTGTGGAACCTATCTAGGGTGGTGAGGGACCCCAGGGACCAGCAGTAGGTTTGGTTAGGGGTCACCATCTTCCTAGACACAGGGTTTCCCTTCCCTTTCACCGTACACTTAGTACTTCCCTGTATCTAGCATAACATCAAGGCTCAGTTGGCATAATTATGTTGTGTAGGAAAAGTGCAACCTCCCGACCCCTAGAGGGAGCCTCACTCTTGTTGATGGTTTTGCATAATAATGACCATTGCTGCATTTATAGACCTCTCTAACCATGAGACGGGCGTCACTACGACGGCTCCAACCAGTTGTTGGTGAGGGGCAGTTGGTTAGGCAGTTTTGACAATGATCACTGCACAAGCCTTTATCTGGTTACATAAGCGAGCATTCTTTCCTTATTCTGTGCTTATTTTTATGGATTCAAGAGATACATTTTAAGTAAGAGTGAAACATTTTTTTAAATTGCCATTTATACATTCATGTTGGTGGCTTAGGCTGCTTTCACACATCCATTTTTTGCAGTGCAGCTCAATCCGGCTCAAAAACCTATGCAACGGATGCGGAGAAAAAAACAGATCCGTTGCATAAGTTTTTCCATGCGGCCCGTCCGTTTTTTTGACGATGCGGCTTGATACTGAGCATGCGCAGTGCAAAAAAACGCATCCAGCGACCGGATGCGGTTTTTGCCGCAGGACGCCGCATCCAGCGGCCATAGGCTTGCATTGTAAATCGCGTCGGATCCGGCACGATGTGGTTTTTTTGCCGCACAAAAAAAGTGCCAGGCAACGTTCCATCCGGCCGCCTCATGGGCTAAATATGCCGCATCCGGCAAAAACCGGACGCAACGCAAGGCCATGCGGCACAATACGGCGCTAATGCAAGTCTATGCGGGAAAAAACGCAACCGGTGGCAAAAACAAAAGTTGCGTTTTTTCTGCAAAGCGCCGTATTGTGCCGCTCAGCAAAAACCGGATGTGTGAAAGCAGCCTAAGCGCTTATAAAAATCTTTTGTGGTGCAGGTGTTAATTATTTTTTTTCATGTACAAAAAACCTAAACAGCTGTATTATATATGTAAATCAGTGGTGTCCGTGCACCCTTGGTGTGGGGTACTATGCACGCTGCGACATCGGTAACAATGTGCTACCGACGCTGCAGCGATAGTCCCCGCCCCCGTCGTAGCTGCGATATCTTGTGATTGCTGCTGTAGTGAATATTATCGCTACGGCAGCTTCACATGCACTCACCTGCCCTGCGATGTTGCTCTGGCCGGCGATCTGCCTCCTTCCTTAGGAGGCGGGGCGTGCGGCGTCACAGCAACGTCACATGGCAGGCGGCCAATAGAAGTGGAGGGGCGGAGATGAGCGGGACGTAAACATCCCGCCCACCTCCTTCCTTCCGCATTGCAGACGGGACGCAGGTAGGAGATGTTCCTCGCTCCTGCGGCTTCACACACAGCGATGTGTGCTGCCGCAGGACCGAGGAACTACATCGTATCTGTCACTGCAACAAAATTATAGAAATGTCGGGCCCTACACGATGATATGATAACGACGCTTTTGCGTCAGTTAATTGTATGTAAAAGAATTTGCACACTACGATATCGACAGCGACGCCGGATGTGCGTCACTTTCAATTTGACCCCACCGACATCGCACCTGCGATGTCGTAGTGTGCAAAGTACTCCTAAGTCCTCAGTGCACCATTCCGCACAGCAACAGGCGGTCAGTACTGACAGGAGAGAGAGATGATAGCGTGAACACACTGACACTGCGTGCGCTCAGATCCTGCAGTGTCAGAGTGCGCACTCATCCTCCCCTGTCAGCATCGACTGTCTACTGTTGTGCAATCCCGTGTGCAGTGAGTGACCACTGCAGATAAAATAGGAGAATCAGATGGCACCTGCACACACTGACACTGTTGTGTGTGCTTTCAGCTCCTGCAGTGTCAGTGTGTGCAGGGCTAAGGAAGTGCTGTCAATCATCACAATGAAAGGGGCGGAGGGTGGTAATTGAGGGGGTGGAACGGCGCACCAAACACTAGGCCAGGCCAAGAGTACAGCAAAGTTTCCTCATTTACATAAATCTAATTAAATTCTGTACCACAACTATGAGTTTTATAGGGACTACATCCCCAATAATTTGGTTTAATTTGAGTATTGGGGTGACGTGTTCTGGGCAGGTATACCCACGTCCGGCATCTTCTGCTTCTGTGGGGCAGTGAAGGACAAGTACAATTCAGCGCAGACGTCTGGGCCACCTTAACATCCCCGCCGACCTGGACTGTAACATTAAGAAGGGGAAAAAATGATCCCTTTAGTTTGATGTTTGAGCTAGTGCACATGATGATTACCAAGTAAATAACCTTTAATCCCATCACATTCTTGTCAGAAGGCGTGAGTGATTGATCTCTGCTCTGAAGGCCATAGGGAACATAGCAGAACCATGCAAAAGGTTGATTCCTAGAGGAATAAGCCTTGGAAATGTAAGACAGGCCAATTACTCCTTGTGCTCTAACATACGTTCACTATGTGGAAAAAGCCTAAGGACACTGGAAGACTCCTCTGGAAGGGGAGAAAGGTTCAGTAATATCGTGGAACAATTACAGATACATTTGAGCACAACTTAAGGAAGGTAAATAATAAAAGCCAAATGTGTTGGGGAAAAGTGTGATTCCCTCCTGAGCCGATGCTGTGCCGTAGAGCTGACGTTTTGCAGAACAACTTTTTAGTTCACATATCTTCTGCCCAACACAAAAGTGTCATTAGAAATGAACGGACTCAAAACATTTATATTGTATCATTTGTTAAATTCGAAGTTTGTTAGAAATTCACTTTCATAGAATTGTAACTAGATTTTCAGTATTCTTTTTACTTCTTTAAAGACAAGGAAATTTTAATTTTTTGCACTCACATGTCCCCCCCCCCCTTTCTTCAAGGATCCATAACGGTTTCTTTGCCCATCAACAAAGCCAACAAAGGACTTGATTTTTTCTTGTTGATTTAAACTTTCACATTTATATATTTTTCCATTTTTTTTTTACTTGTTTATTTCTTAGTCCCTTTAGGGGACTTAATCTTGCAGTCATTGATTGCTTATACTATATGCTAAAATGCCACAGTTCTGCAGTATGTAGTGAAATTGAAGTCCAGCCGGTGGCTGTGCTTCGTAGGAGGATCAAGATGGCAATTATGGAGGCTTTCAGCAGGCCACAGCTGCCATGTGATCACATCATTTTGCCGCGATTGTGCCAATGATGACGTATAGATGGTCCTCACATAGCATCTCACAAGCCAGATCAGACGCCTCATACTTTGCACTGACGAGGGGCAAGCACCCCGAAACACTGTGTCTGCAGATTGGGATTCTGATCTGGCATAAATCCTAAGTCATATGCAAAGGATTGTTAAAAATCCACTTTTGACTTTTAAAACAAAACAATCACTGATCTCGGGGAGACCAGCCAGAGAAAACACTGCCGGCAGCCAACGAGGGCGGTCAAGACAGTGAAATCCTAGGTACATTGCCCCCTGAGAAATATGCAAATCAAAAAGGTCCGTGGAGCCTCTGTTAGAAGTCTCAACACAGAAACCAGCCAGATATCCCTGCTGGAAGGGCCCAGCCAAGGGGTGACTCTTTTTAGGAGACCACCATAACCACCATATTAAGTGGCCCTTTTAGTCAATATCCAACTTTTTGACAAGTTTAAAGATATGATGAGCACAGGATACCTTTTTATATACATAAGTATGGGCCCAAACCATAAATATATAAACAACGAAAACACACAGTATAAGGCTACAAAAAATGTCAATTTTATTGAGTAATTTATAATCACATTAAAAACATACAGAACAAGGTGCCAACAGATATGGGGAGGTCAGAGGAAAATATATAATATATAAATATTTGGGATAGAAGGAGTCCAATAAATACATCCAAAGTCTATAAATACATATGAAAGTGCATAGTGCCGATAAAATAACCTGGATAGATATACAGATCTGTTCTATCCCAAATAAAATCCTAAGAAAATAAAGTGCAGAACGCAGGCTCTAGCAGCAAGGAACCAGCAGGAAAAAGCTCAATTACCGGCTACATATAAGATTCAAGTGAAATACAAGTAAGCCATAACAGTAGTAAAAGAGTATTAAATTGTGCAAACAGTGCAAGGAAAGGCTGGAGACCGCTGAATCGAGCGAGCAAGCAGGATATAAATCTTAGCGCAATAAAAGAAGGAGTAAAAGGCTTATACGTAGCATGAATTTACCTCTGTCACACACCCACGCTTCCAACGTACGTTTCGTGAGAACTTCTTCCGGGAGCGTGTGTTGGAAGGGTGAGGGGAAGTATTTATACACATCAGTGGCCAGTGAACAGCTGAGCGCCAGTCAGCTGACACGTCGGGTGAGTCGTATTGCGGCGCATAGATCCTCCACAGGTACCGTAATAAGGGGAAGACAAGGCAGCGGACAGCGGAGACAGAGCGTCGGCTACCGTCATGGAGACGGCACCTGCACTCCAGCCCCTATAGCCACAGACATGTCATTCCACGGCCATGCTTTGGAGTATGCGCACAAACTCCCGGTTGGACCTTTAATAAGTACAATGTATTTAATCATGTTGCCACAATGATATTACATAGAAAAAATATATTCAATGTGCTAAAGTGACAGAATATATATAATATAAGTGAAAACAATTATACATACATTTAAGTATATATAAATGTAAATTACGCAAAGTGTGAAAAAACAAATATATAAAGTATATATGCAGAGCAACACCGAAGTGCAGCCCTGCAAATATACCTAAGTGTGCAATAGTGACCGTAAGTAACAGTATGTGCACAACACATACACACATTCCCAGACAAAAGTAAAAATAGTGCTACTGTTGTGAAAAAACTATTATTGTTATAAAATATACAACACCAAGTTTGCATATACAGAGATATGTGCATAAAAAGCAAACATTAAATGTGCAATGTAAATAAGTATAGGTGTACAAACATCCATAAAGAAAAAAGAGAAATATAAAAAAATAAAAATATATGTATATAAAATACAAAAAGGAGACAACACGAGTAGAGATCTTCATAATTCCAATATCCGGGACCACATCCAAATACCCGACAAGATATAATATCAGCCACCACTATATGAAAAGGAGAATTAAAACAGTTAAAATCAAAGAATAAGTTTAAAGATATGACAAGGGAAATACCAAGGCCAGGTATCCATCCACAGACAGCTGTTTCGGGGTATTGCCCCTCATCAGTGTGGAGTAGGATTCTGTCTGGGTGGGAGCAATGCCTAGTAAACCAACAAAACAATCACTGATCTCAGGGAGACCAGCCAGAGAAAACACTGCCGGCAGCCAGCGAGGGCGCTCAAGACAGTGAAATCCTAGGTACATTGCCCCCTGAGACTTTTGACTTTTAGGATCGCTACTTCCAATAGGTGGCGCTGCGCTAGAGTTTCTCTCCTTTCCTGGAGAGACAATTTGAATATTTCCCAGAGTGGCATTGCAGCTATAAGTCCCCTTACTGGCAGCCAGACTGGCTTGCAAAGTCTCCTTAAGGAGAATAGTGTTCCCCCGTGGTCCTGACGTATAGATGGTAAGTGGCAATGATTGGGGCCACTGCAGTTACAGACAGATGCCGGCTATGTAACGCAGCCTGCATCTGCCAGGTATGGTGCAGGTTCCTGACCTCATTTTTTACCACTTTTGTGACCACATGTTGTAATGTATAACATTTTGTTATCATTATCAGGTTAATATATGTTCTGTTCTATCAGGCCCCATTTAGTATCTCACTACAGTAACTTTGCTACTTATTATCCATGAGTGATTCATGAAGAAGCTTCTAGTTACTCAGAGCGTAGAAGAAATAGAGGATTTCAGATCAACTTACAATGGCTTTATAGATATAACCAGGGCAACATGTAGTTTGTGTGGCGCCCCTGACCCGGTCAGGCACCACTGAGTACTGCACCCATGCTGGGACAGTACTTCCAGGTAATCCTAAGGGCCATAATGAGGTGTGTACGCACAGACACATAGCAACCAGTTTCCCAAAACCGTTAGATGGGACCCTTGGGCAGTCCCTAGAGGGGTCTGGCCTTCAATTCTTATCAAGGGGTGTAGTTGATGGGGCTGGGAGCTAAAGTGCAGAGGTTGTCAGGAAAGGAGTGGAGCGAGCCAGTCTGGCAGTGGTGAGCGGCGGTTGCTAAAGGATACGCGCGCAGCCACTAATCAGACCCTGCGCGGTGTAGTGACAGTTGGCGGGGGAGAACAGTCACGTGGTCAGTCAGTCAGAGAGTCAGTTGAGTACGGGGACTGCCGGTGACTAGGCACGTACGGGGTACAGGTCCCTTGAGTAGACTTCAATTTATTGATCTGCTAAACCTGCCAGTGAGGAGAACTACAGGTACCTCACCAACCACACAGAGTCCGAGCCTCAGCAGCAACGCAGGGACCCATAAGGAGACAGAGCTTGAAGCCATCTCACCTGGTCCACGCTGCCGGCAAACGGGCCAAACACAGGAGAGAAAAGGCAGTAGCGACTCCCTGAATAGACCCCACGGTACTTCAAGTCAGGGGTTATCCGAACATAGAAGTTCTAGGAAGGCGAGCTAACCTGTTACTCTCAGACCGGCCTGAAGGAGCCCTGGTTCTTACCTGGTTTGTCGCAGCATCGCCCGGGTTACCTCACAATAACAACCAAAGTGAGTAAACACAAGTTAAAAGACATTTGGACTCAGCCTGTGCTATTCCTGGACCCGTTTTTCTGCTCACCTGAGCCCCTGGGGCCTGCCTCACTCACGGGAGGCTACATCATCTGGCTGCAGACCCCATCAGCCCCAGACGCTCGTAAAAACCTGCAGCGGCGGTTATCCACATCCCTGACCGCAAGCCGTGAGTGGCGTCACGACACATAATTAAAAACTGACATTACCTGTTGCCCTACGGAAGCAGCCCTGTGGCGTCCCTGAAGCTGGATCGATGTCCCTGGGGCAGCACATTTGCACCTCCACAAGATCATCACATATATCCCCCTGTGTAGTGCAAGCATATCTACACTCATTAATTTCCGATTAAATTGAACACATAATTATATTGAGACCTCCACTGGTGACAAGGCCCAATGTTCATGCATTATATAAATTCAAACTAACATCTCCAGGAAGTAACTTAGCAGAGAGTTAGGGCATGAGTAGTCAATGGAGTTGTTACGCTCACCGAGGAGCGGCGAGCGTCCGGAGGTGGACCCACTGGACCGTGCACCGGACTCCCCTGAGAAGACGACCAGCAGCGAACCCCTATACAGGGACTGTGCGGTGCCTCTTCAAAGGGCCTAGATGCACGGCAGCCAGGAACCGGTAGTAGGAGTCTCTGTATGGCCAGGTGTAGCATGGGTGTGACGTCCGCAGCAGGCAGAACACGGTTGTGGCATCGGAGATGTTCACGGCAGGTGGCACGGAGACGTTCACTGTAGGTATGGCACGGTGACGTCCACTGCAGGTATGGCCGGTGACGTCCACTGTAGGTATGGCACGGTGACGTCCACTGCAGGTATGGCCGGCGACGTCCACAGTAGGTATGGCACGGTGACGTCCACTGTAGGTATGGCCCGGTGACGTCCACTGCAGGTATGGCCGGTGACGTCCACTGTAGGTATGGCACGGTGACGTCCACTGTAGGTATGGCCGGTGACATCCACAGCCGGAAAGGTACAGATGGCACTACGGCGAGACAGAGGATTAGCAACAGGTAGATGATGTACAGATACAAACGGTAGTACACAGGGGCCTGGACACTAGCAATGCACTAGTCGGGCGCCTGCTTCCAGGGGAGGTGAACCTAAATACCCATATGGTAACAGGTGACCTCTGAGGTCACTTCCAGATAATGGGGCGCTACCGCTTTAAGAAAGGGGGCGTGGCCTCGCGCGCAGCCTAGAATCACTTACTGCAGATCTGTGTGTGGACGGGAGACAGGAACAGGCTGCAGCAGCTCCTGGAGCAGGGCGCCTGACCCGGGAGTGAGCAGGACGCACAGCAGGACCCCGAACCAGGAGCAGAGCCTGCAGAGCCATGGGACCGGTAAGAGGAAGGACGTCGCTGCCGGGGGCTGGGACCGGGAGTGCACGTGGGGACCATGCTGGGGCTGGGCAGATGTGAGGGAGAGCGCCCCCCTCGGGAGCTGGCGGGACCAGGCGCTACAGGAGGTTATTAAGGTATTTATCAAAAAACTGTTACTCACTTTTCCTGGCTCCAGTGCCAGTTTCTGCTGCTTCAATTTGCCACAGGCACCTCCCTTTTTACAAGTCACAATGATAACTAACATGCACCACTGAGACCATAATTCACGTCTTTTTAAGGCAGGCTCAGGCAGCTAAGCTCGGCCTGAGTGTTCAGGTAGCACGCGTTCCTAATATGTGCTGTTCTCAAGTCAAGACACAATTCCCAATTGGCTTTCCTACAGATAGATGCCTGATTATCTACTTAGCTGCCCCATAGTGCTATACAGCATTCAGCTTTTACTACCAACTCAGCTCTGTAATTCCTGTTGCTGTCTGCCCTCTCAACTCTGCTATAACAAGTTATCCGCCAGCCTACTCATCTTTACTTTTCCATAATGTTGTTCACACTCTCAACTCTTTTGCAAGATGCCTGATCTCCTACTCAGCTCTGCGTGCTTTTGAACTATTTGGACTCCTGCATTGTGCCTGATTGCCTACTTAATTCTGCTATTCCTGTGTGCTGTCTGCACTCTTGAAGCACAATGTCTGATTGCCTACTCAATCCTTCTGTTTCTGTGTGATTTTTGCATTACTGCATCAAAATGCCTGCCTACTCAATTCTTCTGTTCTTGTCTGCAATCTACATCTTGAAACACAATGTCTGATTGACTACTCAATTCTTCTGTTTCTGTGTGCAACCTGCTCTCCTGCATCAAAGTGCCTGATAGCACACAGGAACAGTAGAATTGAGTAGGCAATCTGAACTGAAAGATGTCTGATTGCCTACTCGATTCCTCTGTTTGTGTGTGATGTTTGCACTCCTGCATCAAAGTGCCTGATTGCCTACTCAATTCTTCTGTTCCTGTGTGCTATCTGCATCTTGAAATGTGTGTCTGCCTACTCAATTCTTCTGTTTCTGTGTGCTACCTGCTCTCCTGCATCAAAGTGCCTGATAGCACACAGGAACAGTAGAATTGAGTAGGCGATCAAGCACTTTGATACAGGAGCACAGGTAGCACATAGGAACACTAGAATTGAGTAGACAATCTGAATTCTTTAACCACGATGCCTGATTGCCTACTGGATTCTGTTGTTTCTGTGTGATGTTTGCACTCCTGCATCAAAGTGCCTAATTGCCTACTCAATTCTACTGTTCCTTTGTGCTACCTGCACTCCTGCATCAAAGTACCTGATTTCCTACTCAATTCTGCTGTTCCTGTGTGATGTCTGCCCTCCTGCATCAAGGTGCACATTCAGCTCTACTGCATCTAGTACTTCCAGCTCTGCTGATCACCTGCTAGCCTGTATAACCAGCTATAATGGTCCTCACTGTTCCACATACCGTCCTGTAGACCCGCTCTGCTGCATCAGCACCTCTGGACCGTGATGTTCACCATGACGTATGGTTTAGCAAATCCTCCATCACCGGAAGAACCCAACACAAACTTGAGTATAAACTTGAAAAAACTTGAGCTGTTGATGGCAATTTCAGCTGTGTACTGTCGTGACTTCAGATGGAATAAAAAAGTTGTTTCGAATGGACTGCTATTTTGGAGATTTACTCTGAAATTGCGTTCTGGAGGTTTTTCAGCAACATTAGTAACAAGGTTCAGCAAAACACCACTTATTGTCAATGCATTTCCATTTCCGAAGAGGAAAGCAAATATTTTTGCATATGTTCTGTTAGAGTAAGTGCTTCTTTAAATGTCACTTAGGCGATAACTATTAGGATTAGCTTCAATTATATGGCAAATAGAGGCACAGGCCTATTTTCTCTTCGAGCACCGTTTGGACGGGTGGTGCTGTGTGCGGTGTGTGTAGGTATGCTGGAAAAAGAGGAATTTTCAAGTCGGTAGATAATGAACTGGTCAGGGACCTCTTCCTTTCCTTTAATACAGGTTCACGGTTGTACACCGAGGAAACGCCTAGTCTCAAACGCTGCAAAGAAGTTGTTTCTCTGTCTTATTAGCAGGCAGGGCTTCGGAGAGAAACCTAAAACCTGCTGTAAAATAAGCCCGAACCCAACATACAAACCTGACACAAGGTACATTCTCCCAAGAAGAGTTGTGGAAACTGGATTTGACTTTTTTGAGGTTGTTTTGTGGTTTGGAGAGCGTATTATTCTGTATACTTGACTTTACAGTAGAATTTCCGATTTATCTGGAGGGTATGGGATGCCATCCAAACAGTAATCTACAAACAAGATTGGTTCAGCTTCTTGGATGCGATTCTTCACTATGTACTTGTAACATGAAACTGATAACAGATCTGATGACACCGTGTCAGACAACCTAAAAGGAAGAGGCATGAGCGCGGGAGACGAGGTCTGGCACACGGCGCAGCGGGTATATCCTGCCATATTATTGTAGGGTTCTGATTTTTTATTATTTTTTTTTTTTAGATTTTTGTTACTGGATGACTTTATTAAAATGTAGGAACTATTCTTGTTTCTGCTATTTACAGTATATATACTTTTTGACTTTTCGGGTTCTCGTTCCTCCCAGCAGATGATCTGGGCCAGATCAACAGCTGTAGTGAGGCAGACGCATTTGTAAATGTTTGAGACTATGTAAGATTATCCAGAGATCAGTGAGCACCGGCCTCAGCGTGGCCTGCTTCCAATCAAACCCTAAAAATAAACAGCGGCTAATCAGCTGAGGAACAACCAGGATTGACCAGACTTATCACAGTCCTGAAATCCAGTCCCTGGAGCCATTTCTCTGCTTCTCATCCCGAATAATACTGTTTCAGATGCTGCACTTTGGTTTAATGTAGTCAATGGCATCTGCTCTTTTTTGATGTGTTGAGTGGCAGAAATTGCAAACATAAGTCATATATTACTTTTGTGATTGTTGGGGGTGGATTTTATCTCTTTGCCATAATGCAGTCTACAATTGTAGCATGTAAAAATATGATCAGTATAATTAATTTTAGGACATTCCATGTGTTACAAAGATATTCAGCGGCTCAGTGGTTAGCACTGTACATTACTCAATCAATCAATCTTTATTTTTTTTATTTTTATATAGCGCTAACATATTCCGCAGCCCTTTACATACATCAGGAACACTGTCCCCATTGGGCTTACAATCTAAATTCCCTATCTGTATGGGTGTTTTTTGGAGTGTGGGAGGAAACCGGAGTACCCGGAGGAAACCCACACAAACACGGGGAGAACATACAAACTCCTTGCAGATGGTGTCCTTGGTGGGATTCGACCCCAGGACCCCAGCGCTGCAAGACTGCAGTGCTAACCACTGATCCGCGGCACGGTGGACCGGTGGTTAGCACTGCAGTCTTGCAGCGCTGGGGTACTCTGTTCAAATCCTACCAAGGACACCATCTGCAAGGAATTTGTATGTTCTCCCCGTGTTTGCGTAGGTTTCCTCCGGGGTCTCCGGTTTCCTCCCACAATTCAAAAATATACTGATAGGGACCTTAGATTGTGAGCTCAGACATACTGTACAACCCATGGGGTAAAGTCTCTTTAATGAGGCCCAAAACCTGCTGTAAAATAAGCCCGAACCCAACATCCAAGTAATATAGTAGCCGTGTCCAAGGTCCGATAAGGAGAGGGGAGAAACGCCCTGACGCGTTTCGCTTGTGGTGCAAGCGTCGGGGCGTTTCTCCCCTCTCCTTATCGGACCTTGGACACGGCTACTATATAGACACTTAATATGGGTAAGCAGTTGCTCTAATTCTTGCACAACCTATGGGCTCCTCTGTGTGTTATACCTTTTGGTGGGCCTCATTAAAGAGACTTTACCCCATGGGTTGTACAGTATGTCTGCCTATATAGAACATTTGACTAATGCTGTCTGGGTCCCTGGAAGGGTGATCTCTGTTTGTTCTTTAACCCTTCACTGTTTTGTATTTTATGAATCCAGCTTTGTCTAATAACAGTACCCCTATTTATATGTGAATTATCTGTAATAAATAATTGTTATTTACGTGGGTGTACTAGTCATCTTTTTGGAACTATGTTTGGCCATATGAAACTCAACCTTCCATATTTATTCATTGCTATTTTGAGTGGCCCTTTATTTTGTATTGAATATCCATCTGTTACCCTATCTATTTGTTCATTATCCAATGGGGACAGTGTTGCCAATGTATGTAAAGCGCTGTGGAATTAATAGCGCTATATAAGTGAATAAAATTATTATTATTATAGTGGCTCAGTGGTTAGCACTGTACATTAGACAGTATGGTGGCTCAGTGGTTAGCACTGTACAGTAAGCAATACAGTGGCTCAGTGGTTAGCAACTGTGCAGTAGGCAGTATGGGGGCTTACTGGTTAGCACGGTACAGTAGGCAGTAATTTTAGCTCAGTGGTTAGCACGGCAGATTTTCAGCCATGGCTTTCTGGGTTCATATCCCACCAAGGACAAAATCTGCATGGAATTTGTATGTTTTTCCCGTGTGTGTGTGTGTGTGTTTTTCCCCGGTTTCTCCAGTTTCCTCCCACACTCCAAAGACCTCCTGATAGGGAATTTAGATTGTGAGTCCCGATGGGGACAGTGATGCTGAAATCTGTAAAATGCTGTAGAATTAATGGCGCTATAAAAATGAGTAAAATAAATATTTTATCCTGCTTGTCCTTCTGCATGAGCCCTAACATGGAAATTCCATTACTTCAGATATTAATGATCTTCCAAATCGCACATTTTGAGTGTTGTGCTAAACGTTGTCAATGGTAGCTGAGACTTTACGGAGATAAGAGGGATCCAGTACAAAAGACTGAAAGCATACTCAGTTTTTGGGGAAATTGTATGGACTCAGCTTTAAGATACAATTAGGCTATGTGCCCACGTTGTTTTTTTTATTATGTGCTTCTTTTCTGCACACAAAAAAGCGTGTTTTAGCAGGAAAAAAGCAGCTGAAAAAAGTACACTTTTATTGCGTTTGCGTGTTTTTCCACTTGCGTTTTTTCCTGCTTCTTTTTGTGCTGTTTTTTAGTCATGGCGATCGCTGGGGTTCAGGTGCTGTACTCCCGCAATCACCGCCGGGTCTCCAGTCGATATTACAGCCTGGACCCGGCTCGCACTGCCCGAAACAGTGCTCGCGCCACTCCTGAAAGTCTAACCCCCTGAATGCTGTGATCAGTGTGATCACAGCATTCAGAAGGCAGGGAGACTAATCACTTACCTCTCCCCGGTGATCGGGTCCCTGTAATGTGATCACAGGAACCCGATCGCTGCCATGGTAACCCTGGGTCATCACAATGATGACTCTGGGTTACTGAGCTACAGAGAGCCTCACACACCATGCTGCGCTATAATCCCCTGTAGTGATAAAGCATTGCAGTGGATTATAGCAACGCAGGAAAAAAAACTACAAAAACAATTGACACGCTGCTTCTTTTTTACAGCAACAAAATCTAAAAGAAAAAAAGAAGCATTGCGTGCACAGCAAGTCACGATTCTCATGGACTTTGCTGGGATGATTTTTCCTTACTTTTATTGATTAAAATAAGCAAGGAAAAGCTGTATTAAAAAAAAAAAAAACTCCATGTGTGCACATAGCCTTATCATATATTACTTGTATAATTAATGAAATATAGAAGTATTCTGACATTTTAATTCTATACTTATATTATGTTTTATAAGTCTAACGCACCTATTGATCATGGATCTACAGAATATCTGCTATTAATTGTTGTTTGACATTGGCTATTTATAAGGGCATCAGAGCTGGAGCTAAAATGTAAAAAAAAAAATACAAAAAACCCGTCTGTTTGACTTAACTATCCCCAGGGAAGACCTTTGGTTGGATGTAAAGTATGGTGTCACATTGCTTACCAGGCCACATTTTTCTTTTGCATATATGGCACCAATGTCATTTGCAGCAGTGTACAAAGATCATTTAATTTAATCTCTGTGGCCAATCAGACTCAACATTTAAAGGAAATCTGTCCAAGATTTTGCACAGATAATCTGAGAGCGCCATAATGTAGAGACAGAGGCCCTGGTACCAGTGATGTGTCACTTACTGGGCTGCTTGCTGTAGTTTTGATAAAATCATTGTTTTATCAGCAGTAATTTTCACTAGAGGATTAGTAAACCTGCTGCCATGTAGTCCTCCATATTCATGAGCTCTGTATAACCTCGCCCCCGTTACTGATTGGCAGCTTTCTGTGTACACTGCATAAGCAGAAAGCTGCCAATCAGTGGTGTGGGCGGGGTTATACAGAGCTCTGCATTCAGACAACTTGTAGAGCTACAGCAGAGAAAACTATGATTTTATCAGAACTATAACAAGCATCCCAGTAAGTGACACATCGCTGTAATCAAGGTCTCAGCCCCTACATAATGCTGCTCTCAGATGAGGCAGCAACAAAAACCTGGTGACAGATTCCCTATAAAGGGAACTAGTCAGGATAATTTTACTAGTGAAAATAGTGGTTTAGTTGTGTAGGTTGTAGAATAACAATAAATATGAGGCCTGTTTTCGTGGAATCCAATATGCTTGAGACAAGAAAACAAACTTTGAAGCCACATATAAGGATTATTCGGTAAGTGCATATGTCGCGGGCGGAGGAGGGGACACCGCGCTCTCCCCACTGCTCGGGTCCGGCTGCCGCGGCTGCTGCGGCCTGCTGCTGCTCGGTGGCTCGAGCGATGAGCCGGATCCCGGGGACTTCTAGCGGCGCTCCTCGCCCGTGAGTGAAAAGGGGGTTGGTTGGGTGTGGGAAGTGTGTATTGTCCGTGACGCCACCCACGGTTGTGGTGATTTGTAGACACCACCGCTGCTCCGTATGGGGATCCCGGGAATGAGGGTATGGGGGCAGCTGGATGTTAGTCCTCCCCTCCGTGGGTAGGGGGTTGGTTGTCCCGGGGCCCAGTGATGAGGTGGGTGATGCAGGGCTTGGTGGGATGCAGGGACGCGGGGGGCAGCTCTGTGCCTTGCGGCACTGTGGTACTCACTCAGCCTGAGACGATGACACAGTTCTCGGTAAAACACACGGCTGGAAAGACGGTTCCCATGGACGGGTGCACTTGCTTTCCCCAGTAGGTGACGGTCCCTTTTTCCTGCACCTAAGTTGATGATGGTTGCGATGGGTTCCCACCGGTAACCCGCTCCCCGGCTTCAATCTGGGCCGGAGGAGCCCTACTTTGCCCGCAGGCGCTGGCCCTGAGAAACTGGTGCCCTGGCGGTGGCGGTGTCTCTCCGTTACGGTTGGACTGTTGCCTTCAATCGGGACTTGGTTGTTGGGAGACAGTCGTCCCCTTCACTGACGGATTTGGCAAATTATGGCGACTCCTAGCCTTGCCGGGATCCGAAAGGCCCCTGCCCTGGTGCTGACTGTTCTTCGTATACTGCTCCAGACCGCCGGGTCACCACCCGTCCGCGGTCCTTCCAGCAACCTCCGAGCAGTCCCCTGCGGACTATCACCGCCGTCTGCTGACCTTGCTGTCTCTCAGCCCGGGGCACACACCTGGACTCACTTCAGGCTTTACTACTGTCACTTTTACTCCTTTACTCAAGCTCCTCTACACTTCACTTCCTTCTACTTTCACTTCCCTCACAGTTCTACTTGTTTACTCCTTTCTGTCCCTAGCTGGACTCCTCTCTCAAGCTCTTCCCTGAGCTGACTGCCTGGTTTTCCCGCCTCGAGAGCTGTGAACTCCTCGGTGGGCGGAGCCAACCGCCTGGCCCACCCCCTGGTTTGGACACCAGCTCCTGGAGGAAGGCAACAAGGATTTTTGGGTTAGCTTAGATGTTCCTAACTGGGGTGTAGGGTGTGGTGGTGTCATGACTTGTGACCCCTGGCTTGCCCAGGGCGTCACACATAGTGGGCATATTGGTGCATTCTGGGGGCTTAAATACTCTCCTCCCCCCAAGGAATTTATTGGCTATTTGAATGTGGCCTCTTAAAATTCCTCATCTCACAAAATCAAGACCAATCAGTGTTCTCTCTTGAGTGTAGGAGGAAACAGAGTTTTGAGGAAAAACCCACAAAGAACTTACAAACCCTTGTTAAGTCATTGCCATTGATTGGATGTGAAGTCAGGACTACGGGGTTATAAGAGAACAGTGCTGACAACTGAGCATTGCTGGATAGTGATGGGCAGACCCAGACTGTAAAAGTCCGGATCCCTTTTGTTTCATAAGTATCCAGGTGCCAGGTCCTGAGCCCGAAGTGATCCAGATCTGGCAACTTGGGAAATAAAAAAAAAAGAAAAAGAAAGAAAATACGAATCAAACAAGCATGCTATACTTACCAAGTGTCCAGTGCAGCTGTAACTGCTTCCGGGCCCACTCTTTTTCCGGGGTCGCTCATTATTACTCATCCATATTCACTGTTTACCCCGCCCACCGGCCGTCCAGGTGTCTGTGATTGGTTGCACTCACACCACACTTGCTCCAATCCCTTTATCTCTTCTACCACCAGCACTGGATTATTGCCCCCATAAACTTATATGGGGACTGGCGTCTGGCCAGACATCCATGATCAATTCCGGGCCTGACCTGTTTTTTTGATGTGTTAGGTCAGGGCTGAATCTTGTGATGATAGAATTGATGGGTTATCACCCCACTTCCCCTTTGACTTATTTTTGGATTTATCCTTTATCTGTATGTGTCTGTAGGACTCGATCACCACCGCTATAATGTGTTGGGCTGATGGAATGGTATTTGCCAGATAGACGCATCTTGTAGGGTTTTTTTGTTCTCAGGCTTCCTCCTAAGTTTACATCAGCGGGAATTAGGAAATAATGGGAAATTGACGAGACAGTCTGTGCCCCGACATTATACTGTTACTTCACATTGAGCACAGCTCCTCATTAAGGAAACAATGTCTGGCTTCTGAGCCCGGATACTGGATATCCCAGGTGATCCATGTCACAAGGTGAATATTATACTGATCGGGTTGTAAACATTCTTAAAAGGAAGAGCACAGGCTTTCCCCTCCCATCTCCTTTTCTAATTTCTCCTTTTCATCTGCTGAAAACATTTTTGGCGCAGACAAAAGAGCAGCATTGTTGCCAAGTCTGCGCCGCGCATCTTTTCAGAGAAGCAGTGTGCACCAGGAAATTCTTCGGAGAAGGTATAATCAAAGCATAGTTGTTCCCCACTCCGTAATGTATCAGCGGCTTTTCACATTCCTGCAGCACAATGCCATAGAAAGTGAAAACACGCACACGGGGAGACTGCCTGCGACCTATTTGTCATGCAGCCTAACAGTCTGTAATCAAGCTGCGGCTTAAAATGCACACCGTGTAATTTGTGCGTAAATTAAGAGGTGTTTAAGAGCAGGAGATGTTTGAGAGCTAATGGCTTGTGGCTGACACTCCAGTCTCCAGTGCTGCAGCTCCTCCGACACCTGACGTCTCACACCCGTTTCTGTATACGGAACAGGTGCTTTGATTTTGGACTACCGACACCTGCAATAAATTCACTCAAGTTTTTTCTTGTTTTTTTTTTTTTTTTTTTTAACTGTTGTAAACCAACATCTTGTGATACATAAATCATATGTGAAGTCTTGTATAGGAATTGAATATACTGACCTCCAAAAATTGTTTGATACAGATTAGTTTTCCTCTCCGTAATGAGGGACATTTACTAAAAATTGTTGTAACGCTCACCGCCAGAGATGGTGAAGCGGCGAGCAGCAGTTTACCCATTGGACCACATTGGGACCTCGGGGTTACATTTAGTGGTAGTGGCTTGAGTAAGCACCCACCATGAGGTAGACAACAGGTGCCACTCCCAGGGCAGTGACCGGGACTGTGGCAGCTGACTCCTAGGGCAGGGACACTGGGACAAGCGGACACAGTCAATAATGAAGCAAGGACCTCCAGGGTAACTGAGCCAGGTGGCATAGCTGGGGTTAACAGGCACAGTCTCTAGTATAGCAATGACCTCTGGGGTAGCTGAGGCTGGTGGCATGGCCGGGGAGGATGGACAACAGTCTCTAGTATAGCAAGGACCTCCGGGGTAGCTAAGGCTGGTGGCATGGCCAGGGTGGACAGGCACAGTCTCTAGTATAGCAAGAGCATCCGGGGTAGCTGAGGCTGGTGGCACGGCCGGGGTGGACAGGTATAGGGTACCAACAGGACCAAGAGACGGGCAAGGACATTGTACACTGTAATGGAAGCACAGCGGACAAGGAGATCTGACAACTAGCTGGCTAGGGGAACGAACCTTTAACTAACTAACCACGTTGATCAGGCACCTCCCCTAGTGGGACAGTGCCTTAAATACCCAGTGCCTCTCATCGATAGGTTGAGAGGCACTTCCATGGAATTACGTGCTGGCCCTTTAAGAGTAGGGCAGCGGTAAGCGCGCACTCCCAGAGGAGCACACATGGAGGGCCGCGGGGAAGCTGGGCAGCATGATGAGAGCCAGCCACAGCGTTGAGTAAGAGTGCATCCCTGCAGGAAGAGGAGCGATCAGTGCAGACACGTCAGTGCTACAACTGTCTAACTTTTTCCCAGTTGAGACTTGAACTAGACAGGTCTTAATATTCTCCAAATTTAATAACGTGTCTCATGCTGTTGATAAATCTGGTGCATTTAGATTGTCAAAAATAAATAATAAATTTGCATCACCTATTAGTTGCCTTATTTTGCTTCAATATTTTTAAAGAGAGTCTGTCAACCCAAAAATGGATTTTAAAGCAGCTATACTGTGATATAGGGGACTTAGCACTCCTATTAAATTATAGTAACACCGTAACTCTTACTTCTACTATACCTGAAAAAATAACTTTTGATTTGTATGTAAAGGAGGGAGCTTTGGCGCACCCTTGGCGGAGTATGAGGCCATGCGCACTCTCTTCTCTTGCTCCTCTCTGCTGACACTGCTTGCTACACTTTTGCACTCAGAATTCCCGGAAACTTGGATTCTTCAGAATCCGTAAATTTTGGGAGATTCTAAATTAATTGTAATTAATATAAAATCGATTCACTCACCCCCTACCAGCGATCAATAAGTGCTGGACTTTCTTAGCCATATGTTATCACTTAGGGGTGCTTCACACACAGCGAGCTCGCTGCCGAGATCGCTGCTGAGTCACGCTTTTTGTGACGCAGCAGTGACATCATTAGCGATCTCGCTGTGTGTGACAATGAGCAGCGATCTGGCCCCTGCTGCGAGATCGCTGCTCGTTACACACAGCCCTGGTTCGTTTTCTTCAAAGCCGCTCTCCTGCTGTGACACACAGATCGCTGTGTGTGACAGCAAGAGAGCGACAAATGAAGCGAGCAGGGAGCAGGAGCCGGCGTCTGACAGCTGAGGTAAGCTGTATCCAAGATAAACATCGGGTAACCAAGGTGGTTACCCGATATTTACCTTAGTTACCAGCCTCTGCAGCTCTCACGCTGCCTGTGCTGCCGGCTCCGGCTCTCTGCACATGTAGCTGCTGTACACATCGGGTTAATTAACCCGATGTGTACTGTAGCTAGGAGAGCAAGGAGCCAGCGCTCAGTGTGCGCGGCTCCCTGCTCCCTGCTCACACTGGTAACTAATGTAAACATCGGGTAACCATACCCGATGTTTACCTTAGTTACCAGTCTCCGCAGCTTCCAGACGGCGGCTCCGTGCAAGCGCAGCGTCGCTTACACGTCGCTGCTGGCTGGGGGCTGTTCACTGGTCGCTGGTGAGATCTGCCTGTTTGACAACTCACCAGCGACCATGTAGCGATGCAGCAGCGATCCTGACCAGGTCAGATCGCTGGTCGGATCGCTGCTGCATCGCTAAGTGTGAAGGTACCCTTACTGAGATAGGAATACCCCTTTAAGCCCTAGAAACCCATTTAATGGCAGATTTACTTTCCAAGAGTCTTATTATTTTTGAATAGTTTAGATTCTTATATTAAAGGTAACCTGTCACCGGATGTTTATAATACTTAATTGTAAAGCGCTGCGGAATATGTTGGCGCTATAGAAATAAAGATTATTATTATTATTATTATTATTATTATTATTATTATTATTATTACCTATCGGTCGGTGCAGAGCAGACTGGGCAGATCAAAGTGCACCTACATAGGACCTCACTGTTGGCTAGTGTAAATTACATAGAATGCGTCATCCACACTAGCATCAGAAGAAGGCGAAGATGGTCGAAAGAGGAGGCGCGGGACCCGGAGAACGGAGACACCCATTTGACCAGTCTGCTCTGCACCGACCGATAGGTAAGTATTATAAACATCCGGTGACAGGTTCCCTTTAATGTAATAATATCAGTCTTAGACTTGGGGGGGGAGGCGGGGGCCCAACAGTAACAGCCCGGGGCCCACTGTTCAGCTACATGTAATATTACTTTACCCTCGTTATAAAAGGTTACAATCTGTGTGATAAATATACAATATTCGGAAGGTGGTAAATGTTGATTGTCTGCACTTTCTGTGCTCATTTGGAGTAGTCTTACCTGAAGGTGTTGGCTGTCACTAGTCACCACACATAATTTGTATAGGAATTAATGATGGCCCTACCTTGGAGTAAGCAACTGCTTGTATTCTTTTGTGTGTGGTTAGTCATTGTGACTCTTCGTTTTGGTATTGTAACTTGACATTGATAAATCATAGAACAATGCGGTCCTTTTTAGTGAGCTGGTAGAAGAGCCAATCGGGCAAAACAACTCCATACTTCATGCGTGCCGTTGTATCTTGGCAGGGCAGCAAGAGGCGTCTTACACCACAGCTCATAATAACCTTTGAGGTTTGTAATGAAGCATGGTAAGGGTATGTGCACACCACTTCTTTGAAATCCACTCAGAAAATGCTCAAAAGAGAATTTCTATGTAAAACAACTGTTCACATGTTCAGGTTTTTGAGTGTGGGTTTCAAAAGACTTAAAATGGATAAAGAAAAAGTGAGTGGGATCATTGTTCACGTCTTCCTCTTGGAAGACACTCTGTACCTTCCAAGTCAATAGAAAGGCTCAAGAGATACTCGGGCATGTTTTTGAGCATTTTTGCTTTAGAAACTGCTAGTGGTATTCTTCATTTATCACATGGATTTTAGCTCTAAACTTGCCGAGTGTTATGGCGGTATCTGATGCTGTTCACAATGCAGAAAGATACTTCGCACTGTGCCTTCTCTAGTGCTTCTGAGGTGCACAGACAGGCTCAGGCGTCGACCAGCTATGTGCTAAGTACTGATCGGGCTTGCAGGAGTTAATCTCTGCTAGCCTGCTGGTTACATCTTGGATTACATATTGTGGAAGACCTATCACAGTTACATCTTTGCCTTTTTAAGATGGTAAAGCCTGTCTTCCCATGCTGACTATAGCATTTGCTAAACCGGTCCGTGTGCTGTTGTGTTCCAGTTTCTGGTGCTTTATTGTGTGCTGTGGAAATCCTTTTATCATCAGGTTACTTCCTCCCTGCTCTTTATTTCCTACTTATCACGTATTGTCTTAAATCTCCATGTGTGCTAGTTGTGTGATAGAGTTTTGATTTCCCCGTTTGTCTATATGTGTGAGTTCAACCACTCCTGTTATGGTCCTCCCCTGGGGGGAGAGAGGCATATGATATCAGGGCTTGCCAGAAGCAAGGCAAGGAAGGCGGTACAGACATCTTCACCATTAGAGGTCTCTCTGGGATTAGGAACAGCTAGGTCCCCCTATCCTGAGGGCCAGTCTAGGAGCCCCAGTCCCCTGTTATCCCCTTACACCTCATGACATAATTGTTAAAAAGCAATTATTTGGAGAGTTTTTACCTCCATATTTGTAAGCCAAAACTAGGAGTGGAACAGTCAGAAGAAAGTATATTAGAAACACTGCACCACTTCTGTATTTTTTACCTACTACTGGCTTTGGGTTTCAAATACACCAAATATTCAATGTTTTGCATTCATGTTATCGGATTGAATTTTTATACTGTGTTCCACTTCAGAGACTACTGAGCATATTTCTGATAAGAAACTTTTGTTTTGTGCTCATAATTGCATAAATGCTAAAATAAAGTTCAGGTATCAAACAGACAAATATGTTTCCTCCGACATATTGTTACAGCTTCTATGCAGAGCATTGTGTCTCCATGGCAACAGACTACAAACACCCTGTGTAGTCTGATTCTGTAGTCATATTCCCATGTGTTCCTTACTTTATACGCCATTGTGTTCAATATGATTGACTTTACAGATTCTTTTCTTGTTCTTTCCTTTCTTGTTTTCTGTGACAGTAGCTCTTTTTATATACAGGGCGTAAAAGTACCTTTTGAATTTCTAATATTTTATATCATTTACATTTATCACATTGTCTGATACAGCCGCTTAAAGAAAAAAATATATATATATTTTATTGATGCCATCTTCAGTTTAGAAACCGAAAAAAAGACTTGTGTTAGATGATCCGGCTTTTTCATTTATATGCACTTGTTTATCAGAAGAGGTCAGTTTATCAAAATCTGGGGAAAAGAAAAATGAAGCTGATTTCTTTAGCAAATAGTCAGATTATTGCTCTAATTTTTCAGATGCCCAATCTGGTTGGTTGGTTGGTTGGTCGGTTGGTTGGTTGTGGTTGGTTTGGAAAACGGCTCAGTTTTTCCTTTGTACAAATGTTAACAAATTTGCCTTTTTTTTGTCGTGGTTTGTTGAAATCAATATAAAAAAGTCAATAAAAACACCTGCAAAACAAGCTTCCTTTGTTATAACAGTTGAATAAAATGTATCTGTAGAATAACTTTCAGTATGTTATTGTTGCCATCAAAACTACTGCTACCCAATGGAAATATAACGGACCCTATTATGAGTCAGTGGGGTCCGTCAGAGATATCACGGCTGTGTCTTCTGTATTGGATGGAAGCCATGATGTTAAAGGGAATCTTATCAGCAGGATGACCCTCCTAAGCCATCTATATGGGCATGTAGGACGTTGAATAACAGGATACCCTGATATCTGGATCTGATGGTTTATTCCAGAGAAATCCTTGTTGATGTAATCAAGCTGTTAGGATCTATGGGCCAGGCAATCTTCCTCCAGAGATTAAAGGGGGCATTACCAGTGTGAGACATGTAGATCAGGAGAGCAGGCTGTCAGTCATTACATGTCTCACACTGGTAACACCACTTCTCATTTAAAATAAGCTCTGGAGGCAGATTCTCATTGAGATCTTAACAGCTTATTTACATATTAGGAAAAACCTAGATTCTATCATTAGGGCGGCTTTGCACGTTGCGACATTGCACGTGCGATGTCGATGGGGTCAAATCGAAAGTGACGCACATCCGGCGTCGCAGTCGATATCGCAACGTGTGAAACCTTTTTGATACGATGAACGAGCGCAAAAGCGTCGTTATCGTATCATCGCTGCAGCCTCCGACATTTCCATAATGCCGGTGGAGCGACAGGTGCGATGTTGTTCCTCGCTCCTGCGGCAGCACACATCGCTGTGTGTGAAGCCGCAGGAGCGAGGAACTTCACCTTACCTGCCGCCGGCTGCAATGAGAAGGACGGAGGTGGGCGGGATGTTTACATCCTGCTCCTCTCCGCCCCTCCACTTCAATTGGCCGCCTGCCGTGTGACGTCGCTGTGACGCCGCACGACTCGCCCCCTTAGGAAGGAGGCGGGTCGCCGGCCAGAGGGACGTCGCACGGCAGGTATGTGCGTGTAAAGCTGCCGTAGCGATAATAATCGCTACGGCAGCTTTCACTAGCTATTGCACGTGCGACGGGGGCGGGACTTTCGCTGCAGCATCGGTAACACATTGTTACTGATGTCGCAGCGTGCAAAGCCCGCCTTAGTTTATGAAAGAAAAAATAGAGATGACTGGACAGCACTCAGCAGCCATATTGTAATGCTATGATGCAACGATTGCCTCTAGAAAAAAAAATCTACCTGAAGCAAAATACATGTAGTTGTATTTAGCAAGGTGATCAGTTTCCTATAGTCCCTGAGCTGTCAGCACCTGTCAGTGTCTGATATGGTGGTAGATTCCTATAGAAGAGCACTTTTTGGTAAAATGCAAGGCTGTCAACAGACATGGGCATAGCTGCAGTATAAAGGAAACTTACCTGCTTGTTTTGACCATCAACAAAGTACTTTATGCTGGGGGTCTCCTGCCTTGATTTATTTGCCTTTTCATGTGACCTTTTTTTTTGTGGATTGACTTTGAGCCATGTTGCCCTGTGGGGAAAAAGAAAAGAACAGCTGCTCTGAGTGTGTGAGTGATGACTGTAGCCGGAAAGGGCGCGCCTCTACGATGGAAAGCCAGCGAAAGCCATGCCTCTACGATGGAAAGCCAGCGAAAGCCGTGCCTCTATGATGGAAAGCCAGCGAAAGCCATGCCTCTACGATGGAAAGCCAGCGAAAGCCGTGCCTCTATGATGGAAAGCCAGCGAAAGCCGTGCCTCTACGATGGAAAGCCAGTGAAAGCCGTGCCTCTATGATGGAAAGCCAGCGAAAGCCGTGCCTCTACGATGGAAAGCCAGTGAAAGCCGTGCCTCTACGATGGAAAGCCAGCGAAAGCCGTGCCTCTATGATGGAAAGCCGTGCCTCTACGATGGAAAGCCAGCGAAAGCCGTGCCTCTACGATGGAAAGCCAGTGAAAGCTGTGCCTCTACGATGGAAAGCCAGCGAAAGCCGTGCCTCTACGATGGAAAGCCAGTGAAAGCTTTGCCTCTACGATGGAAAGCCAGCAAAAGCCGTGCCTCTACGATGGAAAGCCAGCGAAAGCCATGCCTCTACGATGGAAAGCCAGCGAAAGCCGTGCCTCTATGATGGAAAGCCAGCGAAAGCCATGCCTCTACGATGGAAAGCCAGCGAAAGCCGTGCCTCTACGATGGAAAGCCAGCAAAAGCCATGCCTCTACGATGGAAAGCCAGTGAAAGCCGTGCCTCTACGATGTAAAGCCAGCGAAAGCTGTGCCCCTATGATGGAAAGCCAGCGAAAGCCATGCCTCTACGATGGAAAGCCAGTGAAAGCCGTGCCTCTACGATGGAAAGCCAGCGAAAGCCGTGCCTCTATGATGGAAAGCCGTGCCTCTACGATGGAAAGCCAGCGAAAGCCGTGCCTCTATGATGGAAAGCCAGCGAAAGCCGTGCCTCTACGATGGAAAGCCAGTGAAAGCCGTGCCTCTATGATGGAAAGCCAGCGAAAGCCGTGCCTCTACGATGGAAAGCCAGTGAAAGCCGTGCCTCTACGATGGAAAGCCAGCGAAAGCCGTGCCTCTATGATGGAAAGCCGTGCCTCTACGATGGAAAGCCAGCGAAAGCCGTGCCTCTACGATGGAAAGCCAGTGAAAGCTGTGCCTCTACGATGGAAAGCCAGCGAAAGCCGTGCCTCTACGATGGAAAGCCAGTGAAAGCTTTGCCTCTACGATGGAAAGCCAGCAAAAGCCGTGCCTCTACGATGGAAAGCCAGCGAAAGCCATGCCTCTACGATGGAAAGCCAGTGAAAGCCGCGCCTCTATGATGGAAAGCCAGCAAAAGTCGTGCCTCTACGATGGAAAGCCTGTGAAAGCCGTGCCTCTACGATGGAAAGCCAGCGAAAGCCGTGCCTCTATGATGGAAAGCCAGCAAAAGCCGTGCCTCTACGATGGAAAGCCAGCGAAAGCCGTGCCTCTACGATGGAAAGCCAGTGAAAGCTGTGCCTCTACGATGGAAAGCCAGCGAAAGCCGTGCCTCTACGATGGAAAGCCAGTGAAAGCTGTGCCTCTACGATGGAAAGCCAGCAAAAGCCGTGCCTCTATGATGGAAAGCCAGCGAAAGCCATGCCTCTACAATGGAAAGCCAGTGAAAGCCGCGCCTCTATGATGGAAAGCCAGGGAAAGCCGTGCCTCTACGATGGAAAACCAGCAAAAGCCATGCCTCTACGATGGAAAGCCAGTGAAAGCCGTGCCTCTACGATGGAAAGCCAGCAACTCACAGGAGATACAAAGTTCATTTTCTCCCGGTAACTGCAGCAGCTGGGCAGCTTTGTAAGGCTATCAACCTGCAGCATAGCCCTATATCGTTATATGATGTGACCGGTTCCTTTTATAGGGTACAAGAAGCTTAAAAATGTATTCTTCACACAAGGAAAAAAGATTAAAAAAGGATTCTAAAAACTGATACATGGACAAAAAATGGAACTAGCACAGTGTAAAATCACAGACAAGGAAATGCATAAACTGCAAAATCGTCTTAATCGTGCATTACATAGATGATCATTTATTTGACTTATTATTATTATTATTATTATAGCGCCATTTATTCCATGGCGCTTTACATGATAGGAACAAGAACAATAATCATGAACAATACAAGGCACAGACTGGTACAGGAGGAGAGAGGACCCTGCCCGCGAGGGCTCACAGTCTACAGGAGGAGAGAGGTCCCTGCCCGCTAGGGCTCACAGTCTACAGGAGGAGAGAGGACCCTGCCCGCGAGGGCTCACAGTCTACAGGAGGAGAGAGGACCCTTCTCGCGAGGGCTCACAGTCTACAGGAGGAGAGAGGACCCTGCCCGCGAGGGCTCACAGTCTACAGGAGGAGAGAGGACCCTGCCCGCGAGGGCTCACAGTCTACAGGAGGAGAGAGGACCCTGTCCGCGAGGGCTTACAGTCTACAAGTGATGGGTGAGGATACAGTAGGTGAGGGTAGAGATAGTCGTGCGGTGCTATATCAGACTGAGGGTTACTGCATGTTCACACACAACTTGTGAACTTCAGAAGCCAGGCCCATGTTTAGATGATCTCTTCCCTTTGAAGAGAATCTCTCAACAGCTGAAAAGTAGACACTCTTTGCTCTTATTTAATTGAGGCTGTTCCCCTTAATTCTCCATATATATATATTTTATTTTTTTTAATCCGCCATACGCTTCCAGAGCTATGGGAATTTTTATTCTGCGCTAATTTTTATGGTCTCTCCAAGGGGCCGTGGTTCACTGGGTAATAATACAAAGCGGCCTGCAGACATGCCTCAGAGGATCCTGTGAGCCATGAAGACACGCCCTAGAGGATCCTGAGCCCCCAGAAGACAGGCTCCAGAGGATCTGTGAGGCACACCTTCTTCCTAAAGTGCATACAATTTTGAACTAAATAAAAATACCCAAATTTCTGAAACCAGAACCATGTGTAGGATTCATAAAAAGAACAAATAAATCTGAGAGCAATGGCAATAAACTAAGAGCTAATATTGGATACTTTTCAAATGATGATAAAAAGGTTCTCTTCGGCTGGGGACAATTTTTTTTTTTTAAATGCATGCATTTCAGGCTAAAAATCATGAAAAATATTACACAATTTTGCTTTTACAGACTGTTTCCCTACAACATTGATGTGATCTGGTTAGGAATTAGCTAGGGAGTTAAAAAAAAAAAACAAAACAAATAAAACAGAGGAGAAGTTGAAGCTTTCTCAGAACAAGCTCACTGACTTGATTCTCTGTTAACTCATTCTGCAGCCAACAATAGACCAGGCGACACACGAGCTAAGAAAGTCAAATACTGCAAATAATTTTTTGCTGAAGCCAATTTCAAAAATGGTTTTTTTTAAATCAATTATTTTTTTTTATTAACATTTTTGTTTAACAAAAGAAGAACAACGCATAGATACAAGTATGCAAACCCAGCCCCCTCTCACCCCAAACAAAATCACTTATTCGACTCAATACACTGTATATTCTTCTGTACATTTATCAAAAATGATTTTTAGCTAATAATACTTTCATTTAAGTAATAAAAGAAAAATTGTACCCAAAAGTGAACAAAACCCTTTTAATTGTATCCATATTTTTATTCATTCATTGTTTGTAATCTGCTAATCAGAAATTCCTAGAATATTCCGAGGCCATTTTTTGTAACCAGTAATCTTTTTTTTTTTTCCCTTTATTTAATTTATACGCTCGTTTTTATTTATAATCTGAACGTCTGTTTCTCGGCCCGTGTGTTTCCGTCTGGTCACTCTATTATGACTCCTTGATAGAATAATATGTCTTTTTTTATTTTTTTTTTTAAATAACGTAAAATGATTTGTTGTGGTTTTGACATGACAGGCAGTGAACAGGTTAACCTCTGGGCAGCTCGGGTTTGGGTGGTTTAATTTCTGATTAGTTTAGAAAGACAGACTATTGCTATGAAATTTTAACTTCCTCGCTGTTGAAAGCCCCGCCATAAATCCACGTATAAACTGTTACATGACATTGCAGTGAACTCGAGGGTTCACATTGTAGCAGGCATCTTCCCCCGCAGTGTTTTCTTTGGCAGGATCCCCCAGCAGGCTCTCGTAAATCACCTGGTGAACCCTCGCTCATACTAAGCCGGGGGATGGCTCTCAGTGATGAGGCTCCATGAACTTCGACTTTAAAGATTGGGCTAAAGTTTTGCATAAAATAGTCCTGGGTGTGGCGTAAAGAAAAAGCACAACTTTTGATATATAGAAAACAATAGGAGCAAAACAGCTGCAAACACAGCGGTAATGCAAGAAAGTGGTCATACATGGCAAAGCGGTATCGAACTGATCGGCCAAGGGCCCACCAGTATCGCTGTCTCTGAGGGCCTATTGTTCAGCTACATGCAGATATTACAATCACACTTTTAGCGGCTTTTTCCTAGTGAATAGTGTAATAGGGCCCAATACTGCTCATTTTGGAGAGTAAGTGGCTCAATCCAGCACAGGGGCCCACCTGGGAATTCTCCTGCTCTCCTGTGGACCAGTCCAAACCTGTGTCAAAGTCAAGATATCTCTTTAAACGAACCAAGTAGAAGGTAAAACTTATAACGTTGCATTACACATCCATCAGTGTTGATTTATAGGCTAATTTCACAAGAATAATCGAAATGAAAAATCTGTGCCGAAGCCCCAGAGAAGGCCGGAGTAGTCCATTCTCTAAGTGTTCTCAGTAGGGGAGAGGGGCCGGTTAGAGCGACCCCCTTGTATGTTTATGTAAGTGAGGTGAGGTTGATGTGTAGTGCAGCGCTCTGATTGATGGTGATTACTTGTTTATGAACCTTAGGCTGAAGGTCTGAACTTCCTCGAGGGCCAAATAGTTCAGGGGGCTGTTTCCTGAGGCTGCCCGAGGGATCCCTCCATCTGAAAGAGGGAGGAATGGAGACACAGTCACCGGCAGACGGCCAAGTGTGTGTGTAACAAATGCAGCATGATATTGATATGTAGATCTCATATATTTGTTTTTAAAGTAAGACGGCAGAGATCTGTGACTACAATTAGATTGCGGCTGACAGCCCTTTTATTTCAGTTTTTGGAAAGGCTTCAAACCCAGTCTGGAACTTTATTTTGGTTTTTTTTAAGATTGTTTTGAGAAAGAATAAAAAAATAAACTCTTGCTCATAGGTTTCCAAACCTTCCTTGTATTTCAAGCATGCATGGTCACCTCAACAACTGGACCCCAACTGCTTGTTCCTGGTTTCGGTAGAATTCTAGATCCTCACCAGGGTCGTAACTACAGTTCAGTGGAAGCCTAAAGGGCCCCAACATCCCTTTTACCTATTATTATTTATTATAATAGCACAATTTATATATCTATTTAAAAGGACCAATGCTAGAAAAGACTTGTAATAATTGAGGGCCCCGTTGGAGCTTTTATATTGGTGCCCATGAGCTTCAAGTTTCACCGCTGATCCTCACCAATGTGATACGTGTATCTTTCAGGTTTGGACCTGGCCTGGTCATCTACTGGTATGGGTTTATTGAAGAGCTTGACTGTCAACGGGATCGTGGTATACTGCTGAAGGATGACTTTCCTTCTGACATCGTAACACTACATGGCTACATGGCGCTGGAAGAAGAGCAAGCCGGAGAGGGCAAGTCCCAGAAAAGTCAGGAAGCGCTGTAATATGTATATACATAATCGCTGAACTTCAGATGAACTGCAGGATGAGGTTACGGAGCTGCCTTCTCATGCAAACACTCAGACAATCTGTTTACCTTCCTTCCCAGTCGCCCTTCTGCCCAAAATCCACGCACTATCTCTAACACCTCTGCTTCTGCAAATGCTCGACGGACATGCACACTGGCCTTCCTTCCGTCTGCACCCTTTTACCCCGAGCCAAGAGGAAACCAATGCTCTTCTGACGCCTCTTACTGTTATTACACTCCAAATATATTTGCAGAAGACCCGTGTTATTGGGTGTGTAATTCACCAGGAAAATGACAAAGGGTGAGTATAGGAAATTTATGTAACACATCCTGGAGAAGATTGCCAACAGATGATGTTTGCTGTTTTCCCCCAAGGTTTTACTACTGATAATAATCCTAAATATTATCACTGGCTAAAAGCTCACAGGTCAGAATATAGTAAATTACTTTTTACATGATAAAGACTAAATGTTAATGTGTGACTTTTTGTTATGAAAATAAAACTCTTTGAAATGTATACTTTTTGCGGTTTGTGCCTTGCATGCAATCTGTAGTACAGTTTTCCATGTGAGTGATTCATGTTTCGTTTTTGTCTCCAGTTTTTAGTATTAGGCTCTGTGCTCACAGGAGCTTGTACCTGTGCATATATCCGCAGGTACATCCGCAGGTTTCCCGCAGCTGCTCGCCGGAATCCGCAGCTATTTTTAGCTGCGGTAGTACAGCGAAATATCTGCGGTAAACCTGCGGGCATTCGTGCGGCTTACCTGCGGACGTCCCGGCCTCTATCTCCATAGTGGAGGGCCGGGATTTCCGCAGGTAATTCCGCAGAAATAATTGACATGCAGTTACGTGCAGCTGCGGGACATCTGCAGCATATTCCGCAGCCGCACGTATCTGCACACCATGGACACAGCACTTCCCATGTCCCATAGGATAACATGGGGAGTGTCGAAACCTGCGGATTTATCTGGAAAATCCAGAAAATCTGCGGATTTTCCGCAGATAAATCTGCAGGTTTAATCTCCCGTGGGCACATAGCCTTAGGGGTACTTTGCACTTTCCAACATCGCTCCTACAATATCGTCGGGGTCAAATCGAAAGTGACGCACATCCGGCGCCGGTAACGACGTCGCAACGTGTAAAGCCTAGATGCACCGATACACGATCACAAAAGCGTCGTAAATCGGTGATCTGTGTAGCGTAAGTCATTTTCATAATGTCACACCAATAGGAGGTACGATGTTGTTCCTCATTCCTGCGGCAGGACACATCGCTGTGTGTGAAGCCGCAGGAGCGAGGAACATCTCCTTACCTGCGTCCACCGGCAATGCGGAAGGAAGGAGGTGGGCGGGATGTTTACGTCCTGCTCATCTCCGCCCCTCCGCTTCTATTGGCCGCCTGCCGTGTGACGTCGCTGTGACGCTGCACGACCCGCCCCCTTAGGAAGGAGGCGGGTCGCCGGCCAGAGCGACATCGCAGGGCAGGTATGTGCGTGTGAAGCTGCCAAAGCGATAATGTTCGCTACGGCATCTATCACAAGATATCGCATGTGCGGCGGGGGCGGGGACTATCGCGCTCGGCATCGCTAGCACCGGCTAGCGATGTCGAAGCATGCAAAGTACCCCTTAGGCTTAGTTCACATCTCCAGTAATCATCCACTTGAAACAGATCCAGTAAAAAAAAAAAACTGGATTAATTTCCAGGGGATCCACTTTAATCAGTTTTTAGCCAGACAAAAAGTTGTGCTCATTTTCATTGAGACTCCAGGAGAACTTGTACAATTCATAAGTGCCCATTTTCACGTGATCCCCACACCCCAAAATTAATTGAGACCCATCCTAGAACAGACCTCAAAAGAAATCCAGCCCACTAGGCCTCAAAAACGCATAATAGTAAAATCAGATCTCAGTTCGTACTACATGAATAATTGACACCCTAGTCCAGATCACAAAATAATTGTAGTCTTCGAACAAGATCACACAATTAATTTAGTCCCAGATCCAAAAATGTATTCAGACTCCAGACCGAACCTGAAACTAAATTTCCAATTTCTACTAAACCTTGGCATTTTTTACCATTTCTCTGCCCTTCTCTTTTCTTGGATTGGGTCCTCTACAGTTGCAACCGAAGAGCATCACGAATTAGTGTAGTGCCCAGACTGGAAGAAGATCTGAACCCAGGAGTAAGGACGGTAAGTAAAGAGTGAGTCACTGAGGACAATGTAATCTGCTTCTCCACTCTACTGGTTGACTGAATGTTGTATGTTAACCATGTATAGAGACTTATTTTCAATGCAGTGCATAATGGGGAAAAATATGTCCAACATTCGCCTTTCCAGCCAAACCCTTCTGTATATAGTGCTGTTTTGTGTGTTTTGCTCCTCATCAGTGCTGGTTGCCTTAATTTTTTTTCATAACTATGTATAGACTCCATGGGAAAGGTCGTCTCTTCTATATCCACTCTGATTTTTTTTATCATAAACTAGACACTCTTATAACACAATACATGCGTATCGATAAGTGCAGGATGAAGTACTACATTAGTGTTCATCTAATAGGAATATTTTTGTATTGTTTTGTACAATTTTATAAACTGTTGCCCACCTAGTGGCCTGAGATGGCCCATCAAGCCTTCTTTGAGCCTCTTTTGCTGACATGATGACACTTTATATTGCTGTAACCGTGCAACAGATAGTCCATGGACCGCACGTAGGAGCTGAATGTTGGCTAGATGTGCAACAATATGATAATACTGAGTAAAAGCAATAAATTACTAATCTAGGGAAATGTTAATAAGAGACAGCACATTGTGTTGTTAATAGCACAAGATTAGAAGGATAATGGGAATATGGAAAGACGTCAATTCTGCTTTGGAATTATTATTTTTTTAAGTTGGGTTTTGTGAAACACATGATCTTGTCAGCGGGAAAACAAATATGTGGGTGTCTGCCAAGGAGATTATGAACTTTAAAATGTTTAGTAGCTTTTTGTGTCCACAGTCAATCAAGCAAGCAAAAGAACAGAGAGGTGACTGCGTAAGCAGAGAAGTTAATTTCCCACCATCTGGAAAATGGCTGATACTGAAAGATCAAGCATCCTCAACATCCAAACACTTTCGGAGTTGGACTGCTCATACAAGGATTCTTTTCCAATACAAAATATTTGGCAACGCTAAGCAAGCAGCAAAAGGTCCACCCAGTCTTGGCTCCTCGTCTGAAAGTCTTTTACACTATTTCTAGAAAGACACATGCACTGATTGATTCAGATGTCAGAAGACACCCAACATCGGAGTAATTTATCTACCCGCTAATAAATATCACAATTCTGGGAGAGGTTTATGTAACCCAAATTCTGAGCGTCTTCACATATGGTGACCAGATCGTCCGGCACTCTAACTCATTGTCTGTCTGTATTCTCGTCTGGGTCTGTGAATTGGTTAGGGGTTTAATACTCTGGATATTATGGCAGTTCACCACATATTATTACTTATCATCAAACAACACACAGACCTTGCATGGACGCTGATGTTGGAGGTGAAGTCATGCTCGATCATGTCTTGGTTCGTGTTGCCAAACACCTACAGTCCATCTTATCTGCTTGAATCATCGAGCCGGTATGGGTTAGGCTGTTGAATAGGTAACAACCGGGAATAAACCATGTTCAAAGCTCAATCACAATGTAGTTAGCAAAAAACAGTCCCAAATTGGCATCACCGTATTTTGGCAAAACCATGAACTGGGCATCGGCTGTATCTAACCTCTAAAAGGCAAACCTGGAATATGTGTTTTTAGTTACGTCTACTATGGAGTTGGAAAGGCAGTTATGAGTCCATATAACCAAAACTTGGGAAATCCTTCTGAGTTAGTTTTGTTTTGTTTTGTTTTTTTTTAAAAAAATGGATGTACAAAGGGTTTTTTCAATTATACAGATGATTTCTACACTGGACAGTTTTTAATGTTTTTAAAATGTCATCTCTTTTGTTTTGGTCCAGTTGTATGGAATTGACCCAATTACTGCATCAAAATCCTGTGTTTGGTGGGGGAGAATAACATGAAAAAAATGCACTGGTCATTTTCATATTGACTCACAGCCAACAAGTGGCCACAACATTCTTAACTACAAAAAAGTACATAACAACGCAGCACTTTCTCTGTTAAAAAAAAACTGTGTGGTAAACCAGGCTTCAATGATTATTTACTTAAAGGGGTTGTCCAATACATATAATGCCTTTTGTAATAGCACACTTATTCTGTCCTCACTTGTCACATGTTCACTCACCTCCGCCACAGTCACAGCTTCTGTCCCTGTCACCTCATTTTCTGAAACGAGATGTCATCAGGGGGAGGTGATAGAAGCAGGGTGAGTGATAGCAGTACCTCTCCACAACTTCTATCACTGCCCTCAAATTAATCGTCATCAGAGGGTGGCACTGCTGTCACTCACCTTGTTTCTATCACTGCCCTCAAATTAATTTTCATCAGAGGGCAGCGCTGCTGTCACTCACCTTGTTTCTATCACTGCCCTTAAATTAATTTTCATCAGAGAGTGACGCTGCTGTCACTCACCCTGCTTCTCTCACCGCCCTCAAATTAATCATCAGAGGGTGGCACTGCTGTCACTCACCCTGCTTCTCTCACCGCCCTCAAATTAATCATCAGAGGGTGGCACTGCTGTCACTCACCCTGCTTCTCTCACCGCCCTCAAATTAATCATCAGAGGGTGGCACTGCTGTCACTCACCCTGTTTCTCTCACCACCCTCAAATTAATCGTCATTAGAGGGTGGCACTGCTGTCACTCACCCTGCTTCTCTCACCGCCCTCAAATTAATCATCAGAGGGTGGCACTGCTGTCACTCACCCTGCTTCTCTCACCGCCCTCAAATTAATCATTAGAGGGTGGCGCTGCTGTCACTCACCCTGCTTCTCTCACCACCCTCAAATTAATCATCAGAGGGTGGCGCTGCTGTCACTCACCCTGCTTCTTTTACGATCCTCACCTTAATAGTCATCAGAGGGTGGCGCTGCTGTCACTTCACCCTGCTTTTCTCACCACCCTCAAATTAATCGTCATCAGAGGGTGGCGCTACTGTCACTCACCCTGCTTCTCACCACCCTCAAATTAATCATCAGAGGGTGGCGCTACTGTCACTCACCCTGCTTCTCTCACCACCCTCAAATTAATCATCAGAGGGTGGCACTGCTGTCACTCACCCTGCTTCTCTCACCGCCCTCAAATTAATCATCAGAGGGTGGCACTGCTGTCACTCACCCTGCTTCTCTCACCGCCCTCAAATTAATCATTAGAGGGTGGCGCTGCTGTCACTCACCCTGCTTCTCTCACCACCCTCAAATTAATCATCAGAGGGTGGCGCTGCTGTCACTCACCCTGCTTCTTTTACGATCCTCACCTTAATAGTCATCAGAGGGTGGCGCTGCTGTCACTTCACCCTGCTTTTCTCACCACCCTCAAATTAATCGTCATCAGAGGGTGGCGCTACTGTCACTCACCCTGCTTCTCACCACCCTCAAATTAATCATCAGAGGGTGGCGCTACTGTCACTCACCCTGCTTCTCTCACCACCCTCAAATTAATCATCAGAGGGTGGCACTGCTGTCACTCACCCTGCTTCTCTCACCGCCCTCAAATTAATCATCAGAGGGTGGCACTGCTGTCACTCACCCTGCTTCTCTCACCGCCCTCAAATTAATCATTAGAGGGTGGCGCTGCTGTCACTCACCCTGCTTCTCTCACCACCCTCAAATTAATCATCAGAGGGTGGCGCTGCTGTCACTCACCCTGCTTCTTTTACGATCCTCACCTTAATAGTCATCAGAGGGTGGCGCTGCTGTCACTTCACCCTGCTTTTCTCACCACCCTCAAATTAATCGTCATCAGAGGGTGGCGCTACTGTCACTCACCCTGCTTCTCACCACCCTCAAATTAATCATCAGAGGGTGGCGCTACTGTCACTCACCCTGCTTCTCTCACCACCCTCAAATTAATCATCAGAGGGTGGCATTGCTGTCACTCACCCTGCTTCTCTCACCGCTTTCAAATTAATCATCATCAGAAGGTGACGCTGCTGTCACTCACCCTGTTTCTCTCACCGCCTCCTGATGACCTGTTTCAGTGAAAGAGGCGGTGGCCACAGAAGCTATGGGGCGGCAGGGACAGTAGTGTGGCATTGGACACTGGAGGTGTGGGATGGCACTTCTCCCTGCCTCCATCACCACAATTACTTCTGAACATCATTAGGAAATGGTGGTAAAAGAAGCTGCATTAAGTGACTGCAGCACCGCTCCTGATGAAGTCCTGTTTCAGGGGTGAAGATAGAGGCTGCAGGGACGTGACTGCAGGCCATCCTTCTGTGACAACCTCATACGAAACATGACAGGAAGAAAGGTAAAAAAACAAAACATATGGATTAGCTGTGTACGGAGAACAGTAGGGTATTTTGGAATTAAGTAATTATAAAAGTGGTTAGGGCTTAATGATAGGTATTTATACATATATATTTAATGGCAATATGATCTCATTTGATTATATGATACATAGATAATTTGCAAATCATTTTGGTATCATACTCCTGCAAAATCACACTAAAGTCACGACCACTAGGTGTCTCCCTCTTGTATAACTTACTGTCCATTGTTGGCTGTCATGTGTAATCTGAGACACCTCTGCTCCTGCTTTTCTGGGTTTTTTTTGGAACCGCATACTAGTATAACCCAGATTTTCACTTCAGGGAAGGCAAGCCACCAGATATTGTCAGGAACAATGTGTGCTGTCAAGTGATCGTAAGAGTGTCCCTGCTCCTATAATGCTGGCAGAATGATGATGAATTGGAATAGCCCACTCAGAATAGATGCCAAATTAGAGAACATTAGAATTGAGACAGTTCCTTTATGTATATCAACTGTAAGTTTAAATTGCATGGGATGAAGGTAGCAAGACCATATTTTTCTACAGGATTGGTGTAAAAAAACACAAAGTGTTACTCTTCAGCACGGTGGCTCAGTGGTTAGCACTGCAGTCTTGCAGCGCTGGGGTCCTGGGTTCAAATCCCACAAAGGACACCATCTGCAAGGAGTTTGTATGTTCTCCCCGTGTTTGCGTGGGTTTCCTCCGGGTACTCTGGTTTCCTCCCACACTCCAAAGACATACAGATAGGGACTCTAGATTGTGAGCCCCAATGGGGACAGTGTTGCCAATGTATGTAAAGCGCTGTGGAATTAATAGCGCTATATAAATGAATAAAATTATTATTATTATTATTTTTCTTCAAGGTAATTTAAGAAAAAAAAGTAAATTTGTGGCCAAACCTTTTGAGACTGAGACAAATTTAGTTTTTAACAAACTTCGGTGCTTTTGTGGTTTTAGTCAGTCATAACTTTTTGCACATTTATTGACAAATACATCAAGTTTTTGCAAAGACTCTAAGCCCTGATTAGACAAGAATGTGCTGTCATCAGTCAGGATTTGGCCCAGAAGATGATATCCAGCTGCCGGGGGCGAAGGGCAGAAATCTTGGAAAAATAAGGAGCAATATTGAAGTCTTTTCGTAAACTTGGTGTATTTGGTTGCCACAGGGTACTGCACCTCAATTAAGGTGCCTAAGGTATCTATCTCAGGTAAGGGGGGGTTAATCACTGGTGTTCAACATTCACACACTACATACAGCTAGGAGCCTTCACACAGGGTGGGATGGCTCAGGGTAGGTGGGGGGGTGGCCATCACGGTTATGGGACTTCCCCGGTCACTGAAGTCAGCCACCTGGGGGGCAGGTTCCACTTGGGGTAGAAATAGGCGCAAAGCACTCACATGAGGAGCAGACCCGTCAGGACCATAGTTCTGGCAAGACATGTCTGTAAGAACGTGGACTTTGCTAGGCCTGTGGCTTGGAGCGGGAGCTCAGCCGGAGTACCTAACTGCTGAGGGGGACACCCTATAAATAGGACTCTCTCTCCTTCTCTCTCAAAACACTGGTGGTAACCCCTTACCAGATCTGGGATTGACTGGAGCCCATCACGGCAGTGACCAGTGTAACAGTGCTGGCAGCTGAAGTTGTGAGTAAACTACACCCTGAACCCGCAGAGACTGTGTTGGGGAGTGACACCAACCCGGCTGCCTTAACACCTGCCCCGACGAGGAATTCTGCAGCGGCGGCTACTCTTGGCCGCACACCACAGGTGGCGTAATGACAAACTTTCCCAAATACCCCGCTTCCCCCAACATTTACTGTACGCCTCGGGGCAACTGAACCGGGCAAGGCCACCCCGTGACAACGCCTGACCCGACCCGAAACGGCCCAGCAACAAGTAGGTTAACCGCCTGCCCCGTGGGGCACTACACTATGAACTACTGATTATTGTACTTTATGGAAATATCATTCTAAAAGATCTAGAAACAGCAAACTGTAAATAAATGAATTTGTGTCCATCTCAAAACTTTTGGCCACGAATGTAGTTCATTAATGTTCAAAGCTTCAATCAGTGGCACCTAAAATGTAATAATAGGCAATCAAATGACATGTGTCCCACAAAACAGAATACAATGTACAATCTGCTCTAGATCCGCACTTTGAAAATTCTGGAAATAGTTGTACATAATCTGTTTATGTTATGTGGATATATTTAAATAGAACTTTTGAAGTTCTTTTGATCAAGCCCTGAGTTTTTGGCCACCATTGTTTGCATCTCTCCTATAATTTATTGTGCTGACCCTTTCTGCTCTTTGTGTACTAGCCGTATCTCAGACAATAGCAGGAAGGTCGAAACCACGAGAGGAACTGCAGCAGGTTTGTTTATTACGGAGTTCTTAATTATATCTTCCTTATTTATTATTATTATTATTATTATTATTATTATTATTGTTTATTTATAGAGCACCATTGATTCCATGGTGCTGTACATGAGGGGGTTACATACAGAATACATGTACACGTTACAATAGACAGACTAGCACAGGGGGAAGAGGGCCCTGCCCTTGCGGGCTTACATCCTAAAGGATTTTGGGGAGGAGACAGTAGGTGGGGTGTAGGTGGGGCGGCAGCTCCGCACGGTGGTGGGGCGGCAGCTCCGCACGGTGGTGGGGCGGCAGCTCCGCACGGTGGTGGGGCGGCAGCTCCGCACGGTGGTGGGGCGGCAGCTCCGCACGGTGGTGGGGCGGCAGCTCCGCACGGTGGTGGGGCGGCAGCTCCGCACGGTGGTGGGGCGGCAGCTCCGCACGGTGGTGGGGCGGCAGCTCCGCACGGTGGTGGGGCGGCAGCTCCGCACGGTGGTGGGGCGGCAGCTCCGCACGGTGGTGGGGCGGCAGCTCCGCACGGTGGTGAAGCAGTGAGGTCATTGAAGGTTATAGGCATTTCTGAACAGATGAGTCTTTAGGTTCCGTTTGAAGCTTGCGAGTGTAGTAGATAGTCTGACGTGTTGAGGCAGTGAGTTCCAGGAGACCGGGGATGCTCGGGAGAAGTCTTGGAGTCGGTTGCATGAGGAGCGAATGAGAGAGGAGGATAGAAGGAGATCTTGGGAGGACCGGAGGTTACGTTTTGGAGTGTAGCGAGAGATTAGTTCAGAGATATATGGAGGAGACAGATTATGGATAGCTTTGTAGGTCAGTGTTAGTAATTTGAATTGGATACGGTGGAAGATTGGGAGCCAGTGGAGGGACTTGCAGAGAGGAGACGCGGGGTGGTATTGAGGAGAGAGGTGGATCAGTCGGGCAGCAGAGTTAAGGATGGACTGGAGAGGGGCGAGTGTGTTAGCAGGGAGACCACAGAGGAGGATGTTGCAGTAGTCGATGCGGGAGATTATGAGGGCGTGCACTAGAATTTTTGTAGATTGGGGATTGAGAAAAGGGCGGATTCTGGAGATATTTTTGAGTTGAAAACGGCAGGAGGTGGTGAGGGATTGGATGTGCGGTATGAAGGACAGGGCAGAATTAAATGTTTTCATTTCTTGCACACTATTGAATAGTAGCGGCTTACATAATATTTCCTTTTACAAAGAGGTTACATTAGGGTAGCCCGATCTCACGAGCCGACGTCTGTCCTAACCTCTCCATAACCTTCTTTATTTTGTTTATAGCACAACCACAAAGTCCTTGGCGGGGACCGGGAGATGCACAGTCGCCCTGCAACAGATTTCAAGGAAAAGTCACTGGAGGTGACAGAAGATCTTGCAGCTTCATCTTAAAATACTATTAAATTAAACATACCTGACACTTCTAGGAATATCAGCAGTGAGCTCTCACTGTACACTAGCATTTAGATCATTGATGAGTCCGCGCCAACTTCTGATTCAGCTGATCCATGTAATCAGGATTCTACATGTTCTTAGATTATTCCAATTCACGGTCACAAACCACATGTAACTGATCCTTACAAATAAAACCACAAACGCAGAAAAAAGTCACTAAGACTGACCAAATATCTAATAGATATGAGGACAGATCATGTACAGTGCCTTGAAAAAGTATTCATACCCCATGAACTTTTCTACATTTTTTTAAGTTACACCCACTATCTTACAGGTGGTTCACTACTCAGCATTAGTGGCCACACGCATGTAAAACTCATAGGGAAGGCTTTTCTCAAATACCTTGTGTTGTAAATTCTGCCTCTGAGTGGCGCTATTGTGGTACACTCATCCCCATCACGTGCCCCCGAACTCCGCGACCTCTGAGATGCGGTTATGTCACGTCAACTTCCAGTTGACCCGACATCAACGAGGCTGGCCCCTGTCTTCCTCAGGAACTGGGCTATGGGCGATGTTTCACCGCTCGTCACAGTTCAGCGTCTCATGCGCTCTCTCCTTCGCTGCAAAGCGCCGCAAGCAGGAGCGATGCTGGGCTGTGACGAGCGGTGAAACAACACCCACAGACCAGCCATTCACGGAGACAAAGGTAAGAGCAAATGACTTGAAAGATAACATGCATTTCAGACCATCATGTCTTCCACTAAGGTTGGAAAAGAGACGAGTAGAGGAAACGATTTTTAGTAACCAGATGGGATGAGCTTCACCACAAAGTCTAGAAAATGCCCATAATTTACACATGGGTTATCTACACACACAAAAATATAAAAAGCACGAACATAAAATTTCTGGGTGATATACTAAGTGTTGATTCCTACAAAACTAGAACTATTATTACTACTATTAATGCTACAATAATATGACATAACAACAAAGTCGGAATGCAATTTTCATAACTCCAGATTGCAATGTTCTTGGTGACATCAGGCAAATATTGTCCAGTCTTTTACTGGATTAATATTCAAAACAAGAAAGCCTGCAGAGACACCATCACATGTTTCTCAACGCTGGCAGGAAACTAGCTTGGTCTTTCACCGGGAAGGAACAACCACTGGAAGGGCAGTCTCCAGTCAAGGAGATCACCTATGCCAAACATGGTATCCATCCACAGACAGCTGTTTTGGGGTATTTGCCCCTCATCAGTGTGGAGTAGGAAACTGGCTAGTGGGAGCATTGCCTAGTAGAAGACTTCATAAGCAAGGATGGTTGACCTTAGGGAGATCAACATCCAACACCGCGGAGACACCATCACGTGTTTCTCAACGCAGTGATTCTAGAGCAATGCCCCCTAGGAAATATTCAAAACAAGAAAGTGAAAAACCTTTCCCGGTGAAAGACCTGGCTAATTTCCTGCCAGCGTTGAGAAACATGTGATGGTGTCTCCGCAGGCTTTCTTGTTTTGAATATTTCCTAGGGGGCATTGCTCTAGAATCACTGCGTTGAGAAACACGTGATGGTGTCTTCACGGTGTTGGATGTTGATCTCCCTAAGGTCAACCATCCTTGCTTATGTAGTCTTCTACTAGGCAATGCTCCCACTAGCCAATTTTCTACTCCACACTGATGAGGGGCAAATACCCCGAAACAGCTGTCTGTGGATGGATACCATGTTTGGCATAGGTGGTCTCCTTGACTGGAGACTGCCCTTCCCGTGGTTGTTCCTTCCCAGTGAAAGACCTGTCTAGTTTCCTGCCAGCGTTGAGAAACATGTGATGGTGTCTCCGCAGGCTTTCTTGTTTTGAATATTTCCTAGGGGGCATTGCTCTAGAATCACTGCGTTGAGAAACACGTGATGGTGTCTCCGCGGTGTTGGATGTTGATTTCCCTAAAGTCAACCATCCTTGCTTATTTACTGGATTAATGTCATGTGGAAGATGTATTCAAAACAAAAGTGAACCGCATAAAATCCATACAAGTGTGAACAGGTCGTAGCCGTCTGTTGTAGACGTTGATTATTACACCCGTCACCAGTGATTTAAGTAACAGGCGGTGGAACGTCTCACAGTCCCAGTACGACACTGGACACCATTTCACATTATTAAAGTTTAGTTTACACTTTACAGTCATAAAACATTTAGGTTAAACTCCCAGTACAGTCGGTGCACAGACCACCACAGTTGACATGAGGTGCAGTAATAACTTTACCAGTTTTGTCATAGTTGCTAACACAATGGCGTCCATTTCTAAGGATCACGATCTTCCCATGACTGCATGTGTTGGAGCAGATGCTGGCTGTGCTTGTATATGGTGGTTAGACTATCTGTCATTTTAATGCATTCCTGGCGTGGGATAATTCATTAGAACTGTGTAGAATATCCCCATAAAATTCAAGATTTGTAACATCGAGGCCAACCAACAAGAAAGTGGTGTGAAAAACAGTAAGAGGCATGACCCTCGTCCCCTGGAAAGTTTATGTGAGAATGAAACTGAAACAGAGTTGTTCTATCTGTAAAATCAGGTACTGCTCATCAATACCCATACCTGGTAGAGCAAGACTCTGGTCCTATCGAGAGCAATGGCTTTGTGAAAACCTGAAAGAGGAAACGTTGAAAGTCCATGAAGGTGAGAGTCATTGTAGGCCAATGGTGGCATGTACACCTTCATCCCAGGATCTCAAGAAATGGTTAACATTTTGTTGATTGTACTGGCCTTGTTTTATAGAATGTATATGGCCATGTTCACACACAGGTTGGGCTCTTTTATATAGCATTCTAAAATGCTGTATATAAGAGCGCAGGCTGCTGTGTAGAACATAAAAATCACTTTATAATACCCACCTAAGGGGCGGTGCAGACTGGTCAGATGGGTGTCTCCAGTACCAGCACTTCTTCTTTCGGCCATCTTTGTCCTCCGCCTTCTGAAGCCTTCGTGCATGACATGTCCTACATCATCCACATGAGCCAGCATTGAGGTTCTGCGCAGGTGCACTACAATATTTTGACCTGTCCTGCCCTGCCCTGCACAGAACCTCAATGCCGGCGAGTGTGGATGACGTAGGACAGGCTTAAGAAACACAATGTCCTTTGAAGACTGAGATGTCTGCTGAAAATTGCACAGAAATTGCAAAACCTAAATGTACCGTGTTTTTCCAAAAATAAGCCCTCCCCCAAAAATAAGCCCTAGCAGGAATTTTCAGCATTTTCGGAGCAAGGCTTAAATATAAGCCCTCCCCCGAAAATAAGCCCTAGTCGTGAATCAATAATGAAGTGTCCGTGCAGCTAAATAGGTTACAGATACTGCAGGACACTTCATTATACACAGCGGCACCCGGCAATTACACTTACCCGACACTGAGCGGCAGGACCTGTAGCTATCGCACACATCAGCTCTCACACACACACACCAGATCTCACACACAAACATCGGATTGCACACACAATCAGATCGCACACATAATCAGATCACACACACACAAACATCGGATCACACGCAAACATCAAATCACACACAAACATCGGATCACACGCAAACATCAAATCACACACACAAACATCGGATCACACGCAAACATCAAATCACACACACAAACATCGGATCGCACGCAAACATCAAATCACACACACAAACATCGGATCACACGCAAACATCAAATCACACACACAAACATCGGATCGCACACACATAGGATCGCATACACACTCACCACATCTAGCGACACCGCTCTCTTCTCACCGGCAGAATCCTGAGAGGAAGTGCGGTGGAGTGCAACGACCTGCAGAACAGGACCTGCGGCCAGACACGTGCATTGCTCTCTTCATTCCCTGCAGCCGGAAGCGCGTGATGTGATGTGTGCGTGCGCGTGATCGGCTGTGTCTGTGATCTGCTGTGTGTGTCTGCGATCTACTGTGTGTGTCTGCGATCGGCTGTGTGTGTGTCTGCGATCGGCTGTGTTTTTCTGCAATCGGCTGTGTGTGTCTGCGTTCAGCTGTGTGTATCTGTGATCTGCTGTGTGTATCTGCGATCGGCTGTGTGTGTCTGCGTTCGGCTGTGTGTGTCTGCAATCTGCTGTGTGTGTCTACGATCGTCTGTGTGTGTCTGCGATCGGCTGTGTGTGCCTGCGATCGGCTGTGTGTGCCTGCGATCGGCTGTGTGTCTCTACGATCTGCTGTGTGTCTCTACGATCTGCTGTGTGTGTCTGCGATCTGCTGTGTGTCAGTATGTCAGCTAGCAGCAGTGGAGGAGGGCATGCAGCACCCACCGGAGATCACAGGGAGGACCTGGGAGCCACACAGATGTCCGGGTCTGATAAGTAAGAGTCTCCTCGGAAGTGGGGGGGTCTGCTTTCTTGGGGGGTAAACTTACCCCCCAACCGTGTTTCTCCAAGAATAAGACCTCCTCCAAAAATAAGCCCTAGTGCTTTTTTGGGGGGCAAAAAAAATATAAGATAGTGTCTTATTTTTGGAAAATCACGGTAGGTAACTATGCATGTGCTAAAGTGCACTGTGCATCAATCCACAAGTGCTAAACAAAGGACAAGGTAAGTAAAGGAACAGATAACCAAAGTAAGAGTGAAGCTACCTGTGTGACAATGAGAGGATAAGCATGCAGGTGGTAAAGTGCACTGTGCATTATCTGCAAGTAGAAGATGGAAAGCATTAGTAAAGTCAAATAGAGTATGGGAGAGTAGATTAACCTGTGTGGCAGCCAAAGGAGCACCCGACGCGTGTTTCTCATTTGTTGCTTCCTCTGAGGGTTTTTTTCTTTTTCTTTTTTCTCCGCCAAGATGAGATAGTGACGATGCGTACAAATCCTTATTTATATACAGTACTGACCAAAAGTTTGGACACACCTTCTCATCTCTAGAACAACTGTTAAGAGGAGACTTTGTGCAGCAGGCCTTCATGGTAAAATAGTTGTTAAGGAAACCACTGCTAAGGACAGGCAACAAGCAGAAGAGACTTGTTTGGGCTAAAGAACACAAGGAATGGACATTAGACCAGTGGAAATCTGTGCTTTGGTCTCATGAGTCTAAATTTGAGATCTTTGGATCCAACCACCGTGTCTTTGTAGAAAAGGTGAACGGATGGACTCTACATGACTGGTTCCCACCGTGAAGCATGGAGGAGGAGGTGTGATGGTGTGGGGGTGCTTTGCTGGTGACACGGTTGGGGATTTATTCAAAATTTAAGGCATGCAGAATCAGCATGGCTACCACAGCATCTTGCTGCGGCATGCTATTCCATCCGGTTTGCGTTTAGTTGGACCATCATTTATTTTTCAACAGGACAATGACCCCAAACACATCTCCAGGCTGTGTAAGGGCTATTTGACTAAGAAGGAAAGTGATGGGGTGCTACGCCAGATGACCTGGTCTCCACAGTCACCACACCTGAACCCAATCGAGATGGTTTGGGGTGAGCTGGACCGCAGAGTGAAGGCAAAAGGGCCAACAAGTGCTAAGCATCTCTGGGAACTCCTTCAAGACTGTTGGAAAACCATTTCCGGTGACTACCTCTTGAAGGTCATCAAGAGAATGCCAAGAGTGTGCAAAGCAGTAATCAAAGCAAAAGGTGGCTACTTTGAAGAACCTAGAATATAAGACATATTTTCAGTTGTTTCACACTTTTTTAAGTATTTCATTCCACATGTTTTAATTCACAGTTTTGATGCCTTCAATATGAATCTACAAGTTTCAGAGTCCTGAAAATAAAGAAAACTCTTTGAATGAGAAGGTGTGTCCAAACTTTTGGTCTGTACTGTATATTGTTACTAATTTTGCCTATTTAGGTCTCTAAAATAAGAACATACATGTCATTAACTTTCTTGCCATCTACTAATAGTGAAATTACTCCTCTTATTTTGTCCAAATCTGTACAGCAAAGCTGTAAAAATTATGAAGTGCCTGTTAGGTCTGTTGTAGTGGCCTCAATGAAAGGTCGATATTATTGGACAAAAAGTAATAAAAAGCTTATTCGATAATCTCTTTTTTTCTGATGAGATAGCCCTTGTACCGGTAGCGCGGCCCCCTGCTAGTATTACACCTGCCCATTTTCCAGGTCATCTGTGGGTATTTTGAGGGCAGTAATGATGTGTCGTTCTTCGGTGAAGTGCGAGTCTTGTCATCCACGCGCAGCGCTGTGTGCTCTTTTCCCGGGCTCTGCAGGATCTGGCTGACACTTCTGCTCCCATCAGACTCTCATATTTTCCTCCTTCACCCACAGTCCCAGACTGGGTTTTCTCCCTGCAGCTCGGGGGGCTGACATTAAGCTTTCAGATGATCTGAGTTGCAGATTCCGTGTGATCATGCTGTTCTACAGCGGACAGCTCAGCAAGAATAATAACATATGCTAATTACGTGCCACGGTTTTATATGGAAAGGCCAGTCCGAGGACCACCTGTCTCACTTAAGACTACAGCTGTTTGTTAACTAGCGTTAACCCCATCATTATTCAGCGGCTTGGATTGCATTGCACTGGATTTCTGGCCCGCCTCAGTTATGGCGTGCACTAAACAACTCACAAAGTGACAAAGGATTACATGATTTAGAGGTTGGGTAATAGATACGAAACATTTATTGCCCTACTCCACTATGGCTATAGAGCTAAATAGCCCTGCCCCAAATTCATGTACAAATGGTATGGTTAATCCAAAATATATCTATTTATAATAATGAGTCAGATTGGAAGTCAGAAATAGACTCTTATTATGAAATATTTGTAAAACTGAATAATTATTTGACATCAGCAAAAATAGCAAATGTATTCAGTATTCTATACAATGTATTCATTGCATCATTAAAGGACACATAAATGTCTAATATATTTGGGGCTTCAATTCCTAATTATTTTCACTTCCTGCTGTCAATGATGGGAAACTTTCTAATCATAGACTGAAAACTTGTATAGACGTAATACCTGACACCATCCGGAAGCACTAAATACGTCAGCAGCTCAAATATCTCTACCTGTGTGTGTGTATATATATATATATATATATATATATATATATATATATATATATATATATATATATATATATATATATATATATATATATATATATATATATATACATAGTACAGACCACAAATTTGGACACACCTTCTCATTCAAAGAGTTTACTTTATTTTCCTGACTCTGAAAATTGTAGATTCACATTGAAGGCATTAAAACTATGAATTAACACATGTGGAATGAAATACTTAAAAAAATGTGAAACAACTGAAAATATGTCTTATATTCTAGGTTCTTCAAAGTGGCCACCTTTTGCTTTGATTACTGCTTTGCACACTCTTGGCATTCTCTTGATGAGCTTCAAGAGGTAGTCACCGGAAATGGTTTTCCAACAGTCTTGAAGGAGTTCCCAGAGATGCTTAGCACTTGTTGGCCCTTTTGCCTTCACTCTGCGGTCCAGCTCACCCCAAACCATCTCGATTGGATTCAGGTCTGGTGTCACCAGCAAAGCACCCCCACACCAACACACCTCCTCCTCCTGCTTCACGGTGGAACCAGACATGTAGAGTCCACCTTTTCTGTGTCGCACAAAGACACGGTGGTTGGATCCAAAGATCTCAAATTTGGACTCATCAGACCAAAGCACAGATTTCCACTGGTCTAATGTCCATTCCTTGTGTTCTTTAGCCCAAACAAGTCTCTTCTGCTTATTGCCTGTCCTTAGCAGTGGTTTCCTAGCAGCTATTTTACCATGAAGGTCTGCTGCACAAAGTCTCCTCTTAACAGTTGTTCTAGAGATGTGTCTGCTGCTAGAACTCTGTGTGGCATTGACCTGGTCTCTAATCTGAGCTGCTGTTAACCTGTGATTTCTGAGGCTGGTGACTCGGATAAACTTATTCTGTGCAGCAGAGGTGACTCTTGGTCTTCCTTTCCTGGGGCGGTCCTCATGTGAGCCAGTTTCTTTGTAGCGTTTGATGGTTTTTGTCACTGCACTTGGGGACACTTTCAAAGTTTTCCCAATTTTTCAGACTGACTGATCTTCATTTCTTACAGTAATGATGGCCACTCGATTTTCTTTACTTAGCTGCTTTTTTCTTGCCATAATACAAATTCTAACAGTCTATTCAGTAGGACTATCAGCTGTGTATGCACCAGACGTCTGCACAACACAACTGATGGTCCCAACCCTATTTATAAGGCAAGAAATCCCACTTATTAAACCTGACAGGGCACACCTGTGAAGTGAGAACCATTTCCGGTGACTACCTCTTGAAGCTCATCAAGAGAATGCCAAGAGTGTGCAAAGCAGTAATCAAAGCAAAAGGTGGCTACTTTGAAGAACCTAGAATATAAGACATATTTTCAGTTGTTTCACTCTTGTTTGTTAAGTATTTCATTCCACATGTGTTAATTCATAGTTTTGATGCCTTCAATGTGAATCCACAATTTTCAGAGTCATGAAAATAAAGAAAACTCTTTGAATGAGAAGGTGTGTCCAAATTTGTGGTCTGTACTATATATACAGTTAGGTCCAGAAATATTTGGACAGTGACACAATTTTCGTGAGTTGGGCTCTGCATGCCACCACATTGGATTTGAAATGAAACCTCTACAACAGAATTCAAGTGCAGATTGTAACGTTTAATTTGAAGGTTTGAACAAAAATATCTGATAGAAATTGTAGGAATTGTACACATTTCTTTACAAACACTCCACATTTTAGGAGGTCAAAAGTAATTAAACAAATAAACCAAACCCAAAAAAAAAAATTTTATTTTCAATATTTTGTTGCGAATCCTTTGGAGGCAATCACTGCCTTAAGTCTGGAACCCATGGACATCACCAAACGCTGGGTTTCCTCCTTCTTAATGCTTTGCCAGGCCTTTACAGCCGCAGCCTTCAGGTCTTACTTGTTTGTGGGTCTTTCCGTCTTAAGTCTGGATTTGAGCAAGTGAAATACATGCTCAATTGGGTTAAGATCTGGTGATTGACTTAGCCATTGCAGAATGTTCCACTCTTTTGCACTCATGAACTCCTGGGTAGCTTTGGCTGTATGCTTGGGGTCATTGTCCATCTGTACTATGAAGCGCCGTCCGATCAACTTTGCGGCATTTGGCTGAATCTGGGCTGAAAGTATATCCCGGTACACTTCAGAATTCATCCGGCTACTCTTGTCTGCTGTTATGTCATCAATAAACAGAAGTGACCCAGTGCCATTGAAAGCCATGCATGCCCATGCCATCAAGTTGCCTCCACCATGTTTTACAGAGGATGTGGTGTGCCTTGGATCATGTGCCGTTCCCTTTCTTCTCCAAACTTTTTTCTTCCCATCATTCTGGTACAGGTTGATCTTGGTCTCATCTGTCCATAGAATACTTTTCCAGAACTGAGCTGGCTTCATGAGGTGTTTTTCAGCAAATTTAACTCTGGCCTGTCTATTTTTGGAATTGATGAATGGTTTGCATCTAGATGTGAACCCTTTGTATTTACTTTCATGGAGTCTTCTCTTTACTGTTGACTTAGAGACAGATACACCTACTTCACTGAGTGTGTTCTAGACTTCAGTTGATGTTGTGAACGGGTTCTTCTTCACCAAAGAAAGTATGCGGCGATCATCCACCACTGTTGTCATCCGTGGATGCCCAGGCCTTTTTGAGTTCCCAAGCTCACCAGTCAATTCCTTTTTTCTCAGAATGTACCCGACTGTTGATTTTGCTACTCCAAGCATGTCTGCTATCTCTCTGATGGATTTTTTCTTTTTTTCAGCCTCAGGATGTTCTGCTTCACCTCAATTGAGCGTTCCTTAGACCGCAAGTTGTCTGGTCACAGCAACAGCTTCCAAATGCAAAACCACACACCTGTAATCAACCCCAGACCTTTTAACTACTTCATTGATTACAGGTTAACGAGGGAGACGCCTTCAGAGTTAATTGCAGCCCTTAGAGTCCCTTGTCCAATTACTTTTGGTCCCTTGAAAAAGAGGAGGCTATGCATTACAGAGCTATGATTCCTAAACCCTTTCTCCGATTTGGATGTGAAAACTCTTATATTGCAGCTGGGAGTGTGCACTTTCAGCCCATATTATATATATAATTGTATTTCTGAACATGTTTTTGTAAACAGCTAAAATAACAAAACTTGTGTCACTGTCCAAATATTTCTGGACCTAACTGTATATATATATATCCTGATTGCTTTTGTACAGTATTGATGTGTAGCCAAAATGTACCGAATTTGGTTGTGAGGGTTGTCGGACATCTGTGCAAGTTATTAGCCTTGGGATCAAAATAAGAATCTAGTCAAGATCTTTAAAACATAAATTACAGCATTTATTAATGAGAATAAAAACTTTTCATTGTACAGTAGTTATTCGACCTTTCACTTGATTTTTTTCTTTATTTAAAGAGAATCACCCTTTTGCATTTTTTTTAGTTATTAATATGGGTGTTCAGCTGGCATAAAGGTGAAATTAGCCATTCCTGTATACCTCCTGGATGAGGGGTCGTTTAGCAAAAATTGTCTTGAATATCTTCTATCTTCCAGGCTATGGGGCGTGTGCTGCCCAGAAGGTAAGCCTGACTCTTGTCTTCATTTTATAGAATTCCTCCTCCCCTTCTCTTGAGAGTCCCTGTGTCAGGGGTGTATCACAGGTGACAGACAGTCATGTGGTTTCTGGCAATAGAAGGTCACAGCGTTTGGCTGTGCAAAATGTTCTCTGACTTTCTATTGTTCCTGCTATTAGTATTGATTGTCATAGGTAGCTTTCCTGCTGGATTTTCATCTCTCCCCCTTTTGGATCCAGCAGGAGCTCGCCATCCACTCAGCTGAAGACTATCAGTATTCTCTTGATGCTTAAATACTCCCTTCTTCGCTGGACAGGTACCACTGATATTATTCAGTTCATTCTAGGTATGGTTGCAAGCAGGTGGCTTTCTCTCATCTGCAGTATCGTTGCTAAAGCTTTGCTGAACTCCTGCCTGAGTAATCTTTAATTACTAGTAGTTTAATTTAAAGTAGTTCATGCACTTTTCCCCCATGTGTTCCACTTGTGTTTAGCGATTAGTGGGGTTGACGAAAAGCTCATCCCATCTGTTCCCAATTTAGGGTCTAGTTCTAGGGATACCTAGGGTCAGGTATTCAGTTCGGCACATAGATGTGGAACCTCTCTAGAGTGGTGAGGGACCCCAGGTACTAGCTGTAGGTTTAGTTAGGGGTCACCATCTCCCCCTTCCCTTACCTTTCACTGCTTGCTTGGTACTTCCTTGTACCTAGCGTGATACCTTGTAACACCAGGAGTGTAGCCAGAAATCCTGCGCCTGCGCATTCTGTGTGCTGTTCCTCCCCTGCAGTGACTCCCCGGTGCCTGTGCACTCCAAAATTGGAGACTGCCCATGGAAGGAGCAGTCTTTAGTCTAGTGTGTATGCGGGTCTTTAATCCTGTATTGCTTGGTGCAAAAAACTTCTGGTCATTCTATGTCTGAACTGGGATTTTAGGAGTCAATATGGCAGGCATTAAGCATACCTGCGAGGTGCGCTATGGCCCAGAGCTGTGGGTGTAGCACAGCCTGTCGTGTATATTGTATGCTGCGCACATTTCGCATCACCAGCGATTGCTGCCTCTGTATTAATAAGGATAACACTTTAATTTAGCCAGATATGTGGATGGATCGATTGTGTAAGATCCAGTTGTTTAGCCTCTTAGGCCCAATGCCAAATTGTATTAGCATGCTGCTCATTATAGCACATTGCTATGATAAAGATACAGCTGCCGGGACAGATGACTCCAATATGTCTCATAGACAGATGACTATCGGGCATCAGAATCAGTTTGTGGCCAGCAGTACATGTAAAAAGACACCTGCAACCCCAACAATGTTCCAGATGTGTTAGTAATGGATGGAAACGAGCGCACACACATGATTAAATGTAATTAGCTGTAATGGATGAAATGCATAGAAATCACTTTCTATTAGTAAAGGCCATTTATTAGGAAGAGTTTTTTGTGGCCTGGTGTCCCTGGGGAGTGTTAGGGTTAAGATGTGTGACTGCACCTGTTGGGAGCCCCCATCCATCTCACAATGGCACATTACAGCCCAGTCAGTGTCCTGTGGAACAGTTCTTAGATGGCTATTTATTGCCGCCAGCTGCATTCTAAATAAATAGGTTGTTTGACACCCAGAGATCCTCGCACAGCAGCAGGGGCTTCCGACTAGTAGCAGGATTCACCGTATACATATTTTACTTTCCATTGCCCGTCCACCATGCCATTTGTCTTAGGATTTCTGCGTACACTTACACCCTTCCCTGCAGACAAAGCAAAGGTAAACTAGCTGGTCCCTGTAGGTGGCAGGACCCGTTCCAACTGTCCTTGTTTTACATGTTCACGTTTTGAGATTTATTTACAAGCAAACTATTAACAGAACACAAAAAGTTCTTAAGGGAACTTGTCCGACGACTGTTGGCTCAGGCGGCATGGATCTCTCACAGGCCGTTAATTGCAGGTATCAATATTTTACTCTAAAGCCTGCTTTACACGCTGCAATGTATCTTACAATGTGTCGGCGGGGTCACGTCGTAAGTGACGCACATCCGGCATCGTAAGTTACATTGCAGTGTGTGACAGGTACGTGCGATTGCGAATGAACGGTAAAACGTTCATCGCATACACATCGTACCTGTCTCTAGAATTGCACGTCAGATTGTTCATTGTACCCGGGGTAGCGCACATTGCAGTGTGTAACACCCCGGGAACAATGAACAGATCTTACCTACGTCCTGCGGCTCCCAGCCCACAATGCGGAAGGAAGGAGGTGGGCGGGATGTTTACGTCCCGCTCAGCTCCACCCCTCCGCTTCTATTGGCCGGCTGCCGCGTGACGTCGATGTGACGCCGAACGTCCCTCCCACTCCAGGAAGTGGACGTTCGCCGCCCACATCGAGGTCGTATGGAAGGTAAGTACGTGTGACGGGGGTTAATCGTTTGTGCGGCACGTTCAACAAATTGAACGTGCCGCACATACGATGGGGGCGTTGCAAATCGCATACGATATCGTATGCGAAATTGCAACGTGTAAAGCAGGCTTAAGACGCTGCAACAATTACCGGTAAAAAAAAAAAAAATAGTTTGATAACAAACCAGAAACTGGGTAAATTGATATTTGGGTGGATTTCTGCTAGCTTCTTTCTCTTGTCTTGATTGAATGGATTCTCCCTTTACAAGAATCAACTGATAGGCTCCTTTTAAAGCTATCCCAGCTCTTCTTCCCCTAATCTCATCCTTTTCCTTTATCCAATTTTGTCTTATATTACACATAAACTTGAGAAATATATGGTTCTGACTTGATCTAATACAAATGACTTCAGCAGGAGCCTCTCCCTTCTGGCCTTCTGCACTATGCCAAAAGGATTGTTAAACACCGCCCCCTCAGCTGTTCTAAAAGGGAACCTGTCACCAGATTTTTGATGTATAAACCAAAACTACCACCTTCAGCAGTGTGTGTGCTGCATTCCATAAAGGTGCATATTATACCCTGACTCCCCCTGTATACCCCCAAATACCTTTAGGAAAACTTCTGCGCTGTATGTAAATTTAAATGGTTCGGACTGATGGGCGTGCTTGCTGTGGCATCTGTCTCATCCTCTTGTTATGATTGACACGTCATCTACATATCCGGATGAAATCTAGCACCTGCACAGAGCTATCACCGGTTCGCACAGATGCATTTGCTTTGCCTTACTGCAAGCAGAGCCTAATATATACTGTAAGTACATACAGAGCTGGAGATTTTCAAAAGGTGTTTGGGGGGGAGACAGGGGATAATATGCACTTTTATGGCATTCAGCACAGGCGCTGCTGAAGGTCATAGTTTTGGTTTATACATGAAAAAGCTGGTGGCAGGTTCCCTTTAAGCCAATGATTATTTTAGAAGATTTCTACAATTTTACATGAAAGAAACAAGAGGTAAGATTATCAGCTCTAGGTTCAACTCAGCTAATACACTCACAATCTTAACATGCAAAATAAACTATTTTAGAGGAAGAGGTCAGGAACTTTAGTGCCACCTACTGAATGAAGTAATCCTACAAGTCAATATTGCCCCTTTAGAGTCCCTTGCCATATAATCTAGGGTAGGACCGCAAACAAGAACATCCATTGAATACATATATTTCAGGATGTTTGCCCCTCATCAGTGCAAAGTAGGCAACCTGATTTAATTGGATAAGACCTCTGACAGGGGGTCAATGGGGTCTCCTTGTGGAGAGCGCAAAATTGGCATAAGGAGACTTGTAGGCCAGGCAATGCTCGTCTGGGATTTTAAAACTGCAAATAGCCTCTTCTGAGATGAAGAGGAAAGCAATGCTAGTGCCTCCTATTGGAAGTATCAATCCTAAAAGTCTGCCATTAGCTTTTAGGAAATGGCGAGTGCATGCAAAACAACAAACAGAAAACCAGGCAACAAAGTGTATGATGGACACTTCTTTAATCCATATATAATATTGTTCTCTTAGCGCTTTCCAAAACTCTGGTAAACGCCAATGAGAGACACGTCTGCAAACAACGCTACCTATACTTTGATTGTCAAGTGGGGTCATAAGACAGGAGGTTTGACCACTTTGATTCATCTAATTTCAAACACGTCATAGTGAATCCACAAGATCAACTGTGCAAGCTATGGACTAGAAGACCCAAGGGAACCAGCGCCGGTATGAGGAAGGTACAAAGCAATAATCACCATCAACACACATCCCAGGGTTGCCGACTTGACTTTTTATTTTTTTCTGGACAATTTATCCAAAAATCTTGGACAGACAATATTTTTTACGGATACTTTGGAAAAGCATAATAAATTATGATTATAGGTGATCCATGTCTACAACCCATAGTTCTGATATGAAGACATCAACTGCATTCACTGTGAACTGTAAAATGATGATAATTGCAGTCAAAATATTCTGTACAACTTTATTCATCTGCAAGAAAAAAATCAAGGATACCTTAAAAAATTTAAGGGACAGGGCAAAACAAATTGCCTATTTTTATGGAGTGTCCAGAAAGTTCTAGATGTCTGGTGACCCTGACCTTCAGTGTACAATCTGCCAACTTGATGCTTCATGTGCGTCCTCTACTGTATAATCCTCGGTCACAGTGGAAGCACATACGTTCCCAGAGTTTATACTAAATGCTGATGTCTTCTCACCCTTCCCACCATGTAGACAGAGATTAGCAGCAGCTTACTGTTTATTGTGTATACAGACACTTCATGCCGCTGCTTTGATCTCATAAGTGGAATATGGGCCAACAAGAGAGTGATCGTATCGCCCATCCATTTACAGAAAACATGAAAGGATATAACAGTTACCTCTGCCTATTTTCTGATTTGGATATAATACACATGGTCCCTATGGACTGTTCTGAAAAGAGATTTCAGTTTGAGAAAAAGATGACAGGAAGACGTTACAGGGCATTCCTATGGAGGAGAAGTGACAGGGACACAGGTGCTAAATGTTTAGCGTTACTTAGCTGTGATCCAGCATCGGATGTCAGATGTGCCCTGACCTCATCTTTATGTCAGTGACACAGAGATACTTATTGCTATTCCAGATGATGGCCAAGCTTTCATCTTCACGTTATTTCCCAAGGATACAAGAATATCTAAAGCCGTAATCTACCTGTATGGTGAGAAAGTCTTACCTTTATTTAGAAACTTTAGAGCTCATTTCCTAGAGATTTTTTAATTTTCAAGCATATTCTCTACCAAAATGTGTAGAAAAAAGATCTCAAATTGTTTCTCAAGTACAAACGTGAAAAAGTAATGTGTTCAAAGTAACTAAAGTGATAGGCAGCTAGAACACTATGATTAGCCTCTGATTTAGGGCAGTCCGGATGTGGTAGGCAGGTAGCACGCTTGGATTAGCCTCTTAGATTTAGTGCAGTCTGGATGGGGTAAGCAGGTAGCACACTTGGATTAGCCTCTTTGATTTATGGCAGTCTGGATGTGGTAGGCAGGTAGCACACTTGGATTAGCCTCTTAGATTTAAGGCAGTCTGGATGAGGTAAGTAGGTAGCACGCTTGGATTAGCCTCTTAGATTTAGTGCAGTCTGGATGGGGTAGGCAGGTAGCACGCTTGGATTAGCCTCTCATTTAGAGCAATCCAGGTGTAGTAGGTAGGTAGAACACTTGGATTAGCCTGTGATTTAGGGCAGTCTGGATGTGGTAGGTAGGTAGCATGCTTGGATTAGCCTCTTAGATTTAGTGCAGTCTGGATGGGGTAAGCAGGTAGCACACTTGAATTAGCCTCTTTGATTTATGGCAGTCTGGATGTGGTAGGCAGGTAGCACACTTGGATTAGCCTCTTAGATTTAAGGCAGTCTGGATGTGGTAAGTAGGTAGCGCACTTGGATTAGCCTCTTAGATTTAGTGCAGTCTGGATGGGGTAGGCAGGTAGCACACTTGGATTAGCCTCTTAGATTTAAGGCAGTCTTCATGTGGTAAGTAGGTAGCGCACTTGGATTAGCCTCTTAGATTTAGTGCAGTCTGGATGGGGTAGGCAGGTAGCACGCTTGGATTAGCCTCTCATTTAGAGCAATCCTGGTGCGGTAGGTAGAACACTTGGATTAGCCTGTGATTTAGGGCAGTCTGGATGTGGTAGGCAGGTAGCACGCTTGGATTAGCTTCTCATTTAGAGCAATCCTGGTGTGGTAGGTAGGTAGAACACTTGGATTAGCCTGTGATTTAGGGCAGTCTGGATGTGGTAGGTAGCACACTTGGATTACCCTCTTTGATTTAGAGCAGTCTGGATGTGGTAGGCAAATATCAGATTTTGATTAGCCTCTTTGATTTAGGGTAGTCCAGATGTGGACCTGTGTCAGCTCACAAATGCAAGATATATGGCACATATCAAATATTTGATCTCAGGTTTCTGATGCAGATTCCACTGCACATATATGTTTGATTTTTAGAGTGGAACATACCCTTACTGTAACAGATATGTTAGGGTCTCCATGGTGGATACCAAAGCACAGTATGCATAACAGGTGCTATCAGTCCCAGTAGCTGTGGGGTCCATCCACTTTTAAAGGAGAGCTATGGATAAAGGCTTCCCTGCACAACTGGTGGTCTTGAGCCATATATACAGTTCACGGGATGCAACTCTAAACGAGCACGGTGGATCTCATTCCTGGGATGACTAAGGTCTCAGAGGTCATACCCTCTCAATCATACAGTGAAGACATACTCTAGTGTTATGTCATGACTTTTGAAAAAAAAAACTATAACTGTTGCTGTAAGATGCACCAGGATAAGATAGGCCAAGAATGAAAAGGTCACTGTCCTTAAATCTTCTCTGCTTCCTCTGTCCAAATTTAAGTAATACTGGAAGATGCCGAAGCACATTGGGTGGCACAGTTGCCAAGACAAGAATATCATGGTCAAAGCTTCTCCTGCACAAGCCGTGTTCTTGTTATAAGTCCTGTTCGGAGGACGTTTTATGAAACTAGCTTGGTAAAGCCACATGCACCCGCTTCTGTCACGTCAGACTTCAGGCATGTACGAAACAAGTGGTAATTAGTGATGTCTAGGGTCAGGCTCCTTCTGCGATGAACAGAAAGTCAGAAACTAATTATATACAGGGCGGTCCAAAAGTAGGTGGACAGTATGTGTAATAGGGTTACGAAGGGGGAGATTTATCAAACGTGGTGTAAAGTGAAACTGACTCAGTTGCCCTTAGCAACCAATCAAATTCCACTTTTCAATCTTCACAGACTCTTTGGAAAATGAAAGGTGGAATCTGATTGGTTGCTAAGGGCAACTGAGTCAGTTTCACACATCCAGTTTTCACAGATAAATCTCCCCCAAATCTGTTTTCTTTTCAGATAACCCATAATGGCAAATAATTTAAATACAGATCAAAGAAAATGGATTTTAAAAGAGTATTGGAAATCTCAAAATGCTGAAATTGTTAGAGCAAATTGGGTTGAAACATTTGGTACTCAAGCCCCAAAGAGACAAACCATTTACTGCATTCGTGGCAAATTGAATACCATTGGCTTAAGGGGGCTTTACACGCTGCGACATCGCTAATGCAGAGTCGTTGGGGTCACGGAATTTGTGACGCACATCCGGCCGCATTAGCGATGCCGTTGCGTGTGACACCGATAAGCGATTTTGCATCGTTGCAAAAACGTGCAAAATCGCTAATCGGCGACATGGGGGTCCATTCTTAAAAATCGTTACTGCAGCAGTAACGAAGTTGTTCCTCGTTCCTGCGGCAGCACACATCACTGCGTGTGATGCCGCAGGAACGAGGAAGCTCCCCTTACCTGCCTCCCGGCTGCTATGCAGAAGGAAGGAGGTGGGCGGGATGTTACGTCCCGCTCATCTCCGCCCCTCCGCTGCAATTGGGCGGCGGTTCAGTGACGTCGCTGTGACGCCGCACGGACCGCCCCCTTAGAAAGGAGGCGGTCCGCCGGTCACAGCGACGTCGCCGGACAGGTAAGTATGTGTGACGGCTCTGGGCGATGTTGTGCGGCACGAGCAGCGATTTGCCCGTGTAGCGCAACAGATTGGGGCGGGTACCCACACTAGCGATATCGGGACCGATATCGCAGTGTGTAAAGTAGCCTTTAGTCCTTAATGCTCCAAAAACCGGTTGACCCAAAACAGCCTGTACAGAAAATAATAAACAACTTGTTGCTGAAACAACAGAGTCCAAAAAAGTCACCAGAAGAGTCTCTTTAGAATTGGGAATTTCACGAGCTTCTATCATGCAAATCCTGAAATCTATTGGGTGGAACGCTTATCGTCCACGTCTAATTCATGGTTCATTGGAGGATGATCCAGACAGGCGGCTGCAATTTAGTGAGATTATGCTTAACGAAATTGAAGAAAATCCAGTAATTTTAGATAACATTATGTGGAGTGATGAAGCTTCTTTCAAATTATTCGGCCATTTTAACAGACATAATTGTATTTACTGGTATAATGACAACATGCATTTAACATTAGAGCAACAACTAAATGAGCCTGGTGTCAATGTTTGGGGTGGTATTTCAAGTTGTTCCCCAGTTACAGCAACAGCCTAATTCAAATGACCTTTATTTCCAACAAGATGGGGCCCCTCCACATTATTCAAGAGTAGTCCGCGAGTATCTTGATGAAACGTTTCCTAATAAATGGATTGGCCGAAGAGGCCCACTTGATTGACCGGCACGTTCACCAGACATGACCCCAATGGATTTTTTCTTTTGGGGAGTACTCAAGGACAAACTTTATAGTCGAAAACCAATAAGTGTCAGTGATTTGAAAAATTACATAAGAGATGCATTTCAAGAAATTAACACCCAAAGAGACTTGTGTAAAAATGTTTGTCGAAGCGTAATAGGCAGACTTCAAAGCTGTGCAAATTGTAATGGAAAACAGTTTGAGCACCTGGGCTGATAAAATTTAAGGCACTTGTATTATTGTTAAGCATAAAATTTAATTGTCAATGTTATGCTTGTGTTAGTAAATACAATTTTATGTATAAATCAAAATAAATGTTATTATTTTCTGTCCACCTACTTTTGGACCACCCTGTATATTTTACCCTATAAAATCATTATTTTGTGACACTGTGTAAAATTGGTCCATAATTCAGATAATACTTCAGATTTTTGGTATAGTTATATTTTGTTACTGAGTCAATATCAGTGACCTGCTGGAAGGTTTTACTAGATCTGGATTTTTTTTATGTAATACTTTGCAATATGACTATAGCATGAAGAAGCTTGGGCCAGTTTCATGTTTGAGGATAATCTCATAAGAAATTACTACATTGTTCTCAGATTCACTGGTGACTGTGAGGCTTCCTCAGATGTTCTGATTCTATGTTTGAATTTTGTTCTTGGAAATAGATCTCTTTTACTAAGGGTAATTTACAATGTCTCATCCAAAAAGTCACCTATTTTTCTGGATATTTGAGACAGCATTGGAACGTTACCAGTCTTTCCTATAATGCAGAAAACCTTATTTCACGGGGATCGGATGACAAGAACGGGACACCTAAGCTGACCCTCAGACTGCAGACCCTGCACTGTCCCTCAGCTCAGAGGTACGCTTGATAGTAGAGAGGTCTGAGTCACCAGCGTGTCCATAACTTCTGTCCTAGCCCTGATGTAATTACCCTCACTCACCCGAGAGGTGAACTGGGACCGTAAACACAAACCCCAAAATCAGACATGGACAGGGGATAACAACAACTCGTACACTTGGCAATCACACACAAAGGAGTGACTAAAAGTGCACAAGGGGAAACAACATAAAAGGGGGGACCTAAACAGACTACTGGGTAACTTCCATGCCATACAACCAGCACACAATAACTGCTGCAACAAACACCAATACGGCAGCCAACACAGCAAGTAGCAGAGAGGGCTTCTCCAGCTTTTTACACCTCCTGGCCATGCTTCCAAATGAATGAGAATAACTGGCACCCTCTGCTGGAAGCAGAGGATAAATATAGGACCTGGGAGTGGTCCAAACCAGAAACACCTGACCAGGAGTCAGAAGCTCGTGAAAGGTAAACTGATATTAACCCTCTGCTCCCCAAAGAAAAGGGAATTAATTTAATCAGCAGAGTCTCACATGGTAAAGTGAGACTCTGACCCAGACCCTGTCACTCAACTCTACAACAGAGAGAAGACCATGACACCTCATGTCCACACTTTCTAAAAAAAAAATAATTGCTCGTCTGTTATTTAGACTTACGCTTTTTTTCTTATTTACACTATAGTGACACACTGTATTAGGACATGTCTTTATCATTGATTTCCTTTAGTCATTCAGCCCCATTGCCCCCAGTGTATAACATCCATCCCTTCGCCATGAAGTCTGCCTTTACAAAAACCTATAAAATAGTGTCACGTTTTAAGGAACTCACTGATACCAAAACGGTCCTGTAATAGGATGTCATCATTGCAACAAGTTGGTGACATTTCCTCTTTTCAAAATGTTAAAGGATTAACTTGAAGGTTGAAAGAAGACCTAAGTCTATGGAGTTCAAGCTATAACCATACATGTTGATGTAGAGGAAGGTAAAAACCATATAGAGCAGATGCTAAATGCCTCATATTAGGGTAAAAAAAAAAACTTCTCGACTATAAATATGGCAATTAGACTTATTCCTTGAATTAAAGTTTAGAAATAAACAAATGTTTTTAAATTCAGATTCTCCCGGTATGATGAAATCTGAAGAAAAAAAAATTTGATTTACACCTAATCGATTTGCTGCGACTATCACTGTATCCAACTCCTTTCAAGCTGTTTAGCACAATAACAGATTTAGGTGTAATTTGCACATTGCGACATTGCTACTGCGATATCGTCGGAGTCAAATCGAAAGTGACGCACATTCGGTGCCGGTAATGACGTCGCAACGTGTAAAGCCTAGAAGCACCAATAAACGATCGCAAAAGCGTCGAAAATCAGTGATCTGTGTAGTGTCGGTCATTTCCATAATTTCGCTGCAGCTACAGGTACGATTTTGTTCCTCGTTCCTGCGGCAGCACACATCGCTGTGTATGAAGCCACAGGAGCGAGGAACATCTCCTTACCTGCGTCCCACCTGCAATAAGGAAGGAAGGAGGTGGGCGAGATGTTTACGTCCCGCTCATCTCCGCCCCTCCGCTTCTATTGGCCACCTGCCATGTGATGTCGCTGTGACGCCGCACGACCTGCCCCCTTATGAAGGAGGCGGGTCGCCGGCCAGAGTGACGTCGCAGGGCAGGTAAGTGCATGTGAAGCTGTCGTATCGATAATGTTCGCTACGGCAGCTATCACAAGATATCGCATCTGCGACGGGGGCGGGGACTATCGCGCTCGGCATTGCTACAATCGGCTAGCGATGTCGCAGCGTTCAAAGTACCTCTTAGTCATGGCAAAGGGAATTGCATTGGTATGGTGTATAATTGGTGAAATTTGACTAGCAAAACAAATTTGTGGAAAAAAAAATGTTGGCGACATGCACAATTCTTTAGGTAAACTGTCACCGTTAAATGTCTGCAATTTGGGAAATTTCTTTTGTAATCTGAAAAACAATCATTTCCACTTTTACATAAAGGGTTGCACAAGAAATACAAAAATTTAGTACAGTCTTTTGTGTCCAGTTAACAAACCATCTCTGACACTGATTTCAGATTTTTTTTTGTGCAAAATATTGTGTGTGCTTGCTGCTGATTTCTAGTGCATTAAGAATTAAGAAAAAAATGTTTAATTCTAACTAAAATGCCACAAGACAGATGCCAACTATTCCATGTCACTGATGAATCACCCAGTCTGCTACTTCTGCTGGTAACCTCTCTCCTATCTCCCTTTCCTCCTATCAATTAAATCTCTGTTTTATTCACATTCTACTACTCTCATCTTCGCTGCTGCAGTTATGTAAAACTTTACTGTCAGGAGAATATTTACAGTGTTTTAGGCCTTTCTCTTCCTATGTCGATTGCTGAGCTGTTAGCTCTGATGTCCTCTCACCATCCAAAATCACCCTAAAATTGATGCTGCACTTCCTGCCAAGGCTTTCATACAGGCTACAATAGTCTCTCCTGATTAACTACACTATATTATATGATGTAATACCTGCAAAAGGCATTTAGGGAAGATCGCACAGTTATACCTGAGGTCATGTCAGTTTCAGTGACTACTGCAATCTTCAGAAATGTGTAAAAACGTGATGGTTGTGTTTTTGGCTATTAACTTACCATTTCTAAAATCTAATACCCATAACCTATTATATTCTTCAAGAAAAGCATTCAGGCCCTCCTTGCACATGTTTAGTGAATAAACAATTACAACATAATGTGGCAGAGACTTCCATAGTATCACTGGTCTTACTGTAAAGAATTACTATCTTCCACTGGATATAGAAAATGCCCCCTTGTCATCATTGCAGATCTAAGTGTACACAGATTATTACACATATCTCGTTACTGACCTCTCATATATTTGTACATTGCAAATATGAAGACTTCGGGACTATATTATAAACTGAATAACCACAAGTTTGATGACCGGTTTTCTTAATCCAGTTCACACATTCCCTTAATAACCTATGCCACTCTTCTCTGCACCAATTACCTTGCAGAGCTTAGTATAATGAGCAGATATTGAAATTCTACTTTGTATGTGATTTACATGGTCATTAATACATATGTTGAAAGGAAGAGGGCACAATACTGACCCCTGTGATTCCCCACTGATAGCTATTACTCAATTCAAGTGTGTTCCTTTCATAACCACCATCTGTTTTCTATTGTTGAGACAATTGTTAACCCAATTGCACATATTTTCCACTAGTCCCATTGTTTTAATCTTATGTATCAATTTTTTATGCGGCATCGTATCACATGCTTTTTGAAAAGTGGAAGTGCTTACGAAATACACCAACTATGAAGCCAAGCCATGAAGTTAAAAAGCGGTGTCCGTGATTGTTGTGGTGTAGAGTGCATAAAAGCAGAGTTACATTTACACTTACATACATGGGTGACCATGAACATGGAGGAAATCACTTTTAAATATTAAATTTTGTGTCTACCATGAGTCATGGTGGATAAATTAAGGAAATAAATATAGCACAAATCTATTTTTAAAATGTTCCTGGGCTGGTTACTGTATCATGTTGGGTCATACCCATTGCCATGGGAGTAGCTTTTTAAGGAAGTCATATTTTATACCCCACCCTTTCTAAATAATAAAATCTATTTTTTGAATTTTATGAATAGTTTCACACATAATAGCCAGATTGTTAAATCTCTTAAAGTTTGGACTTGTGCCTAAGTCATATACAAATGAAGTAGAATCTCGACCACAGAGCGATGAATTCTCACATGCTAATCAGTGTATATTGCAATGTGCATTGTAATACAGTAAAATAGCAAATATTACATGTAAGGTATCATACAAATGAAGTGGACAGTGCTCTGGGGCACACTTACATCCACAAAGAGACCTCTCAATTAAATAACAAAATAAATCAAATACCACAGTTGCATATCCACCTTATCAATAAATAGAATTTATTAATTGATTTCAATGTACTAACTTATTTATATAATTTTAGCATAAAGGTATAATGTACAATAAAAAGGCTAAAAAAAAATAATTTATAAGACGTCTAATAAAAAGGAATTTAATTCCATGGGGAATATATTTATTCAATATATTGATTAAAAAAAAAATTAATACTCCGGGTGTTGGACCGTCACCATAAGTGAACTTTGAAAAATAAATAAATCAAAAACTTTTTATTAAAACTGGTTTTCACTTGTTCTCTTGGGTGGTGTACGGTCAGTACATAATTGTTAAACCTCCCAATAGAGTTTCTTTGTTGTACAATGACTCTGCAGATAGATCACACTTGGTTCTAACTGCAATTGTTGTAACTAATGTAATTGCCATTGTTCTATATTGTATTTACATTGCAGCTCCTGTGCATTTTTAGGTGCCAAAGTCTTTTATATGTAGCTCTAACAATTATCATATTTTTCGGTTTATATGACGCACCACAAATTTAGAGGAAAAAGTGTGAAGAAAAATGTGGTCCGTTTTTGTACTCCGGTGATGTCTTGCTGGAGGGGTGCGATGGTGGAGTGGGGTCACAGGAGGCAGGGGCGATAGTGTAGCAAGGCAATGCTGCGAGCGGTGCAGCCGGCGGGTGTCCCAGATGCTGTCCCAGAAACTGTCGCCGATGGCGGCAGTGCTGGGGCTGGGATAGCTATGTTGGTGCTCAGGAGGTTGTGGTAGTGTTGGGGCGGCTGTGCTGGGGCTGGAGCAGCTGTGCTGAAGCGACTGTGCTGGGTCTGGGGCAGCTGTGCTGCGGCTGAGGAGGTTGTGCTGGTACTGGGGCGGCTATGCTGGGGCTGGGGCAGCTGTGCTGGGACTGGGGTGGCTGTGCTGGTGCTGGGACGGCGGCTCAGCTGGGGTTGTGGGCAATGAGAACTTCAAATAATGGCGCCCAGTGCCGGTGCGTGCGTAGATTGAGCTCTCGGCTCAATGACAAGCTGAGATCTCATCTGCGCACATGCCACCTCCAGCGCCATTTTCCTTAAGTCCACTGCTGAGAGATTATTGGGCCAGAGGTGGCGTGTGTGCAGATGAGATCTTCAGAGGTAGCTCTGGGCGCCATTATTTGAAGCCTGCAGCCACCACCACAGCCGGTGCAGACCCTGCACAGCTGCCACAGCATTGCCCCTGCCTCCTGCTATCTCTCTCCACCCACCCCCCCTCCTCCCCCAGTAAGGTACATTTGGATTTTAAGACACACCCCTCACTTTCATCCCAAATTTTTGGGAGGAAAAGTGCTGCTCAAAATCTGAAAAATGTATTGGCCGTGCCCCATCCATGTGGATAAGTGAAAAATTGTATAGAAAGTTTTTCTTTTATTTTTCAAAGCTTGTTCATGGTGTCGATCGATCCAACACCTTACAGTATTAATTTTTTATCAATATATTATTTGAGAATATTTTTTTCTGTATTAATTTCTGATATCGTTATATATATTTTGTAAATTCTTAATACCTTAGTGTTATCTTTATATAAACAAATTGCTACATTTAAATGAATCAATAATTTATGCATATGTAATAATATTAATTGGTGTACTACTGCGCTAAATATTCCATTTGTATCAAATGGAATATTTAGCGCAGTAGTACACCAATTAATATTATTTTTTTAACCTCCTTGGTGATACTCACACGGTATCCCCTACCTACTATTAGCTTTATTTTCCTTCTATTGAACCAATCTATTTAAGTAGTAAGGTACATGATCTGAGCGCCAGTGCAATATAATAAATTTATACATATGGTATGCGTTTACTTTTGTCCTGTATTATAGTAACATATAGTTTGGCGACATGAGATTATTGAGATCAATGACGAGATGAATTGGAGAGTGGGTTAAGAAGAGATGGTCGTTAGTATATCCCCTCACAATGTATATACAACTATAGTATAAAAATAAACAATTGAACATTTGAGAATCCATATGAACATCGCTGTGTTCCATATGTATGACAAGACGCGGCGTGCTGTTTGCAGAAAACTCCACGGCTCTGGCTGGTGATGAGCCTGACAGCCAGGAATCGGCATGGCGCTGCGGTGCGACTGTGCAGAAGGGGGAGCTCTGCCGCCAATCTCTCACGGTGACCTGGAGTAACTCGCAATCTGTGATCATTTTATTTTTAACCAATGTTTCTTTTTTTTTTTTTATTCTAATACGCAGACACTGAGTTTAGAAGCTGCCAGACAGATGGAAAGAAAAGGAGGAGGAGATTTATTTCAAAATCTCTGCCGACCTTCCTAAGCAGCGACTGCTCCTTTAGTACTCGGATCCGGGTAAACACTGCTATTATTTTCCTCGCTGATGTTTTGCCAGTAACTGTGATGAGCTGTAGAGATAATGGACAGTAAAATGTAATCTTACCACAAGCAAATAAAGGCACATGCACAGAAACTTGGCAACAATATTGTTTCCTATTATTTACATAATGAGAAGCGCCCTATCAAGAATGTTACATTGTGCTAAGCAATGACAATAATGCTAAGGAGCGCTCTAGGTAAAGATGATAGACTGCGTTATGCCTCACGCGGAACCTGAGAGACGGTGCATGACCTATATTATGGGAACACCAAACATACAGAGGCCCACATTTATCAAAAAAGGCATCGTGTGTGCCAAATGTTTGTAATCACTTCAATAATGCCGCTTCATATGAATAACATCACATGTTAATGTTAACCAACTTTTTACGAATGTAAACAATTAAAGGGGTTGCCCAACCCCCTATTATATTTATATACTCTATCCCTAAGGTAGGTCATCAATATCAGATCCGCGGGGGTGTGACACCCAACACCTCCATCGATCAGCTGATCCCAGAGCTGGCGGCGGCCGTATATGATAAGTTGCAGAACAGCACAGCTCCATCTAATGTATAGTGGTCATGGCCGGATGCTGCATATCAGCCCATATTGCAGTGCAAAGGGGTGGATCTGCAGTTCGCCAATGCGGCCACCGTTGTCGCACAATGTTCAGCTCTAAATTCGCAGAGTGTTATGGCGGCATCAGGCACTGTTTAAACTACAGACTCTGAGGCGCCTCACTATGCAAAGCCGGGGGGTTCTGAGTTGCATAGGCAGGCTCGGGCGTCGACCAGCTGTGTGCTCATTAGTGATCGGACTACCAGGAGTTAATTCCTGCTACCCTGCTGGTTACCTTTTGGATCACATGTTGCAGGAGACCTATCACAGTTACTCGCCGCCTTTTTTAGATAGGGGAATTTGTGTTCCCATGCCGACTATAGCTTTTTGCTAAACCGGTCCATGTGTTCCTGTGTTCCAGTAACTTGTGATTTACTGCGTTTTTCTTGGTGTGTTCTGGAATTTCTCCTGTCCTGTGGTTATTTCTTCCCTGCTTTTTGTTTTCCTCATTATCATTTATTATCTGATAACTCTGTGTGAGCATTTTGTGTGATAGCGTTTTAGTGTCCCCTGTTTATCTATCACTGTTGGTGTTAACAAGCTCTTGTCCTGCCCGCCCCCCCCCCCCAGAGTAAGGGGGTTATTAGATGAGGGCTGGTCAGGAGAAGGGTCAGGTTGGTGTCTCAGACATCCTCACCATCAGAGGTAACTCTGAGATAAGAGATAGCCAGGACCCTCTAGTCTGAAGGCCAGTTTAGGAGCCCTGGTCCCCACACTCTCCCAATCTGTGTCGTGACAACCATACAGCATACAGAGCTGTGCTGTTCCGCTCCACAACTGGTCACATCTGACTGATTGGGGGATCAGGCACACATGCACCAATCATATTTTGATGCCTTATTCTAAGGCTAGAGTCACACAACAGTATAAAAAATCGGTCCGATTATCATCCTGGAAAAATGAGACTATTATTTTCTCACTTGTCATCTGTGTGCAGTCTGTTTGAAATCTGTTTTTTTTTCAGCAGCAGTTCTTAAATATTTACATGACCATTTACAGTTTCCTATGTTACTGAATTGCAATCTATCCCTAAAAATTGGAAGATGTACTGTGGCATGCGATTTTCTTCCTACACTCATAGACATGTCTGTTGTGAAGGTGAAAGAAGTAATAAATAGTGTTGCGCGGACCCGGATCTGAAAAATCCGGATCCGCACGGTTCGAGGTTCCGATCAGAGTCCGACCAGTACCCGGGATCCGGGGTGCACGATCCAGATCCTTGTTTCTTCCTTTTTTTTTTTTTTCTCTCTCTCTCTCTCTCTCTCCCTCTCTCTCTAGTCCCGGATCCCGTTCCCCATTGATTTATATGGCCGTGGATTCCGGATCGGATCCGGACTTCGGCGGCAACCCGATCCGGATCCGCCGGACCCGGATTATAACCGATCCGCTGAACTCTAGTAATAAACCATTTACAGTTATTTTGCCGAACGTTCTCCAGTGTCCTGTGTCTATCTACTGCATTTACGATGGCAACTGGTTGCCGCGTGGTGGATGCTGCCCTGAAGAGTACAGTAAGTGTGGCACACTCGCCCAAAGCGGTCTATGAGCACTAGCTCTCTCCTCTCTCTGGCGAAGGAGTCCACATGGCTTGGTGTCCTCACCTTCTTTCAAGTGGGTTTGTTTTATTTAAAGAACAGGGTTCAATCAAAGTTTGATCACCGAAACACACATTTGTGGTGATATATCTTGGCATGAGCAAAGGAGATTTCAGAGGAGCTCAGAAGAACAGTTGTTAATGCTCATCAGGCTTGAAATACTTACAAGACCTTCTGTCAACAGTATGGACGCCATCAATCTACAGTCAGACAAATTGTGTACAAATGGAGAAAATGCAAAACCATTATTACCCTCCCCAAAAGTAGTTGACTAGTCAAGGTCACTTAAGAAAGGTGTATAATAGGCTATGAGTTCACAATTGAACCCAAGGTAACCCCTAAGCAACTAAAGGCCTCTCACATTAGCTAATGAGTAATGAATAAGTCCAACATCAAGAATGCAAGGAGAAAATCCTTGATCAAAATCACCTGGATAAGATAGAAGCTTGCTGAAAAAGGTTTTGTGGACTGATGAGACCAAAATAAAGATTTTTTATTTTTTTTTTAATTGTTACATAGGTTGAAAAAAGCATCTAGCTCAACCTTCCTCCACCAATTACAGTGGAACCTTAGATTAAGAGTAACTTGATTTGTGAGTGTTTTGCAAGACAAGCAAAGATTTTTACTAATTTGTAACTTGGTTTAAGAGCAATGCTTTGCAATAAGAGCAAATATCCACCATGAACACTTCCGGTTCTGTCCTTTCACTACGCTCTGACCCGCTCTGGAGGTAACTTTCGTAACTTTCTGTACATATGTACTGTATACAGTATACCAAGTTTGTATAAATACAGTAAATATTTTTGGGTTGTGGAATGAATTGTCTGCGTTTCAATTATCAAGTATTTTTATAAGGCGAAATGGGCTAAAAATCCTCCAAGTCAATGTTTAGGACTAATCAACAAGGAAACGTAAAATATTGCTGCTCAAAGGGCCACATCAGATACTAAAAGCGAACTTTCACATACTTTCGCAACTCAAAGGCTGGGTTGCCAACCGTCCAGAAATTCGAACACTGTCAATAAAAATAGGGCACTATTTTGCCCTTTTTTTTTAGCTGAAGAAACATATACAGATTATTTTGCCTATAATTATCATCATTTTACAGCTTACAGTGACTGTATGTGATGTCTTCATATCAGAACTATGGGCAATCATACTGACCACCGTGCGGAGCTGCCGCCCGACCACTGTGCGGAGCTGCCGCCTGACCTACACCCCACCTATTGTCTCCTCCCCATAATCCTATAGAATGTAAGCCCGCAAGGGTAGGGCCCTCTTCCCTCTGTACTAGTCTGTCTACTGTAACTTGTATACGTATTTTGTATGTAACCCCCTTCTCATGTACAGCACCATGGAATCAATGGTGCTCTATAAATAAATAATAATAATAATAATAAAATGGTTTGTCAATGTTTGCATAAAAAATATTGTCTTTCCTTGATTCTTGATAAGCTGCCCAGAAAAAATAAAAAGTCAAGTTTGGCAACCCTGCTCAAAGGCATAGTGATATGCGATCATTTTCCTCATTTAAAAAAATGTTAAAGTCTAATATTTTTTACTACTTTGTTTGATTTTGTTCTTTTTATCTAATTTTGGCACCTGTTAGAAATTATTGTGGTTGTTTTGCAGTATATCTTTTTGCAACTATTCTGTCAGACATGATTAACATTGAAAAAACTGCTTGGCAGAAGACAGACCTTTCTGATTCAAAGTGAAATAATCAACCCGGTTAATATATCATCCCTTTGTGAAACATCAGTGTAAAAAATTAATAATGGCATTCTTATTAAAGTGGACCTATGTCGTATGTAATGTCAAAAACTAATTATATGTACAGATAGGTCCAGAAATATTTGGACAGTGACACAAGTTTTGGCATTTTAGCTGTTTACCAAAATATATTCAGGATACAGTTACAGTATATAATCAACATGGGCTTAAAGTGCAGACTCTCAGCTTTAATTTGAGAGTATTCACATCCTAATAGGAGTAAGGGTTTAGGAATTACAGCTCTTTAACATGTAGCTGTCTCTTTTTCAAGGGACCAAAAGTAATTGGACCCTTATATCAAAACTCTTTAATGGACTGCATAGACTATTCCCTTGTAAAGTCAATATCAATTAAACAGGTAAAAGGTCTGGTACTGATTCCAGGTGTGGTATTTGCATTTGGAAGCTGTTGCTGTGAACCCGCAATATGTGGTCAAAGGAGCTCTCAATAGAGGAGATATAGACAATTAATATTCTGAAAAAAATGAAGGAATCTATCAGAGAGATAGCAGAAATATTAGGAATGGGTAAATCAAAAGTTTTGTACATTCTGCAAAAAAAAAAAAAAAAGCACACTGGGGAATTTGGGAACACAAAAAAGCCTGGACATCCATGGAAGACAACAGTGGGGGGTGATTGCAGAATCCTTTCCATGGTGAAGAAAACTCCTTTACAACATCCACCCAAGTGAAGAACACGCTCCAGGAAGTTGGTGTTTCAGTGTCTAAAGCCCCCGTCACACATAGCGAGATCGCTGAAATGTCACAGGTTTTGTGACGTATCTGCAACCTCGCCAGCAATATCGCTATGTGTGACAAGCAGCAGCGCGCGGGCCCCTGCTGTGAGGTCGCTGATCGTGACAAAATGATCAGGACCATTTTTTGCTCGTTGGTCTCCCGCTGTGCAGCACGCATCAGTGTGTTTGACGGCAGGAGACCAATGAGCGCCGGTTCTGAGTGTGTAGGGAGCCGTCATTACACGGGTCGCTGGTGGATGATGGCTGGTCTATGTGGAGATCTGCCTGATTGACAGCTCAATAGCGACCATGTAGTGACATTCCAGCGATCCCTGTCAGGTCGGATCGCTGGTACGTCGCTATGTGAAATGGGACCCTAAGTCTACCATGAAGAGGGTTCACCACAAAGTTCAAACCATTAATCAGCCTTAAAAATAGAAAGGCCAGATTAGACTTTGCCAAAAAAGCATCTAAAAAAGCTGCCCAATTCTGGAAAAACAGCAGAAGACAGATGAAACTAAAATCAACCCGTACCAGAATGATGAAAAGAAGAAAGTATGGAGGAGGCTTGGAGCGACTCATCATCCAAAGCACAGCACATCGTCTGTAACACATGGTGTAGGCTGTGTGATGGCCAGACATGCATGACTTCCAATGGCCCTGGGTCACTAGTGTTCATTGATGATGTGACTGAAGCCAGAAGCAGTCGGATGAATTCTGAAGTGTACAGGGCGATACTTTCTGCTCAAATTCAACAAAATGCAGCAAGGTTGATTGGACAGTGCTTCACAGTACAGATGGATAATGACGCAAAACATACTGCGAAAGCAAAGAAATGGAATATTGTGCAGTGGCCGAGTCATCACTAGATCTCAACCCCATTGATCTGCTTTTCACAGGATTAAGACAAAATTTAAGACAGAAAAATCAACAAACAAACAACTAAAGTCAGCTGCAGTAAAGACCGCAAAGCCTCACAAAGGAGGAAACCCAGCGTTTGGTTGACGTTCATGGCTTCCAGACTTCAGGCAGTCATTGCTGCAAAGGATTCTCCACAAAGTAGTAAAATTAACATTTTATTTATTGTAAAGTAAATTTGTCCAATTACTTTTGAAGCCCTGAAATGAGGAGGCTTTGTAGAAAAATAGTTGCAATTTATAAATGTTTCACAGAATATTTTTGCTCAACCCCTTTAATTAATCCAGAAAGTCTGAAGTTCAGATGTATCTCAGGTGTTTCATTGTAAGTAAAAAATAGCTGCATGCAGAGCTGAAATCACAAAGATTCAATCACTGTCCAAATATTTCTGGACTTAAAATGATAAAATAATATGGCTTTGCTTGTTTTTCACCTTAAATGTATTTGTATCATGTAAAGAAGGAATATTGATTCGTCAGCCATTTTTTGGTCACTTTGTTATTGAGGAGCTGCCATCCCACTTCACCCTTTGTCATATAAAGTACATAGACCTAGTACGGAAATAATTAGGAATTAACCATTGAATTTGTCATTCAAACCTTTAAGGCATAGATGATTGCTGCAACAGAGGTTGATGATAAGTGTCAATCTGTACTCTAGAATGATGAGTCAAAATTAGAGATTTTTGGTACCATGTCTTTGTGAGATACCGAAAAGATGAGTAGATTTCATCTGTGTCCCAGTGACTGAGGGCAGCGCATGGCAATGACATCATACTTTGCAATCGCACCAATCCCGATGAAAACTGCCGGTCACTGTGAACTGGCTACACAGGAAAACGCTGTACGATGTTGGAGTCAGGGACAGTGAGTTCAATGTTGTTGTTTTTTTGCATTAGACAGAACAGAGACATATTTATCAGGATGTTGACATATATACCAGGATAGGGACATATATACCAGGATGGGGACATATATACCAGGATGGGGACATATATACCAGGAGGGGGACAGTATATACAAGGAGGGGCCCAGCAGGGGGACAGTATACACCAGGAGGGGGCCAATAGATACCAAGAGGGGGCCAATATAAACCAGAAGGGGGTCAATATAAACCAGAAGGGGCCCAGGATAGGGACCAATATACCAGGATGGGGACATTTGTACCAGGATGGGGTTATTTATACACCAGTATGTGGGCTGGACTGGAGAACTTATATACCAGGATGGGGGACGTACTTACCCGGATGGGGGACATTTACGAGAAAGGAGCCCATTAGAACAGGGTGGGGGACATTACTAGATAATGGCGGCGCAACTCGTATGTCTTTATAGGATTTAAAATGCTAAATGTATACATACTGTATATTTAACCAACATAAGGGGGAGGTCCAAATTTTACACCAGGGCCCATCAAATTCTAGTTACGCCACTGGTTAGTGATATGATATTATTTTGTTTTATGATTTTTAATCCATATCCCTTACTTACCCACTAATGATGTCTTATGCAGCCATTTACCGCACAAAAGCCTTCTCACATTTGCACTGTTTGGTCAATAAGGCTGGGGAACGCTGTTATGGCTTCCTCCATAATATAAGACCATGTAACTCCCACTGATACTGTGTTTGTGTGGTCAGGAGCAGGGAAACGGCTGTAATACACAGTTGCATGTGTGGAGATAAGAGGAACCTCTGATCTACAGCATTCATCCCTTTGTTTGGATCCATTTACGCTGATCATGCCATACAAAGGGAGGGTTGAGGGTGTCCTTCTCTGATTTCATGACATGGAATGTCTGTGACATGACTGGGGACCTATACCCTTACAGTCACTGTTGTTAGAAAATTAGTTTACAATTACTAAAACTATTACAATTACTTTTAGAAAATGTAAAAAAAACGTATGTCCCAAGACACAAAGTCACAAACACTTATTTGTTATTGTAATTTACATAACATCCTTACAATAAATTTATTCCATCCTTTGATTATCAGTGGATGACATAAAAATATATAATCTGCAGTGAAACTGGGTTTTTTTCCCATTTTTTTCTCCATTTTGCAGTAATGTCTATGTAGGAAGACATGGTGGCTACGTAAAAACTGCAACTCAAACAAAAGCAACTTTTAAAAAATTAATATTGGAGTGTATCATTAGGAAAAAGATTTATTTTTTAATTAAGTTTTTATAGTAACCATACCAGTTAAGAATGGTTGTTTTTTTTTTCAAATCTTTGGAATCATATGATAAGCATGATTTTATACGGTATGTTGCCGTATTTGCCTACTGTGTATAAAAATTTTAAAAAATATAAAGTTGGTTAAAACTTTCATGTCAGTATATCTTAAATATAATCGTGAAGGACAAATGTTTTTTTCATGGGAAGATAACACTATCTACAACCAAATTGGTTCAGAGACAAAAATAATATTTTTCAGATTATAAGACACACTTTTCCTCCCAAAAATGTGGGAGGAAAATGAGGGGTGTGTCTTGTAATCCGAATGTAGCTTACCGGCAGGTGGAGAATCTGCGCTGTGCTGGCTGCGGGTGGCGACTGTGCTAGCTGTGGTGGGAGCTGTGCTGGTTGCGGTGGGAACTATGCTGGTTGCGGTGGGGGCTGTGCTGGCTGCAGTGGCGACTGTGCTGGCTGCGGTGGGGGCTGTGCTGGCTGCGATGGGGGCTGTGCTGGCTGTGTGGAGCAGGGCGGTGTGGCGTGATTCCCAGATGCTCTGTAGGTTATGCGGGCTTAAAATAATGGCGTCTGGAGTCCGGCGCGTGTGCAGATGGAGCTCTCGGTTCAAGATCTCATCTGTGCATGCTCCGCCCCTGACCCATTGATCTCCCAGCAGTGGGCTTAAGGAAAATGGCGCCCGGAGGTTGTGCGTATGCAGATAAGATCTCAGCATTTCATTGAGTCGAGAGCTCAATCTGTATCTGCGCCAACTCTGTGTGCCATTTCTTTGATGGCACCGCCGACAGAGCATCTGGGACAATCACAGCACCACCCTACTCCACACAGCCAGCACGGCGCTCACTGCCAGCACAGCCCCCACCGCTGCCAGCACAGCTCTTACCACAGCACCTGCAGCATCACCCTACTCCAGCACCTCCCCTGCCTCCTGTGACCCTGCTCTACCACCACTGCTATCCCCTCTCTGGTAAGACAACACCAGAGTATAAGATAGACCCATTTTTGTATTTACTTTTTTATCTCTAAATTTGGGGTGTGTCTTATAAAACGAACAATGTGGTAATTTTTTAGTGCTGAAAATGAATGATATTTACATTTTCTGATTGCCTCTAATTTTCAAGATCCAGAAAAGGTTGTAATTACTTATGACACCATTGCTGCAGACTTATAGACAAAATTATGTCTTTATTATTTTATCTTCATTATTGCATTGTTAGTTTCTAGTCTATTACATCATCTATTTAGTCTATTGAGCCTTCATTATTCCGTCATCTTAGGGGACCAATATAAAAATCGCCAACTCCGCTCCAATGACGTAAGCCTAATCACAGTTGAATCATCTACTTTAATAAATGCTCTCTGTGTAAGGTGTACAGTTTTAGGATTTCATTTCTTAGATTACCTCTTTAGCATATTGACAAGTTTCTATGTTTTTTTCAGGTATGCCTTGTAATTGCATTAACAAAGTGGATATTTTTTTTCTACATATATGGAGAAGTCACTTTTGCGTCACAAAGGTAACACTTGACCACCATAATAAGCAAAGCCTACAAACTGTTTTTTGCCTGCTCAATAGGAGATCAGGACAAGAGTTGGGCTCCACACATATGCTGCAAAGATGTACATCACACCTTTCCCAGTCGTCTCATTGGTAGGGACAATCTATGCCTTTTGCAGTCTCAGTGATCTGGAGAGAGAGAACCGATCACACTACTAGTTATTTCTGCATTGTGTCCCCCATTAGGTAAGAAGAAGTGGACTTTACAGTATCCAAAACGCCCAGTACCACATATAAAAGAACTGCCGGCTCCAAAAGCACCAGAAACATTTTCAGTCGAGCTTAGTGAGGCACTACGAGCCACTTGGTGTCATGAAGCATCTTCTTCTCATGACCTAGACTTTCGACCAGTAACCTCAACTGAACCACACCTTAACACAAAGTGAACTGAATGATCTTGTTAGAGATTTGGATCTACCCAAGAGTAAAGCTGGGGTCACACTAAACGACAGCGACAACGACGTCGCTGTTACGTCACCATTTTCTGTGACGTAGCAGCGACCTTGTAAGTCGCTGTTATGATCGCTGCTTAGCTGTCAAACACAGCAGCCGAAGCAGCGATCATAACGACACGCGTCGCTGTGCTGCAACATGTGCAGAGAGCAGGGAGCCGCGCACACTGCTTAGCGCTGGCTCCCTGCTCTCCTAGCTACAGTACACATCGGGTTAATTACACGATGTGTACTGCAGCTACATGTGTCTCTTTGTCTCATGGCCAGTGTGAACATGGTCTCACAAGTACCATGTATACCATCTCATTCTCCAGCTCACTTTTTTGTTTTTATGTAGTTTTTTTGTATTCAGTACAAACAGGGAGTGGCCCCCTTCTCAGCGAGCTGGACAATTCATTTTGTGAATCCCCCTGACTGTGTGTGTCCTGTTGGGACCCGGTCGCTCTCAGCCCTTAGCCACATTGAGGCCTATTTTAGACCCATGGTAAGGTTTTAATATTAGAGAGTGTAGGTACTATCCCAAATGGGTACACCTTGACGTTTGGTGGGATAGCTTTATGCTTTTTTTGATCAAAAACAGTGTTTACTAAGTACCCTATGTTTATATGCACTATGCTTTTATTTAGTTACAGCAGGGTATGTTTTCACCATTTTTTCCTTGGTTTCTCTTTGTCTCATGGCCAGTGTGAACATGGTCTCACAAGTTCCATGTATACCATCTCATACTCCGGCTCACTTTTTTGTTTTTATGTGCAGAGAGCAGGAGCCGGCGCTGGCAGCGTGAGAGCGGCGGAGGCTGGTAACGAAGGTAAATATCGGGTAACCACTTTGGTTACCCGATGTTTACCTTGGTTACAGCTTACCGCAGCTGCCAGATGCCGGCTCCTGCTCCCTGCTCGCTTCATTTCGTCGCTCTCTCACTGTCACACACAGCGATCTGTGCGTCACAGCGGGAGAGCGACGACCAAAAAATGAAGCTGGACATTCAGCAACGAGCGGCAATCTCACAGCAGGAGCCAGCTCGTTGCTGGATGTCACACACAGCGACAGCGACGGGATGTCGCTGCAACGTCACAGAAAATGGTGACGTAGCAGCGACATCGTTGTCGTTGTCGCTGTGTGTGACACCACCTTAAGACTGAGCTCTTAGGTTCCAGACTACAGCAGTGGAAATGCAGCACCCTGGGATATGCTACCCCTGTGATCTGCAGGATCCTAAGGCTTTCTGGAACACCCTCTGCTGACAACCCACACCTCACACACAGGTAGGTGCACATTCCCTGAGACCTTGGCGCAGCATGAAGAGGGTTAACAGTGGTCAGGTATGAGAACCAATCCTTTAGCTGTTAGCCTGGGAAGGGGTGTGGCTTGTGGGAAGCAACAGGTGTTGCTAGGCAGAGTTGGCAGAGAGGAAAAACGACAGTTGAAGGAGTGACAGTTGAAAGAAGCCAGAGAGTGAGAGGGGTGTGAGGATTGTGAGGAGACCCCCAAAAGGCGACTAGGAGGTAGTAGCCTGAGGGTAGACAGATCCCAGGCACTACGCACGAGGGGGTACTGGACCCCAGAGTAGACAACAGCTCCAAGCGGTCTGCTGATCCAGCCGTGTGTGGTGACTTCCAGGGTACCACACCACCCATAGGCTCAGGGACACAGCCTCATATATAGGACCCGGGAGAGGGCACAGAGAAGTAGCCTACCCCACAAGGGACCGCGAGGCCTGTCATACTGGGCCCGGAAAGAAAAGGAGCGGAGCGCCGCAGGTCACCGACAGCTTCAGGCAAGGGGACCATCAGCTCTGCATGTGCACGGAGGGCTCAACTGGGACTCATGTCAGCACCAGGACAAAAGAAAGTTGGTTGACCAGCCGTGCCAAACGGCACTTGCAACATCCAGTGAGTAAATACCAGTTAATCTGCAAGAACTGTGTCGTGTCTATTACTGGCGAACCACAAGGCGCAGCACACCTACATGGGACTTAAGCCCCTACTGGCGGAGGGTGCAAACACACTTGCTGCTATACCATCTGTCCCTAAAACCACAGCAGCGGCGGGACATCTTATTACCGCAACCCGCCAGTGGCGTCACAAGTGACATACAAAATAACCCTGTTACCGAGCGCCCCCCCAGGTAACGGAACCGGGCACGGCCACCTGTGACGGTGATCCCCATTATCCACCACCCGGAACCGAGTATCCCAAGGGCCTGGGGTATGGCAGCGCTCTACAGAATCTCCTAGAGGGCGATGTTCATATTTTTTTGTTTTGCAACCGTGATGAAGATCTTGTCTAATACAGTTAGGTCCAGAAATATTTGGACAGTGACACAAGTTTTGTTATTTTAGCTGTTTACAAAAACATGTTCAGAAATACAATTATATATATAATATGGGCTGAAAGTGCACACTCCCAGCTGCAATATGAGAGTTTTCACATCCAAATCGGAGAAAGCGTTTAGGAATCATAGCTCTGTAATGCATAGCCTCCTCTTTTTCAAGGGACCAAAAGTAATTGGACAAGGGACTCTAAGGGCTGCAATTAACTCTGAAGGCGTCTCCCTCATTAACCTGTAATCAATGAAGTAGTTAAAAGGTCTGGGGTTGATTACTGGTGTGTGGTTTTGCATTTGGAAGCCGTTGCTGTGACCAGACAACATGCGGTCTAAGGAACTCTCAATTGAGGTGAAGCAGAACATCCTGAGGCTGAAGAAAAAAAAAAAATCCATCAGAAAGATAGCAGACATGCTTGGAGTAGCAAAATCAACAGTCGGGTACATTCTGAGAAAAAAGGAATTGACTGGTGAGCTTGGGAACTCAAAAAGGCCTGGGCGTCCATGGATGACAACAGTGGTGGATGATCGCCGCATACTTTCTTTGGTGAAGAAGAACCCGTTCACAACATCAACTGAAGTCCAGAACACTCTCAGTGAAGTAGGTGTATCTGTCTCTAAGTCAACAGTAAAGAGAAGACTCCATGAAAGTAAATACAAAGGGTTCACATCTAGATGCAAACCATTCATCAATTCCAAAAATAGACAGGCCAGAGTTAAATTTGCTGAAAAACACCTCATGAAGCCAGCTCAGTTCTGGAAAAGTATTCTATGGACAGATGAGACAAAGATCAACCTGTACCAGAATGATGGGAAGAAAAAAGTTTGGAGAAGAAAGGGAACGGCACATGATCCAAGGCACACCACCTCCTCTGTAAAACATGGTGGAGGCAACGTGATGGCATGGGCATGCATGGCTTTCAATGGCACTGGGTCACTTGTGTTTATTGATGACATAACAGCAGACAAGAGTAGCCAGATGAATTCTGAAGTGTACCGGGATATACTTTCAGCCCAGATTCAGCCAAATGCCGCAAAGTTGATCGGACGGCTCTTCATAGTACAGATGGACAATGACCCCAAGCATACAGCCAAAGCTACCCAGGAGTTCATGAGTGCAAAAAAGTGGAACATTCTGCAATGGCCAAGTCAATCACCAGATCTTAACCCAATTGAGCATGCATTTCACTTGCTCAAATCCAGACTTAAGACGGAAAGACCCACAAACAAGCAAGACCTGAAGGCTGCGGCTGTAAAGGCCTGGCAAAGCATTAAGAAGGAGGAAACCCAGCGTTTGGTGATGTCCATGGGTTCCAGACTTAAGGCAGTGATTGCCTCCAAAGGATTCGCAACAAAATATTGAAAATAAAAATTTTTTTTTTTGGGTTGGGTTTATTCGTCCAATTACTTTTGACCTCCTAAAATGTGGAGTGTTTGTAAAGAAATGTGTACAATTCCTACAATTTCTATCAGATATTTTTGTTCAAACCTTCAAATTAAACGTTACAATCTGCACTTGAATTCTGTTGTAGAGATTTCATTTCAAATCCAATGTGGTGGCATGCAGAGCCCAACTCGCGAAAATTGTGTCACTGTCCAAATATTTCTGGACCTACAGTTAGGTCCAGAAATATTTGGACAGTGACACAATTTTCGCGAGTTGGGCTCTGCATGCCACCACATTGGATTTGAAATGAAACCTCTACAACAGAATTCAAGTGCAGATTGTAACTTTTAATTTGAAGATTTGAACAAAAATATCTGATAGAAATTGTAGGAATTGTACACATTTCTTTACAAACACTCCACATTTTAGGAGGTCAAAAGTAATTGGACAAATAAACCAAACCCAAAAAAAAATATTTTTATTTTCAATATTTTGTTGCGAATCCTTTGGAGGCAATCACTGCCTTAAGTCTGGAACCCATGGACATCACCAAACGCTGGGTTTCCTCCTTCTTAATGCTTTGCCAGGCCTTTACAGCCGCAGCCTTCAGGTCTTGCTTGTTTGTGGGTCTTTCCGTCTTAAGTCTGGATTTGAGCAAGTGAAATGCATGCTCAATTGGGTTAAGATCTGGTGATTGACTTGGCCATTGCAGAATGTTCCACTTTTTTGCACTCATGAACTCCTGGGTAGCTTTGGCTGTATGCTTGGGGTCATTGTCCATCTGTACTATGAAGCGCCGTCCGATCAACTTTGCGGCATTTGGCTGAATCTGGGCTGAAAGTATATCCCGGTACACTTCAGAATTCATCCGGCTACTCTTGTCTGCTGTTCTGTCATCAATAAACACAAGTGACCCAGTGCCATTGAAAGCCATGCATGCCCATGCCATCATGTTGCCTCCACCATGTTTTACAGAGGATGTGGTGTGCCTTGGATCATGTGCCGTTCCCTTTCTTCTCCAAACTTTTTTCTTCCCATCATTCTGGTACAGGTTGATCTTTGTCTAATCTGTCCATAGAATACTTTTCCAGAACTGAGCTGGCTTCATGAGGTGTTTTTCAGCAAATTTAACTCTGGCCTGTCTATTTTTGGAATTGATGAATGGTTTGCATCTAGATGTGAACCCTTTGTATTTACTTTCATGGAGTCTTCTCTTTACTGTTGACTTAGAGACAGATACACCTACTTCACTGAGAGTGTTCTGGACTTCAGTTGATGTTGTGAACGGGTTCTTCTTCACCAAAGAAAGTATGCGGCGATCATCCACCACTGTTGTCATCCGTGGACGCCCAGGCCTTTTTGAGTTCCCAAGCTCACCAGTCAATTCCTTTTTTCTCAGAATGTACCCGACTGTTGATTTTGCTACTCCAAGCATGTCTGCTATCTCTCTGATGGATTTTTTCTTTTTTTTCAGCCTCAGGATGTTCTGCTTCACCTCAATTGAGAGTTCCTTAGACCGCATGTTGTCTGGTCACAGCAACAGCTTCCAAATGCAAAACCACACACCTGTAATCAACCCCAGACCTTTTAACTACTTCATTGATTACAGGTTAACGAGGGAGACGCCTTCAGAGTTAATTGCAGCCCTTAGAGTCCCTTGTCCAATTACTTTTGGTCCCTTGAAAAAGAGGAGGCTATGCATTACAGAGCTATGATTCCTAAACCCTTTCTCCGATTTGGATGTGAAAACTCTCATATTGCAGCTGGGAGTGTGCACTTTCAGCCCATATTATATATATAATTGTATTTCTGAACATGTTTTTGTAAACAGCTAAAATAACAAAACTTGTGTCACTGTCCAAATATTTCTGGACCTAACTGTAACTGTACGTCTTCATGAAGAGAGATTTTATGACATGCAACAACATCAAGAGTTTAATGGAAGCTCTGAGGATAAGTAATAATCCATAGGAATGAAGTTCATCGATTAGTCTAAAACAAGCCTAAAAGCCATCTTTCTGCATAATGGCAATGTGCTACCTTCAATTCCAGTTCGTTATGCCGTCCACATGAAAGAAACCTATGGCAGCATGAAAGAGCCATTGAGGTGCCTGAACTGTGACCAACCCTTGTGGCCTCTTTGTGGTGACTTAAAGGTGGTTGCCCTCTTACTTGCTCTCCAGGGTGGATACACAAGATACTGCTGCTTTCTGTGTGAGTAGGATAGTCATGCTAGAGAATATCACTAGGATAAAACAGTCCAGCCTCTCCCACATTCACTTCAGTGAGTAAAAAAGTCCTGCATCCAACACTTGTTGACCCACATAAGATTTTGTTACTACCATTGCATATCAGGTTGGGCCCAATGAAGAACTATGTAAAGGTGATGGATAAAAATGCAAAAGAATTCAAGTATCTTATTGATACATTTCCAAGGTTGAGTGAAGCAAAAATAAAGGAAGGAGTCTTTTTTTGGACCTCAGATTCGTAAGCTTCTTCAGAATGAAGAGGTTCTTCGTTTGTTGCAGGAAAAAGGCTGTATGAGTAGCATTCGCATTAATGCTAACTAATTTTGGGGGGAAACTCAAGAACAGGGAACTATGAAGAGTTTGTAGAAAATCTCCTCAAAACTCATAAGGATTTTGGCTGTAACATGTCCTTAGAGATTAATTACATCTAGACTTACTTCCACTAAACTGCGGTGACGAGAGTGACGAGCATAATGAGAGATATTGCGGCTATGGAGAAAAGATATCAAGGAAAATGGAATCCATCAATGCTTGCAGAATGCTGTTGGCCAATTGTAAGAGATGATGCAGGAGTACAAGAGACAAGCAAAAAAGAGTCAGCACTGAATGAGGAGCAAATTTTGTAGTGCAATTTCTGTAACTATAATTCGCAATAGTGTTTAGACATGATTTAGTTATTTGAATTGTTGCGAAGTTTCTTTTAAATAAATATCAGAAACTTGTCAAAACAAAATATTTTGCATCTTTATATTTGCAAAAGCAATAATGTTTCAAAGTACTGAAAGTTTTATGCATTAACTATACAGTATGTAGCAGTTAAAGGAAATAAATATGAATATATATATATATATATATATATATATATATATATAAAAGATATCTATATATAGATATAGAAAGAAGTGCAACTAAAACGTTTCTGTTTTAGAAAGTATCCGCACCCGGGAACTTTCAATTGTAAGAGCTAAGTGCTGTATTCTGTATGATTTTTTTTCCTACTTCTAGCCTTTATTTTTTTGTTTAGTTTTTATTTGCCCTCTTCTCAGTAATTTTCCAGATGATTCCGCGTCTCTTGTACGGATTTGTTTTTGTTAAATGAAGGTATTTCCAATCACACTTGTGATAAAAACTGTTGCTCGCAGTTGTCTCTAAATTGGTGGCATGTTTTTTTCTAATCTGCATATGAGTTTCTTTTCCTTGGATTATACTAAATGTGTTACATTTATGCAAGCAGAAGCAGAAATTAAGGTGATAAACACATACAAGGAGAAAAAAAACAGATTGTGCAGCAGACTTTTCAGACATCAGAGGTAGAATTGACCAGCTGTTGTAGAACTACAAGTCCCAATATAGCCTGCCTGTCACATTGACTATGAGATAGCAGGGAACTGGGACTCATAAGCTGATGCTCAAGCTAGGGGGCCCTATGCTATCCCTAATCTCAGGGATACTCCGGATGGTGGAGATGCCTGAGTCTTCTTCCTGGTCCTGCTTCTGACCAGTCCTGATCTGATTCCTTTTCCCCCCAGAGAGAGATGAAACAGGAAGGTGTAGAATCCTACAGATAAGGACAGACAAGGGAAAACCAAAACTCTGTGACATCAAGCACACACATGATAAAACAATAAGAGATTCAGGAGCAAAAACAAAAAGAGCATGAAGGAAGTATAAATCAACAGGTTAAAACTCCATAAATGCTCCAAGCAATAAGCATAACTTGAGCACAACTTTCACCAGAGAGTCTGGGACACCACACCTCATAAACCAATATAGAATAAACTATAGCTGGCATAGGTAGAAGGTTTCCACCAGCATAAATAGAAAGAGAGCAGATATGATGGGCCTCCCCACAACATGTGATTAAAGGAGCAAGAGATGAACTCTTTAATTTAATTAATTTAACAGATTAACTCTTGCTAGCCTGCCTGTGAATCAGCACACAGCAGGTCGATGCCCGAGTCTGCCTGTGTCGATCCTAGACACCAGAAAAACTATCAAACAGAGTGTAAGTATCTGAACACAGCCCAATGCCGTCATGACAATCGGCGAAGTTTGTGCAAAACTCTGTGTGACACTTCCATGCCAATCCTTCCATGGAATGATGGGACTTGTAATTGCAGTCCCACATTGCTTCATTGTAGACCATATACCATGCAGAAATAACTTCATCTAGTTTTCTATGTACAGGAGTCCCTTATGAAATGAGTTGTCTATGGCTAATTGCTGTTATTAATGATGTTTACTGAGCAGCGATGACACCACAAATACATTTCAGATGCTAAATGCTATAGAAAGTAAATTTCATTAATTTTTATGTAAGCAAATCAGCTATTTAGAGTATTTTTATACAATGCGGATTTCACTGCGGAAGTGCAGCAGATTTACTGCAGATTTCACCCATTGCATTGCAGAAATCCAAGATGAAAATTTAAAGCATTAATTGATATGTCGCAGGTGCTGCCAAATCTGCAATACCAGTTCATTAGCTAAACAGATTTTCTCTAAAGAATGTTGATGAGATTTTGGAAAAATATGAGCCATAATATTGCTGCATATTCAAACCAGGTGGACACAAAGGAAATTGTTCACACTAAGTTTTTTAACTGAGAGGAAACTGTCCAAATCCTCCTAAAAACTAAAAACTCCTCAAAAACGTGAAGTTTTCACTCCGTTTCTGCTCCGAAAACTGAGCAAAAAGACTCATTTGCTGAGTCTTTGGAGTAGAAATGGAACAGAAACTCGAAGTTTTTCACCAGTTTTGAAATTTGGTTGATGATTTTGAGAGTTTCCGCTCAGTTTCTTCTTTAAAACCTCCTTGAAATCTCTGTGTATACATAATCAATGGCTGATTTCAATCAATTACTAAGTGGGTAAATTTTAACACCTGTATTAAGTTAAAGTGCTGCACCTTTAGAATGCTATAGTAGGTAGTATAGTAGAACTATGGTAGGAGGGAGGAGGCTCCACATGTGATGAATATATCAAACATGTGGTATGTCCATGGTGGGTGCAAACCAGAAAATAGAAGAAAAATTTCGGCACATCCAATCCAGGGTAGACAAAAAAAACCTACTCTATTACAAAAACTTGTTTAAGAAACTGTCAGGAACAGACGCGTTTCGGCACACTTAGCTGCCTTTACTAATAGGAATAGGAAATTATTTCTATGACTAAGGGCGGCTTTGCACACTACGACATCGCAGGTGCGATGTCGGTGGGGTCAAATCGAAAGTGACGCACTTCCGGCGTCACTTGCGATGTCGTAGTGTGTAAATCCTAGATGATATGATGAACGAGCGCAAAAGCGTCGTTATTGTATCATCGTTGCAGCCTCCGACATTTCCATAATGCCGGTGCCGCGACAGGTACGATGTTGTTCCTCGATCCTGCGGCAGCACACATCGCTGCGTGTGAAGCCGCAGGAGCGAGGAACATCTCCTTACCTGCCGCCGGCCACAATGCGAAAGGAAGGAGGTGGGCGGGATGTTTACATCCTGCTCATCTCCGCCCTTCCGCCGCTATTGGCCGCCTGCCGTGTGACGTCGCCATGATGCCGCATGACCCGCCCCCTTAGGAAGGAGGTGGGTCGCCAGCCAGAGCGACGGTCGCAGGGCAGGTGAGTGCATGTGAAGCTGGCGTAGCGATAATTTTCGCTACGCCAGCTATCACAAGATATCGTACCTGCGACGGGGGCGGGAACTATCGCGTGCGACATCGTGCAAAGCCCGCCTAAGGGTGTCTATGTATGCTGGAAATGCGTCAGGTTCCTGCAGTTTTTTTTAACATGTTTTTGTAATAAAATTTTTCATCTATCTTAGATTGGATGCACCAAAATTTTTCCTATACTCTACTCTACTCTTCAGATTTCCATATTTCTAAGTTTGGTTTAGAAGAAACAAGTTTAGTAATATGGATATCTAATGGGGTTTTCCAAGTGTGACTCTGCATTTTCTCTCTTCCAGAAATGATCCATCTCTTCTCCTTCGTCTCTGTCTACTATTGTATCTCTATTTCTGTCAACGAAATGGGGACATAACAGCAAAACTAGACACAGTCCATGGTAAAATGTTCTACTGTTTTAAGCGAAAATTGCATTAACACTCCTACAATCTAGCAGGAGCAGGTGTCCAAGTGTTACAGAGGAGGAGAATACTGGGGAGAAGGCAGAAGCTGTTTATTACCGCTTCTGGCTTCTCCGCTTTATGCTATCTAGTGTTCAATGGTTCAATGAGCATTATGTAATGAATGGTAGTATGGGCAGCATTTACATGATCTCCAATTATTTGCCAGGTATAGGAACATCAGCTCTGCCAGTCACTTATCGCACATCAGGGAGATGCTTTTTATGTAACCTGTGTTCCTATGAATGGTTCCTATGGAAGCCTAGTTACATTGAAGGTTGAACAATTGAAAAAAAAAAATCCATAATATAAGCTAAGCAAAAGTCAATACATTAAAAAATTACAATGAATCAAAATATGATAAAACACTATTAAATAGTATAAAACACTTTATATTACATATACATAAAATTATACAAAACTATACATATTAGGATGCACAAAACTGAAAAATGTATTTATCAGATAACTTAGTTTAACAAAATAATAAAAAATAATCCCCAAATTACCTTTTTTCATATTCACATCACAAAAAATAAGATATATTACAAAGTTAATTTATTTCAACCCTTAAAAGAGCGTAAAAATAAAACAATCTCATTAACATAAAATATATCATCACACAGCCATGTCAGTACTTAAATGCGGAGAGACAAAATAAATTGGCTGGTCATTAAATACTTTATAGGGTTAACAGGAATTTGTTACTTTCAAAATACCGGTTATTCTCCAATGGCATTCTATATAGCAGAAGGAGCAGAGCAGATATATATATATTGTACGGTAACTGCCAATCATTGAAAAGGATCCGCCCACTGGACTTCTAAGCACAGATAAAACAGGAACTTGTACATGATTAAAATACAAGAGATTATAAATCATTTCCCGCAACCCTTCATTGGATATAAAAAGACTGCACACCCCTGTTAAATTGCCAGGTTTTTCCCATGTAAAAAAAATATATATATGTTTTATATATATATATATATATATATATATATATATATATATATATATATATATATATATATATATATATCTATATATATATCATACTTTTTTCCACTTTCAGTGTTTCTCAGAATCTCTACAATTCAATTACTAAACAAACTATTTTTTTAAGTTTTAAAAGTAAAATAAAGACGTAAAATAATTTGGTTGCATAAATATGCACCCCCTTAAGCTAATGCTTTATTGAAGAATCCATTCAAAGGCTTCTATCAGTGTGGCACAGCTCGATTTGGCAATCTTTCCTTACTATTCTTTGCAGTAGCTCCAAATCTGTCACATTATGATAGCATCTCCTGTGTACAGCGCCCTCTTCAGGTCACCCACAGGTTTTCAATTAGATTCAGATCTGGGCTTGGCTGGTACATTCAAAAACCTGGATCTTCTTCTGGCAAAGCCATTTTTGTTGATTTGGTGAACGGATCGATTCGTGACTCCGGTCCAGTGTCCTGGTTAGTGGTACCTAGCAGCCAGATGAGAGTCCTAAAAATCACTTTCCGGCATGCCTTGTGTGGCATTTGATTTTTTCAAGGCTGTCACAACGTCATCTGTGCAATGTGATGCACAAATAACATTGCTTCAGCCCTTACTACCGTAGTGAAAATCTGCACTAGGAAGCCAGAAGTTAGTAAATTTGTGGGACTCCCATCTAATGGCCAGGCATCACTGACCTGAACCGGAGACATTTGAATCGATACGGTCATCTCTACTTTGGAGTTATGTTTTTTGTAGTTTTTCTAAAAGGTGAAACTCCACTTTATCTTCTTCAGGTTTTTAGCAAAGGCTTGAAGGTTCTGAAGCAAAATTGACTAATATTTGGAACTGTTCATAAATCCATCCACCTTAACCAAAGCCCCAGTTCCTGCTGCCGAGAATTAGCCTCAATGCACAATGCTGCCTCCACCATGCTTCACTGTGGGTAAATCGCAGTAGGGCTCATTTTACATGTATCCTGTGCTCTATACTAAGTACTTACATTGTGGTTTCCATCTAAATCTGCAAAATATCTATTTTATATAAAAACATAAATTATAATAAAGCAGATGGAGTCACTTTAGAATCCATATGGACCCTGTCCGGTCTTTTTAAGCACGCACAAACCTACAGTCAGCCATGCTTTTGTGCACCTCTGAGAAGACAAACACCACTAAACAGAGGCCCGAAAAGGTCTAAAATGGATCTATCTCATTATAGTGAATAATTCTGTCAGGTTCTGTCTAAATAATGTATTTATCAGATTTAAATGGGAACCCCAATGTTGATGCTCATTGTATAGCACAGGATAAATGTGAACTGTACCTTAAAAGGAATCCAAAATGATACCAATAAAATCTTCAACTTAACTCATGAAAAACATTCAGGTCCATCATCTGTCATCAGAAAAATAGGAGGTTTCTATGTTACGTGTAGCACAGAGGCTCCGGAGAAGCAACGTGGCTCCCACCAAAAAATCTAAATGGACCTCGTCCCTTGTAAGGTATGTGTGACATTACTGCGGTGGGGGTTATTGTCTCCAGAAGCATAAGCTGGGCATAATGTATTGGGTAGTAAGCTGGCATATTTACAATTTTCAGTCTGCAACACCAACTCTGTGTTTCTGTCTGTGGGGTCAAAATAGTCACTATATTCACAGACGAATTTTATGAAGATGTAATTTCCAAATTGTGATGACTTGTGGTGATTCTGCTATTCTGGCACTTTGGGGCTCTGCTAGTGGAAGTCGCAACTTATTCCAGAAAAATCTGCACTCCAGAAGTCAAATTGCGCCCTCATCCTCTTGCCCTGCTGTGGTCTCAAACAGTAGTTTCCAGCCACATATGGGGTGCTTCCACATTCAGGAGAAATTGTGTACCAAATTGTGAGGCTCAAACAGTTAAGTGGAAAAAATGTAATTGTTTTAAATCTACATCTGTGGTGTCAACTTTGTCAATAAACCCCTAGTTGAATTCATCAAGGGGTGTTGTTTGTTTAATAACGTCACTTTTGGGGGTGTATGCTTTTCTAGCAACTCATGGGCTCTTATGCACACTATTCTTCAAAATCTGTACTTCATAATGGCACCCCTTCCCTTCTGAGCTTTGCAGTATGCCCGAAGAATAGTTTTTGACCACATATGTAATATTAGTGTACTAAGAGAAATTGTGTAGAAAAAACTATGGAGTCCATCCTTTCTTATTGCCCAGTGTCAAACTGAAAATGTGGGACTAAAGTAACATTTTACTGGAAATATTGTCATATTCCATGCCAATTGTTATAAAATTCTTCGAATCACCAGTAAGTCCAACATCCCCAAAACTTTAAATAAATTCCTTGAAGGATATAGTTTCCAAAATCGGGTCACATGTATGGGACTTTGTCAATTTTGGCCCCTCAGGGGCTCTACAAATGTAGTATGGCGTCCACAGTTTATTCAAGCCAAATAGTGCCTCTTCCCTTCCGAGCCCAGCCGTGTCTCCAAAACAGTAGCTTCTGACCACACATTGGCATATTTGGGACCAATTGCATAACAAATTTTGGGGTTAAAATTCTACTTTTACTCTTGTGAAAGTTAAAAATTTGGGGTTACAGCAACATTTACATAGAATAAGTGTTAATTTTAATGTGCCCCTGTTTTAATATTTTGTGAAGCAACTGTGTGTCCAAAGTATTCATTACACGTAAAGATGAATTGCTTGAACAGTGCAGTTTCCAAATGAGGTCACTTGTCACTTTCCACTTCAAATTCAACATGGTGTTCAAAATATTTTCCAGCCAAAATTGTGCTCCAAAAGTGATAGCATTCCTTCCTATCCAAGCCCTGCCGTGTGCCCAAACAGTGGTTTCTGACCACATTTGGGGTATCAGCATATTCAAGATAGTTAATTCTTGTTAAGCACCTGAACTTTGAAAAGAAAAAAAAAACTCCCTAAATATGGTTTTAAATACTGGTAAGGGTGCAGTTTTTAAAATGAGGCCTTATTTGAGGGTTTTCTCATACACCTTTAAAACTCACCCCTAAAAAAACAGGTTTTGTAAATTTCATCGGTAAAATTAAAATTTGTTGCCAATCTTTTAACCTTTTTAACATCCTAACAAAAAAGTTTTAAAAATTATGCTGATGTAAAGTAGACATGTGGTGTATGTTATTTATTAACTAATTTGTGCAGTATGACTATTTGTATAAAAGAGGTCACTGCATCTCCTGGCAGAAAACCGCAGTGGTTTTTTTGCCAAGAGATGCATATGATTTGGTGCTGAAATTTCAATAGCATGTTCCTGCATCCAATCTACACCTCTTGGCAAAAAAAGCATCACTACTGCAAGTGGTAGGATGCGGAACTGATGCAAGTTTTTTCCCGGGAGGTGTAGATTGGGTGCAGGAATATGGTGGAAAAGTTCATCACCAAATTTGCATCTCTTGGTCCAAAAATGGTGCAATTTTCTACCAGGAGGTGCAAATTTAGTGCTGAAATCTGGTGCAGACATTTCAGCATCAAACTTTCACCTCGTGGCAGAAAACCGCACTGGAATAGTGTCAAAATCATTTTATTTTTGCATTTTTGGGCCAAGAGATGCGGTATGATGCCGTAATGGTGCAAATATTTTGCCAAGAGGTGTAGATTGGGTGCAGGAATATGGTGTAAATATTTCAGCACCGATTCTGCATCTCTTGGCAAAAAAACTGGTTTTCAAAAAAACAGCGGTTTTCTGTGAACTTAGTGACCTCACCTGAGATGAGGTCACTGAGTTTAATGAAGTCACCTGAGGTCTAGTTACCTGCGGTTACAGGTGGAGGACCGAGGGAACCTCCAGCCGTGTAAGTAAACTGATTGATGTCACCGTTCATCACGCGACTCAGTCTCTGCCTGAAGCTCACAGTGGGCTGTCGTATGTCCACCTGCTGTCACTTCAGATGTAGCAGAGCTGGAATCGTCATGGGACCTTGTGTGGATTATGTCGGACCTAGGTGTTTTGGGGGTTAATAAGTTGGTGAAACAGGGTGGGTTTTTATTGTATTTCAAATAAAGGATTTTTTCGGTGTTTGTATTTTTTTCTTTTCAAATTACAAATTAGTAATGGATGTCTCATAGATGCCTTCCATTACAAATCTAGGTCTAATATAGCTGAGCTATATTAACCCCTTATTACTCTGATTGCTACTGCACTAGGGCAATGAGGATAAGCAGGGTAAAGTTACGGGTTTGTGACATCTAATGGATGCGATAATCCTGGGTGGCTGCAGGCTGCTTTTTATAGGCTGGGGGTCCAATAAAATGGGTCTCCCCAGCCTGAGAATACCAGCCCCCAGCTGTTGGCTTTATCTTAGCTCTGTATCAAAATTTGGGGTGAACGCACTCGATTTTTAAAAATGTATTTATTTAAATATTTTTTAAAAAGCCAAGTGCAGTTCCTCTTATTTTGATACACAGCCAAGATAAGCGCATGGCTGTGGGCTGCAGCCTGTAGCTGTATGCTTTTATCTGTCCTGGGTATCATATATGAGGGGACCCTATGGCTACTTTCACACATCCAGTTTTTGCTCTGCGGCACAATACGGCGCTCTGCAGAAAAACCGCAACCGTTTTTTTTGCCGCCGGTTGTGGATTTTTTTGCATAGACTTACATTAGTGCCGTATTGTGCCGCATGGGCTTGCGTTCGGTCCGGTTTTTGCCGCATGTGGCAGATTTAGCCGATGTCGCAGCCGGATGGAACGTTGCCTGCAACGTTTTTTGCTCCGGCAAAAAAAACGCTTCACGCCGCATCCGGCCGCTGCAGCGCATTTTTCAATGCATGCCTATGAACGCCGGATGCGGTGCGATGCGGAAAAACGCATTCCGGCCGCTGCAAGCGGTTTCTTCCACTGCGCATGCTCAGTAGCTTGCCGCAACCGGAAAAAAACGGACGGGCCGTATGTAAAAACTTATGCAAAGGATGCGGTGTTTTCACCGCATCCGTTGCATAGGTTTCACAGCCGGATTGAGCCGCACTGCTCAAACCGGATGTGTGAAAGTAGCCTATAACATTTTTTTTTTTTTTTACACCAATCTCCAGTGACCCGCAGACAGGGTCTGTGATTGCAAGCAGTGAGACACTGTCACACAGGCTGGGGGCGCATCTGACTGCAACCAATCACATGCCAGGACTGCAGGTGGGCAGGGAAAGCTGTGAATATACATGAAGGTAAATGAGCAGTCCCGGAAAAGAGTGAACGGCACAGAAGCAGTTACAGCCGCATTGGAGGTATAGTGCCCTTCCTCTAAGGCTCTGTGCGCACTGGGAAATGAAATTTCCTTGCGTAAATTCCGCATGCTCTCAAAGATTACCGCACCCGCGGTAAAAAACCGCGGGAAACCGCACCCGAAAGCCGCATGCGGTTTGCTGCGGTTTTACCGCGGTATTGTTCGCGGTATTGCCGCGGTTTTGCCGCGTGCGGGTTGGGATGTGCTTTATTGCATTCAATGCAATAAAACACATTGAAGAAAAAAAAAAAAATACATTTAATTCTGATAGTAGATAGACAGAAGAATAGATAGAGGGATAGATAGACAGACAGATAGATAGAGGGATAGATAGAGGACAGATCGCTGCATTTCCCACGGTCGGCAGTCAGTTCACATTACTGGCCGTGGGAAATGACCGGTAATTACCTCTGCTGTCTGCTGCATTCATTCAGCGCTGTGTCTGTGACAGTCGCGGCTGGATGTAAGCATCGCAGGACGTCGGACCTGTGGATTACGCCGGAGCTTTGTTTGGGGGGGGTTAATAAAATGGTGAACGAGGCTTGTTGGTTTTATTTAAAAAAAAGGATTTTTCTGTGTCTGTGTTTTTTTCACTTTACTTACGGGTTGATCATGTCAGCTGTCACATAGACGCTGCCATGATCAAGCCTGGGGTTAATGGCGGTGGTCCCCCATCACCATTAACCCCTTGTATTACCTTGCCACCACTGCTACACGGTGGCAAGAAGAGCCGAGGACACTCCGGTAGTGCCGCATATTGCATGCGACAGTGCCGGGGCAGCTGCGGCTGATATTCTCGGCTGCGGGAGGGGGAGTGAGGCGGGGGACATTACCCCTGCCCCTCTCCCTCCCCAGCCTGAGGATACCGGGCCGCCGCTGTGTGCTTACCTCGGCTGGAAGGTAAATATGCAGCGGAGCCCACGTTCTTTGTTTTCTATATTTCCATTTTCTTTCTATGTGTGTTCTATGTGTCTGTGTTCTATGTCTGTGATGTGTTCTATGTCTGTGATCTGTGTGTGTGTTTACTCTCTGCACGGCTTCCTCTTCCTGTAATGACATCACTTCCCTGCAAAACCACAGACAGGCGATGCACATTACCGGAGGTAAACCGCGAAATACCGCAGGGAATAACGCAGGAAAACGCAGTGAACCGCACAGAATTTGCTGCCTGTGTCGCGGGCGGGGAGGAGGGTGTCGGCACACTACGCTCACCCCTTCTGCTCGGGTCTGGCAGCTGCTCAGTGGTGGCTCGAGCTGTGGGCCGGATCCCGGGGTTCCTCGAGCGACACTCCTCGCCCGTGAGTGAAAGGGGTTTGTTGGGTGCGGGGATTGTTATAGTTCGTGACGCCACCCACGGCTGTGGTGATTGCACCACCGCTGCTCTGGGTGGGGATCCCGGGGATGGTGATGGGGAGCAGCCAGGTGTTGTGTTGCCCCTCCGTGGGTAGGGGTTGGTGATCCCGGGGCCCGGTGATGGGTGGTGAGGTGCGGGGCCTGGTGGGCGCAGGGACGCGGGGGCAGCGCTGTGCCTTGCGGCACTTTGGTACTCACTCAGCCTGAGACATGGACACAGTTTGTACGGTAAACCAAACGGCTGGTAGGACGGTCCCACAGACGGCTGCACCTGCACTCCCGGTAGGTGACGGTGATGTCCCTCTTCCTTGCACCTAAGTTTGACTGATGGTAGCGGTGGATTCCCTCCGGTTACCCGCTCCCCGACTGCAATCTGGGCCGGAGGAGCTCTACACTTTGCCCGCAGGCGCTGGCCCTGAGAAACTGGTGCCTTGGCGGTGGCGGTGTCTTTCTGCTTCAGGTTGGGCTGTTGCCGTCAATCGGAACTTGGTTGTTGGGGGATCTACGTCCCCTTCACTGACGGATTCGGCAAATTTGGCAACTCCTAGCCTTGCCGGGGTCCGAGAGGCCCCTGCCCTGGTGCTGACTGTCCTTCGGAACACTGCTCCAGACCACCGGGCACACAGCCAACGGGGTCCTTCCAGGAACTTCCAAACGGTCCCACTCCAGACGGTCACCGCCGTCGCTGACCTTGCTGTTCTGGCCCTACACAAAGCTGGACCTTCAGGCTTTCCTTCCTTTTCCACTTTCACTTAGTTGTTTACTCCTCTCTGTTTACTCAAGCTCGTCCCTGAGCTGACTCCTCACACAAGCCCTGCCTGGGCTACTCTGCTGTTCACTCCTTCATGTCCCTCACTGGACTGACTGGTCCTTCCCGCCTCCAGAGCTGTGATCTCCTTGGTGGGCGGAGCCAACCGCCTGGCCCACCCCCTGGTGTGAATCATCAGCCTCTGGAGGAAGGCAACAAGGATTTTTGGTTAGCTGTGATGTGCCTACCTGGAGTGTGGGGTGTGGTGGTGTTGTGACCTGTGACCCCTGGCTTGCCCAGGGCGACACACCTGCGTTATTCCCTGCGGGATTTCATGATTAACATTGAGTCAATGGAGTGAAATCCCGCAGCGATGTGCGGAAAAGAAGTGACATGCACTTGTTTTTGCTGCGGGATTCCCGCAGCAAAACATGCATCTGTCAAATTCCGCCCAGTGCGCACAGGATTTTTTTTCTCCATAGGATTTGCTGGTGATTCACTGCAGAGATGTTATGAACATTTTCTGCAGCGAAACGTGCAGCAAATCCGCGGAAAATCCGCGGCAAAATCCGGTAAGTGCGCACATAGCCTAATACTCCTATCCCTTCTATCACCATTTATAAGTGCCGAATTCTGGTCCCCACAGACTTATATGGGGACCGGTGTCCAGCTAGATATCTGGGACCAATTTCGGGCCAGAACCATGTTTTTTTTTTGTTTTTTGTTTTTTTGTTGTTTGTTTTTTTAAATCCGGTTAATCCCGACGATCTTGAATATCTGTGAGTTGGCTCATCACTATTTTTCTTACATATAAATGAGCTGTTAAGAACTATGGGCCGGACAAAGATCTCCCTCCAGAGCTGATTTTTAATGAAAAGGAAGTGACTAGTGTGAGACATGTAATGACTGACACTTTGTTGTCATAATCATACACAGCTCTGCAGTGAGAACAGAACTAACAGAACAGCAGCGCTATGGCGCATAGGAGGGTTTATTCTACTGACTGATTCCTTTTAGGCCCCATCATATGTCTTTTTTCTGATACCTGTGGCATCAGTTTTTTTACATGTATATCACACATACCCATACGGGTATGTGTGTACACTGCAGATTAGGTGCAGAAATTTGCTGCACCAAAAAACACCTTGTGGCAGAAAAATGCAACAAAGAATGCAATGTGTTTTTTGGTGCGTTTTTTTGCCATGTGTTTTTTTTGTGAAATCAATGCCTGAAAGGTCTAAAAAACGCAGGGAAAAAAACACAACAATAACTGACATGCTGCAGATTTTTTTCTGCACCCAAAACTGCAATGAAAAATGAAGCAACATGTGCACAGCACTTCAGAATTTTCATTGCTTTTGCTGGCATAAGGCTAGACATGCAGATTTGGGCAACAAACTGCACGATAAACTGCAACAAATAACTCAGTTTATGCACACTGCCAAGCTATGGTGTGTTCATGTGATCCAAACAAACACATGTCTCTTTTTTCCGGTAATGTGGATAACAAGGGCCAATACAAGTCTATGGCGGGCTTTGCACATTACGACATCGCAAGCCGATGCTGCGATTTCGAGTGCGATAGTCCCCGCCCCCGTCGCAGGTACGATATCTTGTGATAGCTGGCGTAGCGATAATGTTCGCTACGCGAGCTTCACATGCACTCACCTGCCCTGCGATCGTCGCTCTGGCAGGCGACCCGCCTCCTTCCTAAGGGGGCGGGTCGTGCGTCGTCATAGCGATGTCACACGGCAGGCGGCCAATAGGGGCGGAGATGAGCAGGATGTAAACATCCCCCCCACCTCCTTCCTTCCTCATTGCAGCCGGGATGCAGGTAGGAGATGTTCCTCGCTCCTGCGGCTTTACACACAGCGATGTGTGCTGCCGCAGGAACGAGGAACAACATCGTACCTGTCGCTGCACCGGCATTATGGAAATATCGGAGAATACACCGATGGTACGATAACAATGCCATCTAGGATTTACACAGTACGATGTCGAAAATGACGCCGGATGTGCGTCACTTTCGATTTGACCCCACCGACATCGCACGTGCGATGTTGCAACGTGCAAAGCCGCCCTATGGGTCCTTGAAAAACACGCACAGCACATGGATGGCTGCCGTGTACCATCCGTGTGCCGTCTGTGTCCTGTGCATGTTTAACATTGCAAAGTATAAGAGAATCTTTGTAATTTAATTCTTCTTTGACCCATACCGGAAAAAACACATATGGCACATTGTTGGAAAACACTGATGACACTGGTATTATTTTTTCACATATGTGTTTTTTTGTGGACATGTGAAGGAGGCCATAGGGACAGCTCGTAAATCACTATATAATACTAAATGGGTCCTTCTGTCCAAAGGCGGGATCGAATTGTTTGATTTGTCAAAGCTGGGATCTAACCGTTTGATTGGCAAAAGGGCTTACTTTTAATAATAAAAAAAAGGGTTAACCACTGCAGAAGTAACTGGGGCCTCATTTATGAGAATTGCCTCCCAGTAATATTGTTCAAGTTGCCTATAACCACTGCAGAAGTGACTGAGGTCTCATTTATGAGAATTGCCTCCCAGTAAGATAGTTTTGGTTGTCTATAGCCACTGCAGAAGTAACTGGGACCTCATTTATGAGAATTGCCTCCCAGTAAGATAGTTTTGGTTGTCTATAGCCACTGCAGAAGTAACTGGGGTCTCATTTATGAGAATTGCCTCTCAGATAGTTTTGGTTGTCTATAGCCACTGCAGAAGTAACTGGGGCCTCATTTATGAAAATGGCCTCCCAGTAAGATCGTTCTGGTTGTCTATACCCACTGCAGAAGTAACTGGGACCTCATGAGAATTGCCTCTCAGTAAGATAGTTTTGGTTGTCTATAGCCACTGCAGAAGAAACTGGGACCTCATTTATGAGAATTGCCTCTCAGTAAGATAGTTTTGGTTGTCTATAGCCACTGCAGAAGTAACTGGGGCCTCATTTATGAAAATGGCCTCCCAGTAAGATCGTTCTGGTTCTCTATAGCCCCTGCAGAAGTAACTGGGGCCTTATTTATGAGAATTGCTTCCCAGTAAGATCGTTCTAGTTGTTTATAGCCACTGCAGAAGTAACTGGGGCCTCATTTATGATAATCGCCTCCTAGTAAGATCGTTCTGGTTGCCTATAGCCACTGCAGAAGTAACTGGGGCCTCATTTATGATAATCGCCTCCTAGTAAGATCGTTCTGGTTGCCTATAGCCACTGCAGAAGTAACTGGGGCCTAATTTATGAGAATTGCCTCCCAGTAAGATCGTTCTGGTTGCCTATAGCAAATGCAGAAGTAACTGGGGCTCATTTATGAGAATTGCCTCCCAGTAAGATAGTTTTGGTTGTTTATAGCCACTACAGAAGTTACTGAGGCCTCATTTATAAGAATTGCCTCCCAGTAAGATTGTCTTGGCTGCTTGTAGCAACCAGAGTGCAGCTTTCAGCATTTAAGCTGCTGAGGTAAAGTGAAAGCTGAGCTCCGATTGGTTGCTATGAACAACTAGACCTTTATCAGCATAACCAATTATTTTCTATTCACTGTACTCATATATAACGCTGCTCGTGTCTATTCACTGTATATTGCTGCACGTGTCTATTCACTGTATATCGCTGCTCGTGTCTATTCACTGTATATCGCTGCTCGTGTCTATTCACTGTATATCGCTGCACATGTCTATTCACTGTATATCACTGCACATGTCTATTCACTGTATATCGCTGCACATGTCTATTCACTGTATATCGCTGCACATGTCTATTCACTGTATATCGCTGCTCGTGTCTATTCACTGTATATCGCTGCACATGTCTATTCACTGTATATCGCTGCACATGTCTATTCACTGTATATCACTGCACATGTCTATTCACTGTATATCGCTGCTCGTGTCTATTCACTGTATATCGCTGCACATGTCTATTCACTGTATATCGCTGCACATGTCTATTCACTGTATATCGCTGCTCGTGTCTATTCACTGTATATCGCTGCACATGTCTATTCACTGTATATCACTGCACATGTCTATTCACTGTATATCGCTGCTCGTGTCTATTCACTGTATATCGCTGCACATGTCTATTCACTGTATATCACTGCACATGTCTATTCACTGTATATCGCTGCTCGTGTCTATTCACTGTATATCGCTGCACATGTCTATTCACTGTATATCGCTGCACATGTCTATTCACTGTATATCGCTGCTCGTGTCTATTCACTGTATATCGCTGCACATGTCTATTCACTGTATATCGCTGCACATGTCTATTCACTGTATATCGCTGCTCGTGTCTATTCACTGTATATTGCTGCTCGTGTCTATTCACTGTATATCGCTGCACATGTCTATTCACTGTATATCGCTGCACATGTCTATTCACTGTATATCGCTGCACATGTCTATTCACTGTATATCGCTGCACATGTCTATTCACTGTATATCGCTGCACATGTCTATTCACTGTATATCGCTGCACATGTCTATTCACTGTATATCGCTGCACATGTCTATTCACTGTATATCGCTGCACGTGTCTATTCACTGTATATCACTGCACATGTCTATTCACTGTATATCGCTGCACATGTCTATTCACTGTATATCGCTGCACGTGTCTATTCACTGTATATCGCTGCACATGTCTATTCACTGTATATCGCTGCTCGTGTCTATTCACTGTATATCGCTGCACATGTCTATTCACTGTATATCGCTGCACATGTCTATTCACTGTATATCGCTGCACATGTCTATTCACTGTATATCGCTGCACATGTCTATTCACTGTATATCGCTGCACGTGTCTATTCACTGTATATCGCTGCACATGTCTATTCACTGTATATCGCTGCACATGTCTATTCACTGTATATCGCTGCACGTGTCTATTCACTGTATATCGCTGCACATGTCTATTCACTGTATATCGCTGCTCGTGTCTATTCACTGTATATCGCTGCACATGTCTATTCACTGTATATCACTGCACATGTCTATTCACTGTATATCGCTGCACATGTCTATTCACTGTATATCGCTGCACATGTCTATTCACTGTATATCGCTGCACATGTCTATTCACTGTATATCGCTGCTCGTGTCTATTCACTGTATATCGCTGCACATGTCTATTCACTGTATATCGCTGCACATGTCTATTCACTGTATATCGCTGCACATGTCTATTCACTGTATATCGCTGCACGTGTCTATTCACTGTATATCACTGCACATGTCTATTCACTGTATATCGCTGCACATGTCTATTCACTGTATATCGCTTCACATGTCTATTCACTGTATATCGCTGCACATGTCTATTCACTGTATATTGCTGCACATGTCTATTCACTGTATATCACTGCACATGTCTATTCACTGTATATCGCTGCACATGTCTATTCACTGTATATCGCTGCACATGTCTATTCACTGTATATCGCTGCACGTGTCTATTCACTGTATATCACTGCACATGTCTATTCACTGTATATCGCTGCACATGTCTATTCACTGTATATCGCTGCTCGTGTCTATTCACTGTATATCGCTGCACGTGTCTATTCACTGTATATCGCTGCACATGTCTATTCACTGTATATCGCTGCACATGTCTATTCACTGTATATCGCTGCACATGTCTATTCACTGTATATCGCTGCACATGTCTATTCACTGTATATCGCTGCACATGTCTATTCACTGTATATCGCTGCACGTGTCTATTCACTGTATATCGCTGCACGTGTCTATTCACTGTATATCGCTGCACATGTCTATTCACTGTATATCGCTGCACATGTCTATTCACTGTATATCACTGCACATGTCTATTCACTGTATATCGCTGCTCGTGTCTATTCACTGTATATCGCTGCTCGTGTCTATTCACTGTATATCGCTGCACATGTCTATTCACTGTATATCGCTGCACGTGTCTATTCACTGTATATCACTGCACATGTCTATTCACTGTATATCGCTGCACATGTCTATTCACTGTATATCGCTGCACATGTCTATTCACTGTATATCGCTGCACATGTCTATTCACTGTATATCGCTGCACGTGTCTATTCACTGTATATCGCTGCACATGTCTATTCACTGTATATCGCTGCACATGTCTATTCACTGTATATCACTGCACATGTCTATTCACTGTATATCGCTGCTCGTGTCTATTCACTGTATATCGCTGCTCGTGTCTATTCACTGTATATCGCTGCACATGTCTATTCACTGTATATCGCTGCACGTGTCTATTCACTGTATATCACTGCACATGTCTATTCACTGTATATCGCTGCACATGTCTATTCACTGTATATCGCTGCACATGTCTATTCACTGTATATCGCTGCACATGTCTATTCACTGTATATCGCTGCACGTGTCTATTCACTGTATATCACTGCACATGTCTATTCACTGTATATCGCTGCACATGTCTATTCACTGTATATCGCTTCACATGTCTATTCACTGTATATCGCTGCACATGTCTATTCACTGTATATTGCTGCACATGTCTATTCACTGTATATCACTGCACATGTCTATTCACTGTATATCGCTGCACATGTCTATTCACTGTATATCGCTGCACATGTCTATTCACTGTATATCGCTGCACGTGTCTATTCACTGTATATCACTGCACATGTCTATTCACTGTATATCGCTGCACATGTCTATTCACTGTATATCGCTGCTCGTGTCTATTCACTGTATATCGCTGCACGTGTCTATTCACTGTATATCGCTGCACATGTCTATTCACTGTATATCGCTGCACATGTCTATTCACTGTATATCGCTGCACATGTCTATTCACTGTATATCGCTGCACATGTCTATTCACTGTATATCGCTGCACATGTCTATTCACTGTATATCGCTGCACGTGTCTATTCACTGTATATCGCTGCACGTGTCTATTCACTGTATATCGCTGCACATGTCTATTCACTGTATATCGCTGCACATGTCTATTCACTGTATATCACTGCACATGTCTATTCACTGTATATCGCTGCTCGTGTCTATTCACTGTATATCGCTGCTCGTGTCTATTCACTGTATATCGCTGCACATGTCTATTCACTGTATATCGCTGCACGTGTCTATTCACTGTATATCACTGCACATGTCTATTCACTGTATATCGCTGCACATGTCTATTCACTGTATATCGCTGCACATGTCTATTCACTGTATATCGCTGCACATGTCTATTCACTGTATATCGCTGCTCGTGTCTATTCACTGTATATCGCTGCACATGTCTATTCACTGTATATCGCTGCACATGTCTATTCACTGTATATCGCTGCACATGTCTATTCACTGTATATCGCTGCACGTGTCTATTCACTGTATATCACTGCACATGTCTATTCACTGTATATCGCTGCACATGTCTATTCACTGTATATCGCTTCACATGTCTATTCACTGTATATCGCTGCACATGTCTATTCACTGTATATTGCTGCACATGTCTATTCACTGTATATCACTGCACATGTCTATTCACTGTATATCGCTGCACATGTCTATTCACTGTATATCGCTGCACATGTCTATTCACTGTATATTGCTGCACATGTCTATTCACTGTATATCGCTGCACATGTCTATTCACTGTATATCGCTGCACATGTCTATTCACTGTATATTGCTGCACATGTCTATTCACTGTATATCGCTGCACATGTCTATTCACTGTATATTGCTGCACATGTCTATTCACTGTATATTACTGCACATGTCTATTCACTGTATATTGCTGCTCGTGTCTATTCACTGTATATCGCTGCACATGTCTATTCACTGTATATCACTGCACATGTCTATTCACTGTATATCGCTGCACATGTCTATTCACTGTATATCGCTGCACATGTCTATTCACTGTATATCACTGCACGTGTCTATTCACTGTATATCGCTGCACATGTCTATTCACTGTATATCGCTGCTCGTGTCTATTCACTGTATATCGCTGCTCGTGTCTATTCACTGTATATCGCTGCACATGTCTATTCACTGTATATCGCTGCACATGTCTATTCACTGTATATCGCTGCACATGTCTATTCACTGTATATCGCTGCACATGTCTATTCACTGTATATCGCTGCTCGTGTCTATTCACTGTATATCGCTGCACATGTCTATTCACTGTATATTGCTGTACATGTCTATTCACTGTATATCGCTGCTCGTGTCTATTCACTGTATATCGCTGCACATGTCTATTCACTGTATATCACTGCACATGTCTATTCACTGTATATCGCTGCACATGTCTATTCACTGTATATCGCTGCACATGTCTATTCACTGTATATCACTGCACATGTCTATTCACTGTATATCGCTGCACATGTCTATTCACTGTATATCGCTGCACATGTCTATTCACTGTATATTGCTGCACATGTCTATTCACTGTATATTACTGCACATGTCTATTCACTGTATATTGCTGCTCGTGTCTATTCACTGTATATCGCTGCACATGTCTATTCACTGTATATCACTGCACATGTCTATTCACTGTATATCGCTGCACATGTCTATTCACTGTATATCGCTGCACATGTCTATTCACTGTATATCGCTGCTCGTGTCTATTCACTGTATATCGCTGCACATGTCTATTCACTGTATATCGCTGCACATGTCTATTCACTGTATATCGCTGCACATGTCTATTCACTGTATATCGCTGCACATGTCTATTCACTGTATATCGCTGCTCGTGTCTATTCACTGTATATCGCTGCACATGTCTATTCACTGTATATCGCTGCACATGTCTATTCACTGTATATCGCTGCACATGTCTATTCACTGTATATTGCTGCTCGTGTCTATTCACTGTATATCGCTGCACATGTCTATTCACTGTATATCACTGCACATGTCTATTCACTGTATATCGCTGCACGTGTCTATTCACTGTATATCACTGCACATGTCTATTCACTGTATATTGCTGCACATGTCTATTCACTGTATATTACTGCACATGTCTATTCACTGTATATCGCTGCACATGTCTATTCACTGTATATCGCTGCTCGTGTCTATTCACTGTATATTGCTGCTCGTGTCTATTCACTGTATATCACTGCACATGTCTATTCACTGTATATCGCTGCACATGTCTATTCACTGTATATTGCTGCACATGTCTATTCACTGTATATTACTGCACATGTCTATTCACTGTATATTGCTGCTCGTGTCTATTCACTGTATATCGCTGCACATGTCTATTCACTGTATATCACTGCACATGTCTATTCACTGTATATCGCTGCACATGTCTATTCACTGTATATCGCTGCACATGTCTATTCACTGTATATCGCTGCACATGTCTATTCACTGTATATCGCTGCTCGTGTCTATTCACTGTATATCGCTGCACATGTCTATTCACTGTATATCGCTGCACATGTCTATTCACTGTATATCGCTGCACATGTCTATTCACTGTATATCGCTGCACATGTCTATTCACTGTATATCGCTGCTCGTGTCTATTCACTGTATATCGCTGCACATGTCTATTCACTGTATATCGCTGCACATGTCTATTCACTGTATATCGCTGCACATGTCTATTCACTGTATATTGCTGCTCGTGTCTATTCACTGTATATCGCTGCACATGTCTATTCACTGTATATCACTGCACATGTCTATTCACTGTATATCGCTGCACGTGTCTATTCACTGTATATCACTGCACATGTCTATTCACTGTATATTGCTGCACATGTCTATTCACTGTATATTACTGCACATGTCTATTCACTGTATATCGCTGCACATGTCTATTCACTGTATATCGCTGCTCGTGTCTATTCACTGTATATTGCTGCTCGTGTCTATTCACTGTATATCGCTGCACATGTCTATTCACTGTATATCACTGCACATGTCTATTCACTGTATATCGCTGCACGTGTCTATTCACTGTATATCGCTGCTCGTGTCTATTCACTGTATATTGCTGCTCGTGTCTATTCACTGTATATCGCTGCACATGTCTATTCACTGTATATCACTGCACATGTCTATTCACTGTATATCGCTGCACGTGTCTATTCACTGTATATCACTGCACATGTCTATTCACTGTATATCGCTGTTCGTGTCCTTCTTCTGTCAGAAGCCGAGCCTGAAGCAGTTAAAAGATGTTATAAAAGATGGAGCATGTGCACAGCACGCCGTTTTTACATTGCAGTGCATATATTCATTGCTTCTAACATTTATTTAGTGCTTTTTCAGGCAGAATCCAGATGAAAAAGACGCAGTGTGCACAGGTCCCGACTGAGAAGATCTCTCTATGTATTCCTCTGCTTTAATTATATTATGAGACAGAAGAGCATCACAGAAAAGAAGGTGAATAAGAGAGAAATCTTTGAGATATTTTTTTTCTTCCTTTACTCTACATAGAAAAATGTATCCACACACATCATTGGTTAGGGTTATAATAATACAGCATTAAAGGGGCATTTCTGTCTCCAAGATCCTATCCCAATATGTAGTAGGTATGTGCAGGGCATTGCAGGACCTTAGGTATCTAAGGTTACAACCACGAGCAACTAACTGTGACTATATTCGTGGTTGTAACCATGGGTACCTAAAGTTCTGTAATGCCCTGCACATCAGGTGAGAGACATGGCTATATCAGGAGAACTATCCTACATTTCTAATTGGAGATATTTGCTAATATTATTATTATTATTACACCTACTACATATTAGGATAGGAGCTTGGGAGATGGGAATAACCCTTTAAGGTCACCAGATCAGTTAACAGATATGTTATGAATGTTACAACCAATGTGGCATTTTCCATTGATAAGAACCAATGCTTTTTTTTTTACTATAACTGGAAAATTGTATGTAAAATTCTTCAAAAGTATAATAATTACCATTATCAGGTCTTGATAGTATTATAGACACAACCTATCTAGCAGAAAGGGACTAATGTGGAGCCCCCCCACCCCGTGTAGGACACCTGTACCTTCAGCCTTAGTCCTAATGTGTGGAGCATTATCAGTATGCCATGGGTCATAGGGCACCGAGGACGGTGAGGCAGGATGCACCCCTATACCTGATCTGATTGGGTAGAGGAGGGAAGGTATCACTGAACAGCTGTGTATCTGTGCCAATGTGTACCCCTGAACTGATAAAATCCTAGGCTGCATCGGGTAAACCACACACTGGCCATGAGAGCTTGCAATCTAACCCACAACCCCTGTATGTATATATATATATATATGTATATATATATACTGTGTGTATGTATATATATATATATATACATATATATATATATCTATATATATATATATAATGACCCTGGATAGCACATACTGTGTCTGTGTGTGTGTGTGTGTGTGTGTGTGTGTGTGTGTGTATATATATATATATATATATATATATATATATATATATATATATATCTATGTATATATATATATATATATATATATATATATGCATATACTGCAGCTATATGTAGGGATATGTGTATATATATATATATATCTGTGGTGGAATATTATATACTTCAGCATTGTATGTCATATACAGTTGTGCATATATACATGTAGATGTCCAATATGCGACCCTGCACTGTATTTTATACACAGGACAGCTGGTTCTGCAGTGTAGACATATGCACAATATGTAGACATTTTTGACACCCTGTGCTGCAGTATTATATTATTATACTGCAGCACTACTCGGCTCATATCCTTGTATATAATAAGTGCTCCATGCAGATTTACATATAATATGAGATCCCCCACTGTAAGTTTATTTCCTGCAGCCCTGTGCACCTCATAAAGCTATATAGGTACATGGCCAAAATGTGGGTATATCAGTCCGCATCCCTGTGCTAGTATATATTGCAGGACTGTACAGCACTGCTCATCCAGCTGTGCACATATGGACTGTATACAGACAGGAGACCACGCTAGCATATACAGCTGTCTAACCATACAGATCTTGTGTAGGTATTTACTGTATGTATCCCTTCATTGTACCATTATAACACTGCACAGCTCTATTATATATATATATATATATATATATATATATATATATATGTGTATATATAAGGCACAATTGCATGATCTACTTGTCTGTCATCTCTATTTATCACACTTCTATATACTGTATATGATGTGCTATATATGTGTAGATATATACACACACGCATCACATACAGTATGTATTGTTGTGGGGAATAAATAGGCATCCATCGGGGAAAAAAAACAAATTTAGGGGTTTGAATGCAATGTATAAGATAATTACAAATGATCAAGTAACAAATGAAAAAAAAATCCCCAAAAAAACAAATAACTAACGATTTAGTGACAATCTCGGCTCCGCTACATCTGCATCCTGGGAGACACACACTGCTCTGTTATTACCGGTGGATTCAGTCTGCAGCTATACTAGAGGAGAGAGGATTGTGCAGGGTGTCGGGCTGGCTGCAGCGGTCTCTGGCTCCGCCGATCCCTGCACTCCCCCGTCCTCCCCCGTCCCCGGCGCTGATCTCATGCTCCGGACCCTCCAGCCCTCGGATTTCTGCTGCTGCTGGAGACCGGCGCTGATTTATATCTGTGTTTATATGTATATTATTTTTAGTCTTATTTTTATTTTATGCCAATCCTGCTAAACAAACAAACAAACAAAAAAGCAAACAAAACTTAAATTCCAGACAATTATTCAAATAAAAAAAAATATATTTTTATTGCATAATATCTGCTAATTATCTAATCTTCATGTATTTATTCTAAGTTTTAAAACAGCAAATAAATAATTATCCTAAGTTTTTAAGTAGATTGTGGATGATAATAATAATAATAATAATAATAATAATAATAATAATAATAATAATACTATAATACAATTTCATTGATAATAATTTTTTGAGTGTAAAATTCCACTGCTACTTTTTCCTTTTTTCATCCTCTTCTTTGTTATTATTATTTGTATTCCAGTGTACATTGCTCCCTTCCTCATCTGTATGGGTTTTACACATCTTGCACATATTCTGTATGACCTGTTGGGGGGATAATGTCCCCCTGATCCTGTGATGGAGGAGTCTGCACACTTACTGGGACAGCACAAGTGGCGCTATTGTTAACCCATTAATGTCGCATAGTACCAGATCTGCCTGCACTTATAATGAACTGTAAATTCTGAACGATTGACAGCACAGGAGGACCAGGGGCTGCATTGTGAGTTTTTGGGCACAGGAGGGTCAAGGGGCTTCATTGTGAGTTAGGGGCACAGGATTTGGGAGGGGGCAGAATTGTGAGTTGGTGGCACAGGAGATCCAGGGGGCTGCATTGTCAGTTGGTGGTACAGGATTTGGGATGGGGCTGTATTATGAGTTGAGGAACTGGAGGACCAGGGGTATTATTGTGAGCTGGGGGCACAGTATGTGGGAGGGGGTATCATTGTGAGTTGGGGGCACAGTATGTGGGAGGGGGTATCATTGTGAGTTGGGGGCACAGTATGTGTGAGGGGGTTGCATTGTGAGTTGGGGGCACAGTATTTGGGAGGGGGTTGCATTGTGAGTTGGGGCACAGGAAGATCAGGGGGCTGCATTGTGATTTGGTGGCACAGTATTTTGGAGGGGGCTCAATTGTGAATTGGGGGCACAGCATTTGAGAGCAGGCTGTATTGTGAGTTGGTAGACAAGAGGACTAGGGGAGCTGCATTGTGAATTGGGGGCACCGAATTTGTCGGGGGGGGGGGGGGGGGGGTATTTGTATAGTGAGTTGGGGGTACAGGAAGACCAGAAGGCTGCATTGTGAGTTGGCGGCACTGGATTGAGGGACTCCATTGTGAGTTGGGGGCACCTGATTTGTCGGGGAGGGGGTACTTGCATTGTGAGTTGGGGGTACAGGAGGACCAGGGGGCTGCATTGTGAGTTGGGGGCACTGGATTGGGGGGCTCCTTTGTGAGTTGGGGGCACAGTATCAGCACATTGGTTTGGGAGGCTGCCTGGCGAGTGCCCCATCCTGTGGATGGGTGTGGGCAGACCTGGGGTCCACAGTGGCAGCCCCCCCTTGTGCTCTCAGCCTGGTGTGTGCACTGTTTATCCCGCAGTCTCCTGGGCAGGCAGTGGATGCTTTATTTTTATTTTCATTCTATCTGTTTGCTTTAGATGTTGAGCTTTGTGAGGAAGTTGTAAAAACTCCCTCTGGTGAGAACCGAGAGAAGTCTGCAGCCTGTGGCCACGAGTCCCGCGTGTGTCCGGCAGGGGGCGCTCGGAGGTTGTGTCAATTCTCCACTGTACAATGTAACCAAATGTACAAACATAATTCCTGCTAATGAGAAAATACCAAACACTGCGCTAGAAAGGTAAATATGGAGCTAAACATAGCACAGGAGGTGAAGCAGCCACACTTTACCAGACTTGCTGCTGGATTTCGAGGTTTAACCCCTTCTTTGTGTGTTCTAGTCATTCCCATATGTTATGACAAGGATTATTCATGGCCTGCGATGATCTGTGGCACTGGCAGAGGGGGGCATCCTATACCCTACAGCAGAAACCTCCAAGTCTCCGGGCCCCTGCTGTGCCCGGCCTGCTGGGGGAGGACATGATGTGTGGGGGTATGCTGCTGCAGGTACAGACACACAGAGACTGCAGACACCTCATTATCCACTTATAATCCACAATAAGATGCAATTTCCCCTTTTCAAGGACAAGTACAGGCATCATTTGGATCATCCGAGTTCTTTCTTCATCTTGACCACAAGGTCTCCAGTAATTATCATGCAGCCGAATGTGCTATAAATATTATATTGTGTATAGAGAATGGAGGGTGATGGTGGTCACCTCTCCCAGCAGTGTCCCTGGGTGACCTGCCCCTGGTAAACAGCACCCTCCTAATATTATTATCACCCTGTGCTGGCACAGAATGAAGTAGGAGGATGACTATGGGAGTGGGAGGGGGGGGTTGGCTGAAGCAGTATAGCCAGGTGTGTCCAAGGATGGTCTGTGCAGGAGGACTGTCAAATTGGGTTATCTAACCATGGTGATAAATGGCCACCTCAGCTCTATTTCCCTATCACTGGGTAGCAGGCTTAAAAATCTGCCCCAAATACATACATAAATACAAAAATAAATCTAAATAAATATATATATGTATATATATATATATATATATATATATATATATATATATATATATATATATATATAATATAATATATTATATAATATATATTATATATATTATATGATAAATATATATATAATATATATATAATAGAATATTATATATATAAAATATATATTATATATTATATATAAAATATATTATATGATATATATATATATATATATATATATATATATATAGGTATTAAGTCAGGAAACTTTCTGTTACTAGAACTTTCTAATAGATTTGGAATGACCATCAATCTCTGGATAGTGATGACTAGATGGATGATGATCATTGAAGATTTTCCTCATATAATGACCCATTTATGGTGCCAAAAAGGTACAAAAGATTAAATACTGATAGATTTTCTGGATACTTTTTCCAATTCCGACTATCTCCTCCATTTGTACAGGATGTGATGTGTGTATGGTGCACAAAATAATTTGCAAAAAAAAAAAAGCTTTTATTGTCTTAAAAAAAATGTTTCCTTTAGAATTCTATTTTCTTTATTTGTTCAGGATGTGTGTATATTGCAGAAAATAATATTGTAAACAGAACTTTTTTTACTGTCTTAAAAAAATTGTTCTCCACCACAGCTCTTGTGTTATTCCTGAAATTGAGGTGAGATCCAGGGGGCACAGCATAGACCATGGTAGCCCCCAACTTGGTGCTGAGAGGCTGGGGTCACCAGGTAAGATGATGGTGCATGCTTCCATTATTGTCACAATATATGACATATTCTTAGTTTTCTGGCTGCAGTATATACATTGATGCAGGAATTAAACTTTCCAGATTCCGGGTTCCTTGCCGATCTGTCCTGGACTGTCTTGCAGATTTGCTGTGAACTTCTCCCCATGCACTGCAGAGGCAGAAAACAATCACATTTTCCCCACAGATGTTTAATGCAGCAGGTAAATTATAATTAATAGTGCAAAATAATGTGGATTTTATTCCCAGAAAATCAAAGTAGAAAATTTCTGAACCTAAAGGTGTGACCGAAAATACATCTGGATGCAGTGGACCCCATGGAGGGTGGTTTCAGGGCTGACAGTGACCCTCCATTGGACTGGTCTGGCTGCTGGGATACCCCATCATTAGATCCAGGACAGGGCAATGCCAATCTCTCACCAGGCTGACTCCATACAAAACCATTGACAAATTCCTTTATATTCCCAGTGTATGAAGAATTTCCCCAGTCCTGTTTGCATTATACCAGCTCAGTTTTCTTCTGGTGAGTTTACCCTATAGTCCCCTATAATAATGCCCAGACCCAAGGCATCAATAACCACAGACACTGGAATGATCAGTAATAATGTCAGGCTCATACCCACTGCACCAGTGTAGGTGTCGAGGTCCTGTGCCAGCCCTGACCCAGGCATTGGGTGGCACCATGCTATTTCTCTATACAGCCCTGCAATCCAATTTACTGAATAGAAGCTAATAAGACATTATCAGATCAGCCCGAGGACTCCTAATTAAACCTTGGAGCTGATTGCAGATAAAGGATGCTGAGATGAGGAGCACACCATCATATCCCACATACTCTCTATGTCTGTATTAGCGGCGGGGGAGGGGCGGGGTGCACATCTGCAGCACACTGTATTATCATACATGTAAATATTAGGCCTGGCTGGATAATTGGGCCCCTGCCCCCCCATTAGGTGTGAGGCTGAGAGAGTGGAGTGTCAGTCATCTCCGAGCTGCAGAACATTGCTGGAGTGTGAAGGAATTGTCTCTAATTCACAAAGGCAACCGGGCAGAAAAAGCTCCAAGAGGGAGAGATGTTACAGGGGATTAACCCCTCCGGACCCCACTAACTTACTATTACACTAGACTGTTTGCCATGGCAGCACTGTAGGTCGCCACATATATAGGTGCTCGCTCACTCATCGCTTATTACAATTTGGACAGAAATTAATTACTTGTACAAAAAAATAGACAATGTAATAACCTGAATATGTGGTTAATGTATTGCTATTATACACTGCCTATAATTAGTATTCTGCTGCGATTCATACAGTATTTTATGTTATGTCATGTAAAAATGACCATCTATTAATCTAATATCTATCATGTATGTATCTATCCCTCTATCCTTCTATCTAGCCATCTATTATCGATCTATCTCTATTATGTATATATTATCTATCTATCTATCTATTATCTATCCTATCTATCTATCTATCTATCTATCTATCTATCCTTCTATCTATCTATCCTTCTATCTATCCCTCTATCTATCTATCTATCTATCTATCCTTCTATCTATCCCTCTATCTATCTATCTATCTATCTATCTATCTATCTATCTATCTATCTATCTATCTATCCTTCTATCTATCCCTCTATCTATCTATCTATCTATCTATCCTTCTATCTATCCCTCTGTCTATCTATCCTTCTATCTATCCCTCTATCTATCTATCTATCTATCTATCTATCTATCCCTCTATCTATCTTCCCTCTATCTATCTATCTATCTATCTATCCCTCTATCTATCTATCCTTCTATCTATCCCTCTATCTATCTATCTATCTATCTATCTATCTATCCCTCTATCTATCTATCCTTCTATCCATCCCTCTATCTATCTATCCTTCTATCTATCCCTCTATCTATCTATCTATCTATCTATCCTTCTATCTATCCCTCTATCTATCTATCTATTATCTATCTTATCTATCTATTATCTATCTATCTATCTATCTATTATCTATCTTATCTATCTATTATCTATCTATTATGTATCTATCCCTCTAGCTAGCCATGTATTATCTATCTCTATCTATTAATCTATTATGTATATATTATATATGTATCTATCATCTGTATTTATTTTCTCTATTATCTATATATCGATCTATCATCTATCCCTCTAGCCATCTATATCGATCTCTCTGTCTCTTATCTATATATCTGTTATGTATATATTATCTATCTATGTATATATCCTCTGTATCTATTTTCTCTATCTATCATCTATCCCTCTATCTATTTATCTATCTATCCCTCTATATATCTATTTATCTATCTATCCCTCTATCTATCTATCCATCTATCTATCTATCCCTCTATCCCTCTATCTATCCCTCTATCATCTATCTATCTATTTATCCATTTATCATCTATCCCTCTATCTATCTATCTATCCCTCTATCTAGCTATCTATATTGATCTATTATCTATATATCTATTATTTATTTGTCTATATATTTATCCTCTATTATTTAACGAGTTTCTCTATCTAGCTCTCTATTATCTATCTCCTATTTATCTATAATCTAGGTATGTATCTTTCAATTCTAGGTATGTATCTTTCAATTCTAGGTATGTATCTTTCAATTATCTATCTATCTATCTATCTATTTATCCCTCTATCTATCTATCTATCTATCTATCTATCTATCCATCTATCTATCTATCTATCTGTCATCTATCTAGTATATATTAAAAAAATATATATATATTTCTCTATGATATATTTATGTATGAATTACCTATATATCTGTCTGGTGTGTAGTTAAATATGAATGATCTCTTTGTATATTATACCTTTATGCATAAATGTATCATTGTAATTTTTTGTTCTCATGTGATCAGAAATACTTCTATGTGCAGATGTGAGCTGTATAGATATGAGTAAGTGTCGTCCCCTGGCTCCTGCAGTGCTGTCCCTCTCTGCTATATGCAGGCTATAGTTCTCCGGGTTCCGGTTAGTGGCAGATGCAGCAGAGCTGGCTGTGCTCCGGGAGGACACGAGGCAGCAGTCCGCCTCCATCACCTCCTAGTTGTGTAGCCGGGACCCCTCGGTCAGAGACTGCAGCCTGTAATGGGGGCTTGTGGGGGCTTCAGGTTATAGAACCTGTAATGTAGGCGGGTTGTATTCACTATATATAATAAAAGCTCATTTTTATGAAATAGAAATGAATAAAAGTAAAAACGAATAAAGATCACGTGTAGCAGATACATAGGAATACACATGACGTGCTGCACTAAAGACTGATATTAGAGGGATGAATGAGAAATATTATGCTAGGGTATAGATATGTGTTTATTGAGGACAGCATCAGACTGGACGGAGAATACTGTGCAGAGCGGTGCGGGCTCACTGTGCCTCTGTGCCCCTTCTCCTCTATTCAATGGCAGAAGACACTTTCTCCAGCCCCTTCACATTTGGGGGCACAGGGGGCCCCGGCTTCATGGCCCAGTGAAGAAGTTTTGTTGAGTGTGTTTTCTGCATTGATCAGTCAGTCTTGGCTAATGTAATTATCCCCATCAATAGCAACTGCAGAGAGGATCATTATGTGGGTGACGTTGATAAATGATCTTGGCTGAGCAGTGTTCTCCCGGGCACCCACTGACCCTCCCACACACACACCGGGGTGACCATAGAAACCAGTGTATGGGGGAGAGGGGGCACCCTGCACAGGGCAGGACAGCTGCCAAAGAAGAGTGTGTGTGTGTGTGTGTGTGTGTTTGTGTGTATATATATATATATATATATATATATATATATATATATATATATATATATATATATAAAATAAAATGTATGTATGTGTATATACAGTATGTTTATATTTATATCTCAAAATAAAAAAGGGATGTGTGTGTGTAAGTATGTAAAATACAAATGCTGAGATGGTGTGTATGTGTATGTATATATATATATATATATATATATATATATATATATAAAATACACACACACACATTCTACAGACCTGCAAAAGGCTGGGGATTAGCTGAGCGCTGGGGGTTCATATCTATCTATCTATCTATCTATCTATCTATCTATATATATATATATATATATATATATATGTAACGCTCAAAAAAACACAGGGAAGACAAGCAACAGAATGGTATTTTAGAGTTCCCTTTATTTTTTCTTGAGCACTATATGAACACCCACGCATATATATAGTAGGGTGCTGTGGGATTCTTATATATGCTGTGTGCTGGGATATACAGTATATACACACATATTGCAAATATATTGCAGATGTAGGAGGCTGGGGAGTGTGTATTTATATGCTGGGTGGGTGCTGGGGGTATATATATGCTTATAGGTTGGGTGCTGATCGATATATATATATATATATATATATATATATATATATATATATATATATATATATATATATATGCACATATATTTATATATATATATATATATATATATATATATATATATATATATACACACCACACACACATAAACATATATATATATATATATATATATACATACATATATCCATATGCAGGCTGGATGCTGTGGGTATATAATCTAGATGTATGTATATAGGTTGGGTGCTGGGGGTGTGTGTATATATATATGTGTATATTTATATATATATATATATATATATATATATACACATACACACACACATACACACACACACACACACACACACACACACACACACATACATACATACATACAAACACATACACACACACATACATACAAACACACACACACACACACACACACATACCCATACACATACACACACACACACACACACACACACACACACACACACACATACACATACACACACACACACACACACACACACACACACACACACACACACACACATACACACACATACATACACATATACACACACAGGCTGGGTGCTGGGGTGAGTGCCTGCACGGTGAGGCCCATTAGTGCAGCTCTGGGGCAGGATTATTCCTGGTATGTGATGGACCTCTATCTCCAGGAACAGGCTGAAGGTTACCACCACCACCCTGAGCTGGGAGATCATTTCCAGTAAGAGCCTCTCCTTATCTCAAGTCTTTTCCATCATCTGAATATTTTATTTAAGCAAAATAAGAAATATTGAGAGCAGTAATTGATTCCTAATGATTTAGAAATCGATGCGTGGAGGCCAAAGGGTGTTTGTTTATTTTGCTTTCCTTGTTCTGAGGCTGCAGCTGAAGTGACTGGTGCTGGATGGAGGCTGGGAAATGAGAAGCAGGCAGGCTCATCCATCATGCCTGTCAGGCTGGGGGTGGGGAGCAGCTGAGGGTGGGGGGCAGGCTGCACACTCCCTTCTGTTTTACACCAAAACTATTAATATTAAAATCTTCTTCCAAAGCTCCAGATCCACAACTCTGCACTCACCACAGTTATACATATATATCTATAGGGTGAAGCGACATTTCTGCGACAATACAGCCCGAGGTGACTTTTGCATCCTTCTTTAAGTATTACATGGATTTGACTAAGTCAGTTATTGGAAGAATAGGTCAAAATGAAGATGCGACTTTGCACTGGGTTCCCTGCGACTTTTAGCTGTCCTTTCTGCACCTGTATTGGCCATCACTAGTCTGCAGGGCTTTAGCACCCACCATGATATTATTCGAGGTGAATTCTGGGGAGTGTGTGAAATTCTTTAGCAGAGAATGAATGTCCCATCACTAGACCCCTCCTCACAGAACAGCTGCGCCCCCGACCCCCTCTCCATTAACCCTCTCCCTGCCGGGCAGCGGTGGAATTAGCGCCCCCGGTGCATCATCAGCGCTGGAGAAGCCCCGGAGCAGCGCCGCACCGGCATCACTGCCCTCACCTCCAGCATTGCGGGATTCGTTTCATTTGATCAGGGGAAATCGAATTTCTTCTTTTCCCCTAAGTGATATAAAAGCCGCACAGAATATTCGTTAGTTGTATATGAACTGGAGTTTAATGATAAAAGACCTATGGTGCGACTCTGTGTGATGGTAGGAATGGATTCAGCTGTGGAACATGGAAGAGGATATGTGAGATAACATAAAGATATATATCAAAACTGAAAAACAAATAAAATGACAAGGAGAATTATAAAATGTAATGAACATAAAATATATACAATATAAGTAGTATAAATATCAACACTGCTACAAGAATGCTAAAAAAATTAAACCAAAAATGCCCTTTCATAAAATAATAATTAGTTGTAATGGAAGTGAAAAACAAACAAAAGAACATATTGAATAATTAAGAAATGAGTAATAATGGATTTTTAAAGGCTTGAAATAGAAAAAAATGAGTGATTTATTATGAGTGAAACGTCATTAAAACAGCATAAAATATAGAATAAATAAATAAGGATTTGGTGCAGATGATAAATGAGGTGTTGTTATGTGCTGTTTTTTTTTTGTGTATGTAGTATTGAGTTGTTTATTTTGTGAAATTTATGTAGCATTGTCTGTTTATTCTGCAAAGTTTTTTTTAGTGCATGTGTATATATATATATATATATATATATATATATGTATATATATATATATATATATATATAAAATCTTCTATCAAAAGCATAAGTCTGCATGTGTATATACAGGTATAACTGCATACATAGGTATGTAAATGAAAAGTGGGTATATATATATATATATATATATATATATATATATATATATATAATGCAAGTATGTAAAAAATAATAAAAGAAATTAAGATATATATAAAAGTATGTAAAAAAATGAAGTATATATTATATCACATAACAAGAATAAATCTGTACATGTACAGTATATACATGTATATCTGCATACATAAGTACGTAATTAAAAAGTGTGTATACATGTTTTATATATATATATATATATATATAAATAGATAGATATAATACAAGTATGTAAAAAATAATACATAAAATTAAAAATTAAAATGTATATAAGTAAATACATTATATAAAAAGAATAAAGCTGTATATGTATGTGCATGTATATCTGCATGCACATGTAAACAATGTATATATACACACGTATGTAGAAATAACAAAAAATAAATATAAAAATATGTAAAAAAATATATATTTATATACACAAGTGTGTAAAAATAAAAAAAATGTATATTATAAATATATGTATCTCCATCTTTTCTATACATGAATTTTGCGTGTGTGTGTGTATATATACTGCTCAAAAAAATAAAGGGAACACCAGAATACAAAATCCTTGTTTGTGTTCCCTTTTTTTTAAGCAGTATATATATATATATATATATATATACACACACATACACGCTCAAAATACATGTATGAAAATGAAGAAAGAAATATATATACATAAAATACAAGTATGTAATAATAATAATAAACAATAATAGTAGAATAGATATATAAAACCAGAATGTGAGGTTATTTATATATATATATATATATATATATATATATATATATATATATATATATATATATAATGTATTTATGTATATATGTGTATATATATATGTGTATATATATATATACATGTATATATATATTTATATCTAAAATTATATCCTGAATTTCTGAATTTCAGTGTTGTTTTGGAATGACATCATGTAGCGCAAAACTAAGTCCACACAGAAACCCCACAAAAAATCCAAAATGAAATATTTATTACCGCATTTTTGTAACACCTTTTTTCTTTAAACATAAACTCACAGTCCTCATACAAGTATTTTAATGTAAATTTGACAAAGCTTAAAGGTAACAGCATTTTTCTCTAATGAGGAACACGTGCTGAGAAAGAAATTATCCATGGACATACAATACCAATCCCACAGCAGGTTTTACTAGGAGAACATTCTTTTTTTTTCAATTGAGGTAACACATAGAATATCTAACATGAAACATTAATAGAACGAACTCTGAACAAATTTTGTTACAGTATTGTCTTCCTTACTGTCAATCACTCGCACTCATCCTCTGCCGCACACTCGCGCTCGCTCGCTCACTGCCGCACGCTCATTCACGCCTCAATCTTTGAGTTTACAATTAACTTCAGTCTGTCATTTGGTGCAAAGACCAGATTGCAGGAAGTCCCCCCTTCTCCATATGTCCACATCTTGGATGGTGCCTCCATTGTCCATGTCATATCTGTGTCTCTGGCCCAATCAATAAGTCCTGTAGTGCTGAGGGACAGGAGCACAGACATGTGTCACCACCATTGTTCTAGTCCAGGTCTTGGTCTAGTTCTTCGCTGGTCACAGGTAAAAATAATCTGTAGCTTTCCATGGACAGGGGGGGTTCTGGCTGAGCCAAGTCATTCATTTGGGAACAACACACATAGTGTGGAAAAACAAGGATATCTCTTTTTTTGTCTCTTCTAAAACTATTTAAATCAACAGAAATGTACAAGTTAACTTAGTTCCTATGATTTATCCTACAGTAGTTATATCTCTGAGTCTTTCTGCTTCCAGAGGGGACTTTTTTTTTTTTAATGGGCATTAAAGTGAACCCATGACTTCACATTTATGTCTTGTTTCATTGGTCCTTTGTTGTCGATGAAAAAAAAAAATTGACAAAATTTAAAAAAATCACAGCTGTCTGGAATTTGAAAACTGACCAAAGTTCAAAAGTCTTAAAATATTATCTTTTCCCTTGAGGTTCCTTATAAGTGATGGGGTTCCTGGACAGGATGAGACTCCAAAAGTTGGGGTTGTTTAGAGTGATGGGGGTGGTTGTGCAGACATGGCCATCCCTGGGAGAGCAAATTCTCCATGTGTCACCATGGCTGATGGTAGATGTAGGGCACCGGTGGTCCATGTCTTGAGGAAGGGTGTGATGCCAACTGGGGAGAAGTGTGAGCTGGTTGTACCAAACTGATACTCGTAGGACCACCCTGAGAAAGACAGTCCCCTGGCATGTACTGCAGACCTGAAAAAAAAAAGAAAGTATTGATTATTAAGGGGTTCTCCATAATAAATGCAGTAATAATATACAATAATAATCTGTTCTTAAAAGATTTGTTATTTTAGTAGTGATTTTTTCATTATTGGGTCTGAATTTGTTTTAGAGCTGTAGAGATGAAGAACCTATCGGAGGAACAGTCCCATATTTATCCTTAAAGGAGGATATATCCTAGATACATGTGGGCGTGCTTGCAGCTCTGGTTTATACCGAGGTCAGGCCACTTTAGCATCACATAGAGATGTTTAAGGAGAACCTGTCAGCAGGTCAAAAGTGGACATTCCTTGCTCTTATTTTTTCTCCCTTTTCACCTAAGTATTTCAGGTTTTTTTGTCTTTTAAATCCACCATATGGCTCCAGAGATCTGGGCCTTTTTAATTACTATTAATGTTTAAGAACTTTATAAGTGGGTGTGGCTCACAGGATAATAATGCAGAGCAGCCTAAACATACGCCCCAGAGGCTCCCAAGAGTCACGCCCCAGAGGCTCCCGAGAGTCACGCCCCAGAGGCTCCCGAGAGTCACGCCCCCCGAGGCTCCCGAGAGTCACGGCCCCCCGAGGCTCCCGAGAGTCACGCCCCCCGAGGCTCCCGAGAGTCACGCCCCCGAGGCTCCCGAGAGTCACGGCCCCAGAGGCTCCCGAGAGTCACGGCCCCAGAGGCTCCCGAGAGTCACGGCCCCAGAGGCTCCCGAGAGTTACGACCCAGAGGCTCCCGAGAGTCACGCCCCCGAGGCTCCCGAGAGTCCCGCCCCCGAGGCTCCCGAGAGTCCCGCCCCCGAGGCTCCCGAGAGTCACGGCCCCCGAGGCTCCCGAGAGTCACGGCCCCCGAGGCTCCCGAGAGTCACGCCCCCCGAGGCTCCCGAGAGTCACGCCCCCCGAGGCTCCCGAGAGTCACGCCCCCCGAGGCTCCCGAGAGTCACGGCCCCCGAGGCTCCCGAGAGTCACGGCCCCCGAGGCTCCCTGTACCCCCTTAGTAAAGTTCTTACAAAATAAACACCAAATAAAAAGACCCATATTTTTGAAAGAGTATAAGAGATTTTAAAAAACAAAAAAAGAAAATATTCAAGGGAGCAACTGTAAATAAAATAAGAGCAAAAACTGGACATTTCTGATCTGGTAACATGTCCTCTAAATGTTATACAGAGCTGTGCCATTCCAGTAATCAGTGGTGGACCAGGATCATAGACTAATCTACCATTCTGTCATGTATTCATAACTTTCAGTGTTCTTCCCCTTCGCACAACATATATTCTCTAGTATTTGGAAATATTCCTAATATTATTCTCTTGGAAATCTGCCCACATATAATAATTGATCTGATTATGAATATCATTGATTGTTACACTGCCCAGTATGGGAAGTTTTATTCCAGTAGTCCATGAACCAGTTATTTGTGGTAAGTTATAGTGTGAACAGACTCCACATCTGCGGGTTAGAAGCACTTAGTAACAATAGGCTCGGGTTATTATTACAAAGATGCATCAGAGGTTTAATTTGGGACTGATGGACCCCAATGTAAGGTCTGTAATGTGTCAGTTATAATATGCGCTAGTCCTCTGGGATACCAGCACCTGAATGCAACTGGTTCCTCTACACCCCCATACATTGCAGATGGCTAATAACTTAGGTAGGTCAAACAGCAATTCTTATCCAGCTTTAAACTGGTGTAAAGCATAAGGATTGCAGCCTGATCCAGACATGGTATTGAAAATGTAATTAATTATTATTTATTTTACTCACTTATTTAATTGACATCATTATCACTGTCCCCATCGGGGCTCACAATCTAAATTCCCTATCAGTACGTCTTTGGTGTATGGGAAGAACCCAGAGGAAACCAACACAAACTCCTTGCAGATGTTGTCCTTGGTGGGATTTGAACCCAGGACTTTAGCGCTACAAAGTAACAGTGCTAACCACTGAGCCATCGTGCTACCCACTGTAGAGTGCTAACTACTGAGCTACCAGAAAGCCCACGGTACAGTGCTAACCACTGAGCCACCGTACTGTACAGTGGTAACCACTGAGCCACCATGCTACCAAATTAGCCCTACAGTTCTCACCCGAGCTACCATGCTGCCCACTGTACAGTGCTAACCACTGAGCCAATGTGCTGCCCACTCTACAGTGCTAACCACTGAGCCAATGTGCTACCCACTGTACAGTGCTAACTACTGAGCCAATGTGCTGCCCACTCTACAGTGCTAACCACTGAGCCAATGTGCTGCCCACTCTACAGTGCTAACCACTGAGCCAATGTGCTACCCACTGCACAGTGCTAACCACTGAGCCAAAGTGCTGCCAACTCTACAGTGCTAACCACTGAGCCAATGTGCTGCCCACTCTACAGTGCTAACCACTGAGCCAATGTGCTGCCCACTCTACAGTGCTAACCACTGAGCCAATGTGCTACCCACTGAGCCAATGTGCTGCCCATTCTACAGTGCTAACCACTGAGACAATGTGCTGCCCACTCTACAGTGCTAACCACTGGGTTACCATGCTGCCTACTGAACAGTGCTAACCGTGCTGCCCAATTAGGTCTAAACACCTCTAAAACTAGATGCAGATTTTGGGGCTCATATTGAACACCCTCTTTATATGGAAAAGAAAAGCGTCTTGTTGTTAATTGCACTGGTTGGCCTCAATGGTGCAGATGCTGGACATAGTGGGATCATCAGTGTAAGTCCTGCGCTCCCTCATTTTACATATACAGGGTATGCTTGGTGATGCAATTTATACCATACTAGAGTATGCAATTAAATATTATATACTTGCTGCAATTAAATATATGTGCAAATTTATAAAAATTCCGGCATATATAGGTATATAGGTGTGAACTGGTAAATATTTAGGTATTCTGAGTGTCAGTTATATAATACCAGTGGGCAGAGATGGTGCAGGGTGGGCTACGGTGGCACCGAGCAATGAGTTCATTCAGTGGGTCATGTATTTCGTGTGCCACCGCAGCCTACCACAGCGCCCCGCTCCCTTTAACCTCACACACCTGCATGGGAGGCGTCCGGCAGATGTTCCTATACATTGTATATGCAGCCTTTTTATTCTCAGGAGCGCTGGAGCCATCCACACACAGTATCCCAGGCTGCATCATTGGCCCGTGTTTGTTCTAGCCCGGCAGCCTACTCAATGGATGATGATAATTAAGTACCAAATATACCATATTGTGTGGCTGCATAATCAAATCAAGAGAGGATAATATTCTTCTGTATTAAGCTATTAATGTAATTGGTCATGAAGCATAAAATATGTTATGTAATTAAATAGGCTAGAAATTATATGGCCTATATTAAGAATTATCCAAGCTGAGAAAATGTTTTCTCTATGGCCGTTATAGGGTACATTGCTTTCTGTTTCCTGACTGCATTTGTAAAAAGGAGGAAGAAATAGGAAAATTGGCTCCATCAGTGGATGTCACGGCGGCCCCTTGAGATCGGCTATGAAATGCTGGCCTCTATTTACATATACAGAATGATTTAATCAAGGTACGTCTTCCTATATTCGGCCTCATTAAACAAAGAAGTTTCAATGTTATATGCAATTCTGTCTGCTCTGCTGCCTTCAGCCAAGGGGATGAAACTGGCAGCCGCACACATTTTTTTTTTTTAATACGTCAAAAACACTTGAAGCTTTAAAGTCTAATGGATTTCTTAATCCAAGTGCAGTCATTCAGCCCTCAGTGAAAAATCCATTGCTTCATATTCACTTGCTCCTAAATGTGTCTCTCTTTAAATTTATTGACTGCTTCCCTCCGTTCTGGGTGTAACAATTGATAGGAAGAAGCAACATGTAAAAAAAAATAACCAAGAATGATAAAAAACGCAGGGTCTCCCCAGCAAGGCGTCACGAGTGCCACCAACAGTCCTCATCTCTGCATATGGGATCATTTGGGCATCCATCCAAGGCCAACAGATTTATATCACTCCGAGGACAATCTCGCTAGCCCCAACATCTCCCGCTTTTAATCTCAAACACGTTTAATTTCACAGAAGGAATTTAATGCCCTGGAAGACGAGTCACCTTCAGGATGCAGGTACGGAGAGGACACTGACAAAGGCAGGACAACCCTTCAGGTGCACAGTAATGAGGCGCAGGCACAGCGCAGCAGGATTCGTACAAAGAAACCACTTTGCTGTTTTATTATTCCAGAGTACATGAATTTTCTGACATTCCAGGTTCATGCCTGGAAGATCAAGGTCAGCTGAAGAGCTCAAGATAGCACATAGTGACTGCTAGAGCCACCCATGTATAATACACTAACCAATGTGCTATGACACATGGAAAATTCTTCAGGGGGAAGGACGTACATATCTCTAACCTCCTAAACCTCCCGAGACTGCTGAGGTAAAGGATAGACACCCTACATCTCTTCCCTAGAATTCGCCAGCAGTAATGGAGATAGGGTAGAAAGCTGCTGCTGGAATCCTCTGGGGGCGGATTCCCCAAGTAATTCCCGTAGAATTCCATAGAGTAATTCCCTGAGTAATGGAGATAGGGTAGAAAGCTTCTGCCAGATTCCTCTGGGGGTGTATTCCGTAAAGTAATTCCAGTAGAATTCCCTGAGTAATGGGGATAGGGCAGAAAGCTGCTGCCAGATTCCTCTGGTGGCGGATCCCCGAGTAAGGCGGGCTTTGCACGCTGCGACATCAGTAACAATGTGTTACCGATGCTGCAGCGATAGTCCCGCCCCCGTCGCACGTGCAATATCTAGTGACAGCTGCCGTAGCGATTATTATCGATTATTATCGCTACGGCAGTTTCACATGCACTCACCTGCCGTGCGACGTCCCTCTGGCCGGCGAACCACCTCCTTCCTAAGGGGGCGGGTCGTGCGGCGTCACAGCGACGTCACACGGCAGGCGGCCAATTGAAGTGGAGGGGCGGAGATGAGCAGGATGTAAACATCCCGCCCACCTCCGTCCTTCTCATTGCAGCCGGCGGCAGGTAAGGTGAAGTTCCTCGCTCCTGCGGCTTCATACACAGCGATGTGTGCTGCCGCAGGAGCGAGGAACAACATCGCACCTGTCGCTGCACCGGCATTATGGAAATGTCGGAGGCTGCAGCGATGATACGATAACGACGCTCTTGCGCTCGTTCATCGTATCAAAAAGGTTTTACACGTTGCGATATAGACTGCGACGCCGGATGTGCGTCACTTTCGATTTGACCCCATCGACATCGCACGTGCAATGTCGCAACGTGCAAAGCCGCCCTTATTCCCATAGAATTCCATAGAGTAATTCCCTAAGCAATGGGGATAGGGCAGAAAGCTTCTGCCGGAATCCTCTGGTGGCGGATCCCCGAGTAATTCCCATAGAATTCCGTAGAGTAATTCCCGGAGTAATGGGGATAGGGTAGAAAGCTGCTGCTGAAATCATCTGGCAGCGAATTCCCTGAGTAATTCCCATACAATTCCGTACAGTAATTCTCTAGTAGAATTCCCTAAGCAATGGGGATAGGGCAGAAAGCTGCTGCCGGAATCCTCTGGGGGAGGATTCTGTAGAGTAATTCCAGTAGAATTCCCTGAGTTATGGGAATAGGGCAGAAAGCTGCTGCCAGGTTCCTCTGGTGGCGAATTCCTTGAGTAATTTCCATACAATTCCGTAGAGTAATTCCCTGAGTAATGGAGATAGGGCAGAAGCCGATATCATCTGGCGGCGGATTCCCCGAGTAATTCTTGCAGAATTCCGTAGAGTAATTCCCTAGTAGAATTCCCTAAGTAATGGGGATAGGGCAGAAAGCTGCTGCCGGAATCCTCTGGGAGAGGATTCTGTAGAGTAATTCCAGTAGAATTACCTGAGTAAAGCCTGCTTTATACCATACGATCCAGCATACGATATTGTATGCGATCATACCCGCCCCCATCGTATGTGCGGCACGTTCAATTTGTTGAACGTGTCGCACAAACGATTAACCCCCGTCACACGTACTACTTACCCGTCCATACGACCTCGATGTGGGCAGCGAACATCCACTTCCTGGAGTGGGAGGGACGTTCGGCGTCACAGCGACGTCACGCGGCAGCTGGCCAATAGAAGCGGAGGGGTGGAGATGAGTGGGGCGTAAACATCCCGCCAACATACCTCCTTCCTTCCGCATTGCCAGCCGGGAGCCGCAGGACGCAGGTAAGATCTGTTCATCGTTCCCGGGGTGTCACACGCTGCGATGTGTGCTATCCCAGGTACAATGAACAACCTGACGTTCAATTTTTAGGAAATGAACGACGTGCGTGCGATGAACGTTTTATCTTTCAATCGCAATCGCACGTAGCTGTTACATGCTACAATGTACCTTACGATGCCGGATGTGCGTCACTTGCGACGTGACCCCGCCGACACATCGTAAGATATATTGTAGTGTGTAAAGAGCCCTTAATGGGAATAGGGCAGAAAGCTGCTGCCAGATTCCTCTGGTGGCGGATTCCCTGAGTGATTCCCATATAATTCCATAGAGTAATTCTCTGAGCAATGGGGATAGGGTAGAAAGCCGCTGCTGAAATCATCTGGCAGCGAATTCCCTGAGTAATTCCCGTAGAATTCCGTAAAGTAATTCCCTAAGTAATGGGAATAGGGCCGGAATCCTCTGGTGGTGGCTTATCTCCCCTGAGAACAAAAGGATTTGGATATTTGGGTGTTTAAAATCAAACTGCCCTGTTACTCCTCTCTCTGCTCCAAGGCCGTGCTCTGCTCCCTTCCTCTATGTCCGCTGCCGTTTGCTGTGCTTCACGTCAGAGTTGATAAATTGACCGATGAACTCCAATGAAATCATCACCCAAGGTCTTTTATGGCCGAGTCTGACACTCATGTATCAGAGTATAAAAGTGTAACACTCGTTTTAATTTTTATTTCATAAATCAATATACATATAAAATGAAACACTTTGATATATATGTTATCAGACAAATCTGCTTCTTTCTCTGCCAGTATTGATCAGTCATTATCAAATTCTCAATTCTGGGGTAAAATCTGTATTCAGTGAAGACTTTCCCATTACTGAGATAGGAGATGGCGGTTGGTGCTGATGAGATTCTATGACAATGGGAAGAGCTAGAAACAGAGGGCGGAGCTAAAGGCAAAGGGAGGGGATAGTCAGAGCTCCGCCCCATCCTCCCTCTTCTCTCTACATAGAATCTCATCAGTGACAGCTGCCATCTCCTATCTCAGTAATGGCAAAGGGATCATTTTTGGCAGCTAAAGAAGCAGATCTGTCAGATATATGTTAATATATCACAAAGTTGCTTATTTTCATGTGTATTATTGATTTATGAAATAAAAGTGAAAATGACACTCACTCTTTAAGTAACTTTACGCTCTGTTAGCCTTTACTCTGGAGTTTGGGTCATGGTTGGCAATTCTCTAAGCAACTCCTGTTTGTTACTTTGGTCTTCATTTACGTCTTAGCTTAAACCTGCAACTAAACAATCTTCTTTTCTGCTTTAAACATCCCTCTTCTCTGGACTTGTTCACATTACAAAAGCTGTTGCTTCCGAGTTATTGTCTCTGCCAAGTTTCTCTGTTCCTGTCTGCTGCTGCCAGCGGCTATCCATTTGTTTGCTGGTCAACCCTTCATCTGCAGTAAGCATAAAGTTTTCTCTGGAGCTGTTAACACTACTAACATTGTTGAAAGTCCTGAATTAACTATACATTGTCCACTCTTGTGTGAGGCTCCTGTCTCGATATCTTCCTTTGTCTACTTGCTCACATCCTCTGTCCACATTCTTCACCCCGACCTGCAGCGCAGTAAATCCACTTTACCAGGTGAACTCGTAACGTGCACAATCTTTCTTTACCTTTATACTATGGAAAGTTCAGAGGCACCATGCAAATTAGCTGGTGAGCTGGTCTGTTCATTTGTATTACGTGTATGGAGGTTTTAAAGGGGTTGTCCAGAATGAATTTCTTCAAGGTGCTGCATAAACTAAAAAAAAAATGTACTTACCTCCTGAACCAGCTCTGAGCCCTTTGTCCACCAACGATCATATGACCAAATATGCCGTCAGCGCTGCAGGATACACCAGCAGCCACTGATTAGCTGAAACTTCACATGGTAGCCTACCAGCAGCCACTGATTAGTTGAAGCCTTCACATGGCAGCCTACCAGCAGCCACTGATTAGCTGAAGGCTTCACATGGTAGCCTACCAGCAGCCACTGATTGGCTGAAGCCTTCACATGGCAGACTACCAGCAGCCACTGATTAGCTGAAGGCTTCACATGGTAGCCTACCAGCAGCCACTGATTAGCTGAAGGCTTCACATGGTAGCCTACCAGCAGCCACTGATTAGCTGAAGCCTTCACATGGCAGACTACCAGCAGCCACTGATTAGCTGAAGGCTTCACATGGTAGCCTACCAGCAGCCACTGATTAGCTGAAGCCTTCACATTGCAGACTAACAGTAGCCGGCCACTAATTAACTGAAGCTTTTACATGGTAGCCTACCAGCAGCCACTGATTAGCTGAAGGCTTCACATGGCAGCCTACCAGCAGCCACTGATTAGCTGAAGGCTTCACATGGCAGCCTACCAGCATCCACTGATTAGCTGAAGGCTTCACATGGTAGCCTACCAGCAGCCACTGATTAGCTGAAGGCTTCACATGGTAGCCTACCAGCAGCCACTGATTAGCTGAAGCCTTCACATGGTAGCCTACCAGCAGCCACTGATTAGCTGAAGCCTTCACATGGCAGCCTACCAGCAGCCACTGATTAGCTGAAGCCTTCACATGGCAGCCTACCAGCAGCCACTGATTAGCTGAAGGCTTCACATGGCAGCCTACCAGCAGCCACTGATTAGCTGAAGCCTTCACATGGCAGCCTACCAGCAGCCACTGATTAGCTGAAGGCTTCACATGGCAGCCTACCAGCAGCCACTGATTAGCTGAAGGCTTCACATGGCAGACTTGCTGACAACATTTCAATGATTGTATTTGATATTAAGAAATCCATGCACACGTGGCAGAAACAACCCATTTTATATATATGAAATACATTTTTTAATTGCAGAAATTTTGTGACAAATTTGCCACCTGTGATTATACCCTTATAATAATTTCACAAATTTTGAGCCCAATTCATTATTGCACTTGTGCCTGTTTGTCTCTAGTTTATGGTGTTTTTACCTGTTCTTCATTTGCACCTTATTATTCCTTTAATTTGCACTTTTTATAAAGTCTATTTTATATGTTAGCCTATTTTTTTTTTTAATGCTATTTATTGTGGGTGAGGTTTAGGGTTTCCGCATGTTTTCACATAATTCATCAGTTACCACTTTTTAAAAAGTCGCTACATTTTTTAGCAAATTTTCTTCAGTCTTCCCAGGAGTGAAGTTCTGTACGTCTGTAAACTTTGTCACATTTAATGTGACTTTTTTTGTATTAAAAAGTGACAAAAAAGGTTAAAGAAAAAAATAAAGAGCATTTCTAATTTTACCCCAAAATCTTCAACCATATGTGCCATTATCAAGAACCATCACAATAGAAATGTGACTTAAACCCCCCCCCGAAAGATAAATTGGACCTTTTGAGTTACATATGTTCTGGTAAAGTTGGTGATATTGAGAAAACCAATATTTCAGTATAAGTTATATTCAACTATTATTGGTCTCGAACATTTTTGCTTTTTTAAGCCATTTTTCTTTTTTTGTCTTGTGATATTTATTGATGTTTTTTGTAACAAATTCTTCAAAATGATGCATGAATTTAGGAATTTTGCAAAAAGTAAAAAATAGACTTTATTCTTGTCTTTAAATTTTATGTCACCTCTATAGCCAATAATGCACAATTTGCAAATTGGCATAAAAATTGAAGGAAAAAAAAAATTGGAGGAATGGAGTACATTTGCAACTTTTCAAAAACTCTCAGATGATGAATTGGACAAAAACATCTGGAAATCCTAAACGCCATACACAGTGGAGGGTAGGCAAATACATATAAAATAGACTTAAAAAAGCACAACTGCAAAGGCGGGTATGGCTCAAAGAGAAAAGCAGAAAAAAATCAGGTGCAAATGCTGTAAAAAAGATTGGGCACTATGTGTCCATGAGACCCATCATCCTGAAGATACTTACTTCCCCTTGTTTGTGATTGCTCTGCAATGTAATGGTTACATATAGTGCCACTGCCCATCCATGCCCATATTCATTCCCATTCCACTCATCGGCCCTGGATGGAAAAAGAAGCAGAAAAAGACATTATAGCAACATTAGATATATACATATACACTTGCACAGAATTGCACAAAAAGTGGACTGTCTAATCAATGAATTTGACTATATAAAATTGAGATACTAGGCACACAAAAATGGCCAGTTTTATGTGGGCCCAACAGCCATCATCAAGGCAACCTCTTTTTGTTATATATATATATATATATATATATTATTTATATAGGCAATGAGGATGTAGCCAGCTCACCCGTGACAGCTCTGATTGAATGATTCCTCCTGTTATCCTGAATATTGTTTATACCGCCGAAACGCGTTGTCCGTAACGCACTATTTCCTGTAACTTATTATATACAGCTTTGTTATATTTTTAAATTTTTCTACCAATAAATCAATAGTTTTATGCCAACCGGACCTCTTGATATTTGCTGGATCCCTCTCCCATATATATTTTTATATATATATATATATATATATATATATATATATATATATATATATACACACACACACACACACATATACGTGTATATTTATATATATATATATATATATCTATATATATATTTATATACATATATATATATATATTTGTATATATGTATATATATATACACACACGTATTTTTATATATATATATATATTTTTTTTTTTATATATATAAATATATATATATATATACACACATGTATATATGGAGAGAAATATTATATATATACACATGTATGTAATATATATATCTATATATATATATCTATATATATCTATATATATATATATATCTATATATATATATATATATATATATATAATAAAAGCCTTGCTGTTGGGCTCACATAATACTGGCCATTTTTGTGTGCAAAGTATCTCAATTTTTACGTTTCTTATAGCAGTAATGCATGTCTATATTCCCATATTCATTGTTACACATATCTTAGCAACTGTCTCCTTTTTGTTCCTATATGTTTCGTGTTCAGTTTGCACCTGTTCACATTAGAAAGGTAGGATGTGCCATCAGTCTTTTTCTTTGCATATAATAAAATCATGCAAAAAAAAAAAGCTAGGGTTGTCGCCCCCTGTAAGATCCACAGGCATTATAGCAGTGTCATATACAATATAACAGTATAACATTTCAGATTATCAAAAAAAAATCCCTAATTAAAAAAAAAAGTTTGTATTAAAAATATAACTTCTATTTTTTTCCTTCATATAAATTCTACTACCGTTCACATGGGTGAAATAGGTCTATGTAGATTACAATGTAGCGAAAAGGTACAAATGTAATATCAATGGAAAAGTTCACAAAAGCCTTTAGGGGGCGCTGTACAATCAAGGATATCCACATCCATACATCTATAATAGTTTCCTATATAAAATATAGGGAATGAAGGCTTCTTCTGCTGGATATGAAGTTTTGTGTATTTTTTTTTTACTGAGCAGTGTTTTTCACATTGTTGGTGTGTTTTTACTTTGTAAACTTTCTTGCTCCACTTTAGCCTTTTCTTTAGAAAAATACAGTTAGCTGGAATGTGTAATATACCGACACCGATAGATATATCTTGGTTTTCATTCACATTTTGCTCATATAAATCATTTTGTAAATTCTTCCTTTAACATTACATATTAAGATTCGTTTCTATTTGTTTTTTTTTGTTTTGTGTTTTTTTTGTTTTTTTTTTACTAATTACAGGGGAAAAAAAGAACCAGACTGAATTCCGCAACATTTGACATTTTTTGGTTAGGCTCCTTGAAGTGTCTAGTGCAACAATTTATACACCGGATGAATGGGTAAAAAAAAAAATCGCATAGAAAACTTGGGGATCAGTTCCCACTTCAGTTTCCCTCCAGTGTTTTTGTAGCACCCTAGAGCAAAAAAAAAAAAAAGAAAAAAAAGAGGCAGATGGTGTGAATAATGGAAAGGGGGCCTTAATCCTTATTTATCAAAGTCAAGAAGTCAATAGGTCCAATGGTAATTAATAAGAGTCCATCCAAACACTCAGAGTTAGGTGATCAAGATTCATTGTCAGAAAGTGACCAAATCTGACTAATTGCAATCTGCAAAAACACAATTTTTTGTCTGGTTTTCTTTAATGAGCAGCATTCACTTATTTTACATCTATATAAGTGGTAGGTTCAGAACCTGAGGACTATATAGTTAAAGGGGTTTTCTACTATTAGGATATTAATGACCTACTCTTAAGGTACATAAACAATATCAGATCAGTGGGGGCTCAACACTGAGGACCCCCGAAGATCAACTGTTATCAGCTCTGGACCTGCACAGCTCCATACACTATGTAGTGGCCGCTGCCAAGAACTGCAGATCAGTAGGGGCTCAACACTGAGGACCCCCACAGATCAGCTATCAGCCCTGGAACAGCACAGCTCCATACACTCTGTAGTGGCCACTGCCGGGTGCTGCAGATCAGTGGGGGCTCGACACTGAAGACCCCCAACAGATCAGCTGTTATCAGCTCTGGAATGCACAGCTCCATACACTATGTAGTGGGTGCTGTAGATCAGTGGGGGCTTGACACTGAGGACCACCACAGGTCAGCTGTTATTAGTTTCAGGGCAGCACAGCTCCATACACTATGTAGTGGCCACTGCCGGGTGCTGCAGATCAATGGGAGCTCGACACTGAAGACCCCCAACAGATCAGCTGTTATCAGCTCTGGAATGCACAGCTCCATACACTATGTAGTGGGTGCTGTAGATCAGTGTGGGCTCAACACTGAGGACCCCCACAGATCAGCTATCAGCCCTGGAATAGCACAGCTCCATACACTATGTAGTGGCCACTGCCAGGTAATGCAGATCAGTGGGGGCTTGACACTGAGAACCCCCACAGGTCAGCTGTTATCAGTTTCAGGGCAGCACAGCTCCATACACTATGCAGTAGCCGCTGCCGGGTGCTGCAGATCAGTGGTGGCTCAACTATGAGGACCCTCATAAATCAGCTGTTATCAGCTTTGGGACAGCACAACTTCATACACTACATAGTGGCCGCTGCCTGGTTCTGCAGATCAGTGGGGGCTCGACACTGAGGACCTCCAAAGATCAGCTGTTATCCGCTCTGGAACAGCACAAGTACATACACTATGTAGTGGCTGCTACCGGGTGCTGCAGACCAGTGGGGGCTCAACAATGAGGACCCCCACAGATCAACTGTTATGAGTTTCAGGACAACTCAGCTCCATACACTATGTAGTGGCCGCTGCGGGTGCTGCAGGTCAGTTCATTTTAAAGGGAAGAGATTACCAATCTCCTAGCATTGTAAAATCCCCTATAAAATCATTATAAAACTCTGAGTGTGAGTCAGTAGGAATATGAAGAGAAAGATGACCTCTCACCTGCAGGTCGGATGCCCATATGTTGCTGCCCGTCCAATACAAAGCTTCCCATAGGCTGCCCCTCTGGACTATATGCTGCTCCTTGGCTCACTGAAGGATCAAGAAGAAAACCTGATTGTGGTCAAACGTGGACACAGCGAAGGAGAAAGAAGAGAAGACATACCAAAATATCAGCAAAGGTTCCAGTTTTAGGACTGAAACACACACTTCAAATCAACAGAAAAACAAGACAAGCAGGACATTTCAACTTTGGCATCTTTTGTGATTATTGTCCCCACTGACACAAAATATAACTTCTTTTTTTAGTTTTGAAAATTCTGATTGTCTAAGGTGTGAAATTTCATGGCTGCTGCCTTCAGGACGCATTTCTACTTTTCAAAATGTAACTTTGGCTGATTAGATTCCGCCTGGTTGCTAGGGATACTGTCTAATGACCACAGGGCTTGTACACTTTTGTCAGACAAATTGTCCTTGGCAACCAGTCAGTCTTGGGTTTCTTAGGTCTTAAACGGTTTCCAATATTGATGACCTATCCTTCAGCACCTCATATTCCTTAGATAGCTGTTGGCTGAATGATGTTTCGGCTGGCAGCTATCTCGCCCAACTCCTTCATACAGAGGAACGCTAACTCTGCCGAATGTTCCTGTGCTCTTCAGGGGCCGGCTTATCCCTGGGAGATCAAAAAGATCCGACATGTCGGATTCTTTTCTCCCCTGAAATCACTTGTTCGGGCCCCATACACATTAGACTGTTGGATGAACCCATCAATATCAGTGAGTTCGGCTGATGTTAACCTAATGTGTATCATAGGTGGGGGTTTGTGTCAACAATATCAGATTAGTGGGGCTGACACCAAGATAATATCACCTCCATTGGCGGCAAGAACAGCATACATTTCCATACTGTTCAGTGACCACTGCCAAGAACGGCAACTCCGCTCTTACATAAGTGAATAGGAGTTGAGTTGCCATTACACAATAACCGGTGATGTAAGGTCTAGCTCCATTCAGCCTAATAACTGCTGATTGGTGGCGGTGCTGGGTGTTGAGTCCCCTAAGACATTGGTGACTTATACCAAGGATAGACCATCAATATTGGAAGCCCGGAAAATGGATGAATTGGCAAAAAAATGAAGGCATAAAGGTTAATGGGACTTTACCCTAGCAATATGCTGATATTGGTGCTCTGCCAATGCCTGTTACTGTGGGATGGTGGCATGTAAAAGGCAGTAGGTCAATAATTACGTAGGTAATTTCAGGATTCTCAGTACAAAAAAAACCCCAAATTCACCACAAAATGAAGATGAACATTGTGTTGCTGGCCAGGGACATGAGGTTTTCATTAGCAGATCCAATTGTTGCCATCAAGACCTGATGACAATCTAATGTCTATGGGCAGTCTTACATTTTTTGGATAATTTCCTCACCAAAAAGAGCGGCACCAGTGGTGTCTGCCCTCACCTTCCCCTCCCCCATTAACATAACATAGCCATTCTGCTCATTTTAAGTGACAGAAGCCTCCAGCATATGATAAAGGTCTATGAAGACAGACATGAGGTAAGTGCAATAATACAATAGGAATTTCTAACCAGGAAAATCCTTCCAAAACGAGAGTTGTATGTATAATCATTATGGATCTCATTGTACCCCCTGGTCATTAAATTAGTGTGATGCCATTTATAATGGGGGAATCTTACACCCCCCCTCTTACAATTCCCCCCCCACACATTTTCTGTCTGCACCTAAAAAAAAAAGCCTGTGGTATAATGCAATTCCAGCCAGTTGTGTGTGAATAGACAGTCAATGAATGCGCACAATGGGCTGCATATGGGAAAGACTTCCTCATACTGCCAAGAGCTGTTAGATGGCACCGGGCAGAAGCAAGGGCTCCTTTAACCCTTCCCGGGTGATAGCACCTGCTCCAGCATTTTAAGGGTTAAACTGTTTCTTAGTCGCCCAGTACTTTGCGCCAATTAACGGTCTGCGAGGAGGAGGGGATGAAATTGAATTGAGAGCATGCTGGAAATCTCCAATTAGCACCAATTAGCTGCTCCCTATGGTGGGATGCTGAGACTTAAAGCGGGTGAGATTGCCCCCTCTTCTTGTCCCTACTGTCTCACAGAATGTCTTGCTGTGGCATTTTATTTACTACCCATTGAACCCCTCTCTGTTTCATAAACCTTTTGACTGCTGGAAGGTTCTGACAGGAGCTTAACCCGTTGAATGTCACCCAGGAGATAGGAACTTGGCACCTTACCTGCTCGATTAGACTGGTCAATCATTGGCTGGACTATTCGTCTTCTGGCGTTAATGAACCTGTAGAGGAGAGGAGAGGCCGTCCCTGTTAATCCGCACAAATTGTCACAAAGAATCAATGGAGAATGCATGATGTTCAATGATGTACTGCTAAATTTAGAGGATCAGAAATGGAAAACCTGTGGACCTGTGAATGGGATGGCCACCACAGAGAATGTGTCGAAACTCTACGACATTTCCATTCCTTAGGTTTGCTCTACAACAATATACAATATGAGGTCCAAACAAAGATGTTTCTGATTTTCCAACGTGCAGCCCCAGTCCCATGCTTTCTGATCTTTGCAGAAGCCCACTCCCCACCCAGTCCACCCTAAATGAGGTCCAGGCTTTTTGTTTTCACGTGGCTTCAGCGGGGTCAGCAGAGACATCCATTAAACTGTCTCATGTTTTATTGCCAGCCTTACAGAGCTGTAGAGCTCCAGGAGCAAGACCCCCTCCCCTACTGCCCAATACCCACCACCTCCTGCTGACCCAAACTTTTAAAGCTATGGGTCATCTACAGGTCAGTGCCAACTTGGGTTGATTTCTGGTGTTGATTGGTAGCCCTGAGCTACACAATGTTTTATAACCTTGGCACATTTTGCTGGCAATGAATATTAAAATATTGATGTATGGCCACGACAGCTTTGCCAGTAAAAATTATTTGAGCAATTGCTGGCTCATGTTTAGTGTGGCATACTGTAGGCTGCCAGTGCTTTAAAGCCCATGGCAGTGATTTACAAAGCAATTTTAACTTTCTAACAGTTTATGCTTTGGAAATTAACAAACTGCTCAAAGACGAGGGAAATTCAAGGATTGCAGTTGGACCTAAATGAAGTAATGTCCTAGAATAGAAGCTCTTCGTGTTTGGCGTGCTAGTCTTCTGATTCTTTCTGGATGGGGATCATGGTGCCAACACACTCCATATTGCCTCCCCCTAAGAAGCACAAGAGGGGCCACTACATGGGGAGTCTAGCTTCGATCTCCAGGAGGAAGCCCCCACATATATGACACATAACATACTAGCTCCATATGGTGTTCTGGTTGGAGTTGACTATTCAGCAAAGCTAAAGTCTGTACATCCCTCCTTTCGACTGTTTGTGTATTCTATATTTATAGGAAAGTGCGACTTATGTTTGTTAGAATTTCATGTTACAGATAACACTTAGATATAGTGTGAGGAGCAGAAGTGGTGGAAATTTCTACAAAGAGCAGCATGTCTGTGCAGATATAGAAATGAATGCAGTGAATATTTCATCAGTAACTACATTTTTGCCTAGTAAAAAGCTGCAAATGAAATAACGAGGGGAACCCTCTAAAATGACACTAAGGTCCTAAGAGGTGATCAGAATTAGGACTCCTATTCTTCCTGCCGGCTCATTTCTAAAGCACCATCAGACATCCTCCTGTAATTAGCCGTACAGGACTGTGGGCAGATGAATCCATGAGAATGGAAGATGATCCGAATACATGAGCAATAGGCCAAGATTGGCAAAGGTCCAGGGTCTACATAAGAAGGCAGCCACCCGATTCAGACATGTTGTACAGGATGTATGCTGAAAAAGGATAACAATGTTTTGAACTTTTGACTTCCAGGCTCCATATCTCACCATCCACTACAGCTTTGAATGTGAGACTGCCATCATTTTTTAGACAATCATCTTGGCTATCTCATACATAAATTTGACCAGCAACTATTAAGGATATGATTAGTTATGCAAATTCTTGTTATGTCACTGCATTGTTACTATTTTGCTCCTGATGTTGGAAAATCTTTTTCTTTTGTATACTACAGATTACAATCTGTTCTCACATTCCCTAACAGTTCAATGTGTTATTAATTTGATTCCCAAGCGAAAGGTCACTGGTTCAAATCGAGGAGCTGCCATTAAGAAGTTTTCCAAAGAAAAGAGAAACAGCATCATCCAACTCATCGATACCAGTCTCTCGGCCAAGAAAATTGCCAAACTGCATCATGTGAGTGCCAAGACAGTAGGAAGAATAAGAAATGAATGTCCATCCTTTCAAAAACCAAGAGGTGAATGTCCAGGCAAAATATCGAAGTCATCAAGTCGGCACATCACAAGGTCTATCAGTTCTGTTGCGACATATATGACAGTGGAAGCGACTTGTATGCATCATAATAGTGAGATTACAGATGTCCATGCAAGCACAGTGTGACGTATGGTCCACAAGTCTGGAATGGTGGCTCGAAAAAAGGTAAAGAAGTCTCAACCTCAATATCTTCATAAGAAACGTCGGCTCAAATTTGCCAAAAAGTACAAAAAGTGGACAGTAGAAGATTGGAAACAGATTTGTTGTGATGAGACGAAAGTAAAAAGACTAGGCTCTGATGGGTTTTGAAGAAACAAAGGAATAAAGGGGCTAATGGATCGAGAAGTTGAAGTAACTGTCAAGTTCGATGGAGAAAGTCTAATGATATGGGTATTTTTTTCCACAGCAAAGACGTTGAATACTTGACCAGGATCGATGATGGTCTCACTACTGAGCTACATGTGAGTATCCTACAAGACGAGATTCTTAGTATACTTGAGTACTATGGGTATGAAAACGACCACATATTGTTCCATTAAGACCAAAACCAGGAGCATAAGTTGAGATTGGTAAACAAATGGGTCAATGACAATGAAGTAGAGGAGCTGGATTGGCTCCCACAGTCCCCAGACCTCAACCCAATCCAACACTTGTGGGTAGAGTTGAAGAAAAAGCTGTATACATATCCAAGGAATCTACCAGTATGCACCAACATTGGGAACGTGTAGAAGAGACCTGGGAATACATTTTGGTCAAAGCATGCTTAAATCTGATCAAAAGCATGCCCAGGAGGATTTAGGTATAGTTGAAAGCACAGGTGGATTTACAAACTAATAAATATTAAAATGTAGATTTTTAGGAGCAAAACAGTAACAATGCAGTGACCTGACAAGAATCTGCATAACTAATCATATGCTAATTAATTGAAAGTCAAATTTATGTATGAGATATCCAAGATGATTGTCTATAAAATGATGGTAGTCTCGCGTTTGAAGAGTAGTGGATGATGAGATATAGAGCCTATCAATGCTTAGACCAAACGCTGCACACTAAAACGCTGCACACTACATCACGTTGATCTGCATGGCTGTCATCTCAGAAGGAAGTCTCTTCTAAAGATTATGCACAAGAAAATCTGCAAACAGTTTACTGAAGACAAGGAAACTAAGGACATGGTTTACAGGATGAGACCAAGATAAACTTATTTTAATTCAAATGGTGTCAAGCGTGTGTGGCGTCAACGAGGTGAAGAGTACAAGTATGTCTTGCCTACAGTCAAGCATGGTGGTGGAAGTTTCATGGTTTGGGGCTGCATGAGTGCTGCCAGCTATGGGTAGCTATAGTTCATTGAGGGAATCATGAATGTCAACATGCACTGTGACATAGTGAAGCAGAGCATGATCCCCCTCCCTTTGGAAACTAGGTCACAGGGCAGTATTCCAACATGATAATGACTTCAAACAACTCCAAGATGACCACTGCCTAGCTAATGAAACTGAGGGTAAAAGTGCTGGACAAGCATGTCTCCAGACCTAAACCCTATTGAGCATCTGTGGGGCATCATCAAACTGAAGGTGGAGAAGGACAAGGTCTCTAACATCCACCAGGTCCGTGATATCATCATGGAGGATGGAAGAGGATCCAGCGGCTTCTGTGAAGCTCTAGTGAGCTCCTTGTCCAAGAGACTTAAGGCAGTGCTTGAAAATAATGGGGGCCACACAAAATATTGATACTTTGAGCACAACTTTCTCTTAGGGGTGCACTCACTTTTGTTGCTAGTGATTTACGCATTAATGGCTGTGTGTTGAGTTATTTAGGGGGCACCAAATTGACACTATTATTCAACCTGCACACTGACACTGTACATTGTATCACAGGGTCAGATCTTCAGTGTTGTCCCATAAAGAAATATAATAAAATATTTCCAAAAAATATGAGGGGTGTACTCACTATACTGTATCTCCTGCACACAACTCCATAAGATGAGCAGCCTCATATTGGGAGATCCACAGGTAACTCATGTGTAAGTTTCATCTAAAGTGTGTTGTCTTATTTCAAAATGTTATAGGTTACTCGATACGAATAGACCAGATTAACAAGAATCTCAGGTGAAGAATCCCAACATGGAAACTGCGGATTGTGCAATCAAAGGCTAAACTTTAAGGTAGGGCTCTAAGGCTCCATTGCTGAACAAAAGGATCTATAAGGAACGACAGATTTATCAGCTGTTAGACAGTGAAGGGTTAAAGGCGCCCAGGGCAGAGCATAAACCTGGACCCAGGGGGCTGGCATGCACCATTTCTGTTTACCAAGACGGGTGTGAGGGGAGCAGGGTGTGTATCCTTTATTCCGACATGTGTTTAGTATTATATATGTGGGGGATTTTCCCTCCGCCCTTTCCCTAAAAGTAGGTAGTAATGGTCCCCCATTTGACAAGGACACGCAGAGCCATAAGTCACTGGGCCGTTAAGGCTGGATTTAATTTAGATGGTAATCCCAGAATGAGTGCCTGCAATTTTTCATGTTACCTTAACTGGTAATTGTTGCCATTAATCCTCTGTGTTTTGAGTTAAACAAATAAAAGTTACTAGTATAATGCAGACCCCCTTAGTCCGCGATCTACACGTACGTCTTATGGATCACAAACATGGCCGCTCTTCCCTACCGTTACTGTACCCGAGTGTCTCCATGACCCGGTGAATGATAGTACTATAATCATACGGCTATCACATCTACAACAATGGAAAATCCAGACCTGAGACCACTCTTGAAGGTTGTAAGTCTTATTTCCATGAAGCCCATACCTCACATTTCTATATCAATATATATTGTCAATAGAGGTGCCATGAACTGGGCACAGGAAGTTAATATCAGCGCCACCGAAAATGTAGATATGTAGCATGAGCCCCTTTATCCACCAACAAAGACCCTCTGAGGCCTGGAAACCATTATGGATCCCCACCCCCAACACACCTCCAGCTCGGCACTCAAGCCTGTCTTCAAACAAGTCATTAAATGGAGGGTTGAAGGTTCAAACAAGGGTCATTTCTTTGGATACTACACAGAAATGTTTAGTAAACTGGGAGCTCTCCACTGATTGCCTTCCACCATGTGTGCCTGAGTATGGGGCCAACACAGAAAACATCTCCTGTTACCGTAGTGGAGCCCGCGTTCTCCAAAATTTGCCTGGATCTTGTTTACAAGGAAGCGTAAACCTAGAAGACCCCAGTGGATGATTACTTTGGCCCATGAGATGCTTGATCATATTCTTATCGAGTTCCCATGTGTATCGTAGATTATGTCCTTCTTCTTGTCTTGACCAGTGACCTGACCATTTTTTCAGGCAGTTTCCACTTTGTAGAAGCACTATACTTTACAATACAAGTCAATGGGAAAGCTTCAAACACATTCAGAAAACGGTAATTAAAAAAAAGATTCTAGAAAAAAAAAAAGACTATGGAAAAATAAAAACCCTGACGGGGGCCAAAAAGGTTCAAGAAAAACCAAACATGCTACAAAGAGGTCTCCTGAAGTGTTCTCCTCTTGAAAAATTAGGTGGATTCACCGGCCTGGAAAAGTTGAGTGCACGTACTCGAAGGCCCCTATTAATCAATGCTGTTTCTCCAGTTTTCTGGAGTAATTTGCTTCGTTTTTTGAGGCTTTAGTATTTGTACCTTATTCTCTATACATTTTTTGACACTTTTTAAGTTGTTTGTCTTTGTTAGGTCTTTTTTTTTATTTGTTTCCTCAAAAACCTTGCTTGCCCAAATTTATAAACTGCAATTTTTACCAACTGTCACATTTTTTGGGACATCTGACTCCAGCGCCTGTCTGGTATAAGGTCTCTGGACAAGTTTTCAATTTGGAGGGTTATTTTTTTTACTTTTTAAAGAATTTGTGACTTTTGGAGCTAAAAAGTTGCAAAAACTGATTAAAAACAAACAAAAAGGGTCTGATTCATCAAGACTGGCACAGCGCACTACACCGGTCCTGCTGGACAAAGTACCAAATTTATTAAACTGAATCTATTAGCAGGTTTTTGCTATGTAATATAACATATGGCCATGATGTATAGGTAGAGACCCTGAATCGAGTGGTGTGTCACTGCTGCTGTCTCTATTTATAAAACAGGAGATTATCACTACAGAACTAGGTGTCATGCCTCATTGTAAACTGTTCTGTGTAACCACACCCCTACCACTGATTAGCCTCAGTCAATGTATGATTTACACAGAGATCTGCCAATCAATGGTGTGGGCAGGGTTATATACAGATCAGCTTTCAGAGTACTGCTAGATCTGCAGCTGAGAGCGCTGTGACTCTATCATAACTGCATCACCCAGTAAACTAAGTGACACATCGCTGGAACCAAGGTATCAGCCCCTCCATTACGGTGCTCTCAGATTACATAGCAAAAACCTGCTGACAGATTTCTTTAAGAGATGCACACCATTTATTGAATCGGGCAGATTTTGTAAGTGGCGTGCAGTTCTGTGGACGACGTAGCATTTCTGATGTATAAAACGCCATCACTTTTGATGAATTGGACAGGCGGTCTGGGACACGCTCTGTCCCATCTCCTCTCCAACTGTGCCCATTTTTGGTGGAGCTGATTCAAACTGGCATGAAAACACCAAATGGTAAAAAGTGTTCACGCAACATCGCGTTATGCAAAAAAATCGTGAATTTTCAACGTTTTTACACCAGTTTTTTGGTATAAAAACTTTGATGAATTGGGCCCAAGAAGTACTTTTCATGAATGTGGCACAAATTCAACTGCATGGGCTATTTTGCCAGAAAACAAAAAAGGGAAGTGACTACCATCAACTGAAAAGAGGCCCTTTATGTTCAGAGGGTGTCTTTTTGGGGTATGTACACAGAATATAAAACATTTTTAGATTATGTGCTACTTCAGTTGTACTTTAGTCTACGTTTTCTAGGACCATAGAAGAGCTCCCATTGTAAATCACCCAGACATTTCTCCCCGACTCAAACGTTAAAGTCATGTATTTCAGTGAAAGGACTAGAGATGAGCGAACCCGTGGAAGTTTGGTTTGGTGGGTGCAGCCAAACCGTACCTCTATGGGTTCAGACTGAGCCCGAACCGCAATGGAAGTCACCGATTGGCAGTTGGAGTCTCTGCCCCCATACAGCCAGCCATAAGCAGAATACTTCTCGGGAAGAGTGGGCAGGGTTTCTCTATTTTTGGGGGGGTTGCACACTACATCTGATCACGCTGTTGTTACCCCCAGTGCGAACCACTCAAACACTGTAAGTAGGTCACAGTGAGCTGAGTACCAAGCGTACCCGAGCACAGCGATGACAACACGAGTGGTTTACATACATAAAACACCCACATTCCGAATCCAAACACTGTTTTTTGTTTGTTTTTCTTTAAAGAAAAAAAGTCGGTGTTTGGCAGAAAAGCGAACACCGAACCTCAGGTTCGCTCATCTCTATAGACGATCTTCTTCTGTATCCCCATATTGACCAGACACCAATTTTTCAAAACAATTACTCAAGAAAACTGTCTTAATGGTCTGAGTACAAAACCCTAAATCAATCTGTTATTATGGTAAAGAATGTTGTCTTATTTCGTGGTATCGACTTGGACTTTCTGTCTTACATCTTTCCTATTTTACTAATGGTCATCATATGTTAATTAAGGTATTATCTGAGGGCGAGTGGAAGTGTAATCTAAGCACCTGTATTATTAGATTTCAATTTCTATCATTTCTCTTGGGTGCCCCTGCCCAGGTGGCTCTCGGGAGGCAGATGGTTCTTGTTGCTGCATGTATTGAGGGTTTTGCATAAGATGCGTACCATGGAGGAGAAGATAGCAAGTCCTGGCTCCATCATTCCCGATCGTTTGCATATCAATCTGATTTGCATACAACTGGTCCTCTGAACACTGATTGACGGATGGGTCTAGTCTAGAAACAATGACTGGTTGGAACTTATTTTGGAGGCAGTGTTACTGTACTGACATATTGCCCTTGGTCACCAAACAAGGGGTGTAATGCAGAATAATCATACTATGGGGGAACCGTCAGTAAAAATTACTAAAAAGGGGGTTGGTAGTGGATAAATTACATCTTTGTGATAAAACCAGGGATGGCGTACAACCTTAAAAATGTACCATCACAATATGATTGAGTTGTATCTTATCTTTTACTTTGTAGCCACCTTCAATATTTCGGAAACCGTCCAAAAACGGAAATCTGGGTAAGCTCGTTTCTTTTAATGGACAAAGCTAAAGGAAAAAGAAAAACTGCCCACAGAAACGGAGCAATTACAGAGTGCAAGCTTTGAAGAGATGAAGGTGAGTGTGCATGTCTTCAGCCTTTCTATCGCCTGATTAGCTGTGAGGAAGATATTTTCGAGGTCTCTGGGAGAGATCTCTGGGCCAGATGTTACCTGTCCATCATGCTGCAGAAGTGGACAAGTAGGCTGGAAGGGAGCATGTCAGTGCTTTGATCTGGGATAGAGGAACGACTGATTTATGGAGTGGAACTCTGTTCATCCGTTCTGTTTTACTTTCTGTCCTAAGGCAGAACCACATATTGCAGAGAGAAGGGAAGAGAGAGGTAGGGAAAATGCACCGTTCTTTACAACATCAACAAGCTCTGACAACTGAAACAGGGTTTTTCTTGGCCTTAACAAAGCTCGCAGGCATATCCTTTGATGCTCCTGTTTTTCCCCTTGTGCTTGCTCTCTTTCTCTGTTCAACATACTACTTGCTGTTTAATTCAGCTCTAGTAAATGGAATGGACTGTGGCCAGAATGCCTGGGGCATAAACACACCTGTGTGTTCAGGATGTCGCTGCATTTGGGAGTGTAGAAGGTACAGCTAGGTCACTGCGAGCTTTACCGGGACCGTCTGTCTCCAAACAGGTCCCAGCTCTGCAAGTGCTACACAAGATCCTCTCTTCTCCTCTTCTATCACCATACGTAATCAGTCCAGACTAGACCTATTACATTCACCCAGAGCTTGTAACTTCTGGAGACTGTTCTTTCTCTGTTATTCCAGAAACTCATTTCTGTCTGATATCTAGTAGAGATGAGCGAGCACTAAAATGCTCAGGTGCTTGTTACACAAATTGAGCAGGTCAGACGCCCGGATGGATTTGACTTGAATAATGAGTATAAAGGAAGTCAAAGGAAAAAACGTTTTCCCAAAAGACCCTAACGAAGGGGTGGAGGGGGCACTCAAATGGAATGGAAACAGCATCTGGATACATCTCTGACTCCCAGGTCGCTGCTGGAAATTAAATAAATACATAATTTTAAAAAGACAACGTTTTGTCATTTTTGATAACCAGCCAAGGTAAAGTAGACAGCTGTGGGCTGATATACTCAGGATGGGAAGGTCCATGGTTATTTGGTCCATCCCAGCCTAAAAATACCAGCCCGCAGCCACCGCAGAATTGGCTCATCACATTAGGTGCACCAATTCTTGAGGCTTACCCCGACTCTTTCCAATTGCCCTGATGCAGTGCCAATCGGGGTAACATTTTTGGGGGTTGATGTCAGCTGTATAATTGCAACTGGCATCAAGCTCAGTGGTTAGTAATGCAGAGGTGTTTATCAGACACACCCATTACTAACCCAGTAATAAAAAAAACACAGACAAATAAAAGTTTTATTTGAATCAAGAATCTCCCAGACTATCCCTCATTCACAAAGTAATCATAAAAAATGTTCCCACAAAGCCGCATTGTAGTCCACGATCCCCGAATGTAACTCCAGTGATTGTGAATAGCAGTAACGTACAAATATTCACAGGTGCAAGGTAGTGACTACAATGTTCATCAGAGGCCCTGGCTCAACGCTGTGCTCAAACCTGTGCTCAGTGAGATCCAAGGATGCTAATGACAGTTGTTTTCACTACACTGCGCCTGTGAATAGCTGTACTTCACTGCTATTCACAGTCACCGGTGCTGTATTCGGGGATCATGGACGACGACGGCCTTCATGAGAACATTTCTGATAAATTGGTGAACGAGGCAATGTGTGAGGGAGTCTTTATTCAAATACATTTTTTTTTCTCTGTGTGTGTGTTTTTCTTTGAATTACTGGGTCAGTAATTGGGGTGTCTGATAGACACCTCTCCATTACTAACACCAGGGCTTAATGCCAGCTGACATTACACAGCTGACATCAAATGCAAAAAATACTACCTCGATTGCCACTGCTCCAGTGCAATCAGGAAGCGATGGGTGAAGCACGAGAATTGGTGCAACAAATGGATGCTGAAATTCTGGGGCAGCTGCGGACTGATAATTTTAGGCTGTGAAGGACCAAATAACCATGGACCTTCCCAGCCTGATAATACCCATTACCAGCTGTATACTTTACCTTGGCTGGATACCATAAATAGGGGAGCCACACGTTGATATTTTTTTAATTATTTGTTTATTTGTTATTAGGTTAAACAAGGCGAAAAACACCTTTTAGTGCCACATGAAAGGAACTAAAGTGTGTGGGTGTACAAACCCTGCTTCAATATCAGCAATCCCTCCTACATCAACTCTCCCTGAACTGCTTCTAGAAGACAGTGTGCCAAGCATTGCGCCCCCGGGTCTCATATAAGAACAGATAACGCGATGCGGCCAGCCAATCACAGTAATGCCAGTAGCCAGTATGGCAAGCAATCCCCGCATGTTGATTGGCTGTCTAACAAGCACCCGCGATACCCGGTCAAGTAACGAGCGTGCTTGAGCACCCTGATGCTCGATCGAGTATTGAGCAGTGGCGAGTACCCTCACTCACCTCTTCCTCATTTGGCCGAAAGCTCCCGTTTTCTCTATGAAATAGCCGCTGACTGATCGCTTCGTCAACAATGAGATTGGCAGTCTGAAATTGGACATGTGCAATTGACAACTTTTTGGACCATCAGTTGGCTGGCGCTCCCATACACAGTCATCTTAACCTGTCGATATCGGCGGGTTCAGCCAGCTTACAATAGTGTACTGTGCATGGGGGCCTTCTCAGTTATATGTAGACCTCTCTTCTGAATGCATATAAAAAATGCAGATTGTGACGATCCGGTGGAAACTGCTCATGTCAGAAACTTGCCTTTCGCTGACGCTGCAGACGGAAAATTTATTGTGTTCAGTTAATAACGAGCCCAAAGGTCATCAGTCCCCAGCAGCTCAGCTATGTCAATGATCCCTATTTTCTGAGTCATGCTGGCCATACACTTTTGGTAGCCATCAGTGGACGTCAGTTCTAGATGACAGCTAATCTTTCCGATCCCCATACACATGCACGCTCAGCACTCGAGAGTGCTTGAAAAGGAAGAGGGATGTTTGGCTCAGCCAAGCAACAGAGATGGTGATCTGTGACAGCAGTGGACTCGGGTGACATTAGTGGACACCAATGTATGTGGCCTTTAATCAGACATGCTCAAGGGCTTAACAGATTATTTACAGATTGTATACAGATTGCATAGCTAGGAATAGTTTATTTTCCAATACCTGCAGGTCTAAAAATCAAGACTCATGAAACCTGGATGAATACTAATTGCTATTAGTTCTCGTCACATTCTCAAATTGAAGGAGCTTTCCACCTCAATGCTATTGACCACCTCTATCAGTTTGGTAGGGCCTGACACCTGGCACTCCCACCGATCAGCTGGTACCACCATTGGTAGCAGCGAGGTACTGAAGATCAGCTCCTATACATATGAATGATCTGCAGTATCTGCGAGCGGCTGCTACATGGTGTAGCAGAGCTGTGGTGCTCCGGTTCCTACCTGGCAGTTGCCGATACTAGCTGATCGGTGCCAGGAGACAGATCCCTCCCAATCCGATATTGATAATTGATAGATCACTAATATTATTGGAGTGGAAAACCCCCAGCAATTTGACAGCGTGCAAAATCAATTTTAAAGGGAACTCATCACATTGTATATAGAGTCCAATCAGTGAACAGCATGGTATGGAGAAGGAGACGCTGAGCAGAATAATATATAGATTGGTTGGAAAGCTTCACGATAACTTGTATTTTATTCATTGGAATCCCTGGTGACTGTATGTATAGGAGTCCAGTGGGCGGTGCTATTAGTGATTGCCAGCTATTTCTGAATGCACAGTCATACAGGACAGACTGTCAAGTCACTGAATAGGACCACCCACTGGAGTCATATGCATACAGTCATACAGGGAAGACTGTCAATCACTGAATAGGACCGCCCACTGGACTCATTCATACAGTCATACAGGGACGACTGTTAATCACTTAATAGGACCTCCCACTGGACTCATATGCATACAGTCATACAGGGAAGACTGTTGACTCGCCCACCCCAGGGCTATGGGACACCCGGTGCCGGGCCGGACTAGTCCGGTGGTAGTCAGTGGTGGCTGGGCCCGGCTCCGTGGCCCTGGTGGGTGTCAGTTGAATATGTGGCTGATGACTTTAATGTTTGTGTTCGTGACGCCACCTGTGGTATGCGGCTATTAAGCCGCCGCTGCGGTATGAGGCCTCCGGGATAGTGTTATGGCAGCAATGGTGGTACTGCTCCCCACAGGTGGAGCAATGCCCGGGGCACAGTTGGTGTTTGTGGAAGTCTATGGTGCTGCGTGACTAACACGGTGCAGGGCCGACAAGCAATGAAAGAAACAGGCACAAACAGTAGTCTCTTTACCTTCTCCTCTTTTACTCGGCAGAAACTTAGTCCAGGGAGACCGTCACAGATGGTAAAGATGATCCGGCCGGCCTGGAAGTGCCTGGGGTGATCTTTGGCCAGTTGAGTATGAGGCCTACTCCTTAATCTTTCTCTGCTGTTTTAGGACACTGCACTTTGGGTTCGCAATTGCCCTCTTGCTGCTGGGACTTGTTGTTCGTCCCCTTTTCTGTGTGGTAGACTGCGCAGGCCCTCTCTGGTGCTTCTCTGCTGGAGTGTACACCAGGCCCTTGGGATGCAGTTGTACCTTCAGATTGCTTCTGGGACAGGGGGCTTACAGCTCTCCTGCCCTCCGGATTCAGCTACCAGGGATGGATTTTATGCCCTGGCAACTACAGACTCCGATGTCCGAGTCCCTGCTGTGCCTCTCTGCTCCCCTTGCTTCACTGGGCCAAGCTATCCCAGCTCTAGGCCCCAGTTTACAAGGCAGCACTACCCTGCGTCTGCACTCTTTCACTCCTGTGTCCAGACTAACCACCACTTCCTCCTTCCAGCCAGACTTAAGGAATGCTCCCTGAAGTTCCAGGTTCAGAGCTCCCCCTGCTGGCCGGAGGGAGAACTGTGTTGAGTGTTAACTTACTGGCCAATAGATCTCCCAATTACCTCCAGGCTCAGCATTAACCCTTCTGGGAGGGCAATGCTGTTGTGGCGACCAGGTCCTGGGGCGCCACACTCCCCCTTAGTTAAATTCAGTACTCCCGGACTGTAGAGACAAACATGACATGTTAGAACATTTCATCCCATTATGGGAGGCGCAATTACTTTAACGTTACAACCTTAAACATTACTATAAGAGTCCAGTGTGGCTCCCTGCCGGGTGTCCATTACACTGCTCCATGGGGGACCCGCCGCGTTCAAACCCCCAACGTAGGCTCTGGGCGTGCGTCAGAGCATTGATGACCCCACTCTATGCACGCCGGACGGGTTTTTCTTCAGGGGTGTTGAGCACACTGGTGCTAACTATGAACAATTTAGGTGTTGGCCACCCATAGTCCAGTGGCCCAATTGTCCATTTTCGCAATCAAAGAAAAAGAAAACATTTTGTACACAACATGACAGACATTTTGCATAACTATTTACATCCTAATAAGTACTCTTTCCCTTATACAGTTGACTCCCTATACCTTAGAGGGGGTTGTCCCCGAGTGCTGCGCTGGGACCTACGTAGCTCTGGTGTTTGCCCCTGACTACGTGGTGCGTCTTCTATCTCAGCACTACAGGTGGGCCTAACCCCCATAGGTAAGCGTGATGGTTGCCTTTGTGATCTAAGAGTCGCCAAGGGTATGACAGGTTCACCACTGACAGGGGGTTGATCCTCCTGTTCCACTGCTGGCGTGTCATCTCGTGCTGGAGCGGACGATTCTTTAGGTGGATCCGGAACCTTTTCTGTTTCTGGCTCGACCAACTGCGGAAACGTCAAAACTGGTACCACTATGGCATTGTTTATTCGGGTCCAAGTTTTGGGGAACTTTCCAAGGATGGTTTGAATCATCTCCCCTTCTTTCTCTTGACTTTGGGGACTTCCTTGTACTCCTTCCATTTCTCTTTGGATTCTGCACCGTTCAGGGCACGCTTTCAGGCGGTCTCGGGAAATTGCTTGATAGGTCTTGCCTTCATCTTTGCTTATGAGGCATACCTTACTATTGTCAAAGTTGGAGGGGATAATGGTGTAGGGCTCGTTTTCCCACTGATCATCCAATTTATGCGTCTTCCGCTTCTTCTTGAGGACTTGTTCTCCAGGTGCTAAGGGAGTTGCTGGGGCTGTTTGATTGTAATGCTGTTCTTGTCTCGTTCTTGCTTGAGACAGGCTCCTCTCTACGCACTCCTGGACCTTACGGTACCGCTGCTGCCGTTCTGTATCCCAATCCTCTATTTCTTGAACCGCCTCAGGCGACACAGTCCCCATCTCAAAGTCTACAGGCAACTTGCCTGGTCTGGCTCGCATCAGGTAAGCGGGGCTGCAGTTGGTCGAATTCACTGGGATGTGGTTGTACAGGTCTACCAGATCTGGCAACTTTTCTGGCCATTGGTTCCTTTCCTCCAGCGGTAGGGTCTTCAGCATATCAATAACCACATGGTTCATTTTCTCGCACAGTCCATTGGTTTGGGGGTGGTACGGTGTGGTTCGGATTTTCTTACAACCGTACATGTTACAGAACTCTTGGAACACTTCAGCCTCGAATGCAGGACCCTGATCAGTCAGTACCCTTTCCGGATAGCCGTGAGGTCGACAGAAGGATGCCTGGAACGCTCTAGCTGCTGTCCTGGCTGTCTGGTCCTTCACAGGCACTACTACCAGGAAACGAGAGTAATGGTCCACAATGGTGAGGGCATACACATAGCCTGACCGGCTTGGTGTTAACTTCACGTGGTCCAGGGCCACCAACTCCAGGGGCTGCTTTGTGACAATTGGCTGTAGGGGAGACATTTGGCTGGCATCGTCTTTCCGCCTCAGGTTACACGGGCCACAGTCTCGGCACCACTTCTCGATCATCTTCCTCATGTGCACCCAATAGAACCGATCACGGAGTAGGGCCTCCAACTTCTTCCACCCGAAGTGTCCTGCGTTATCATGATACGCTGCTAGGACCATTGGAGCATCTCTCTGCGGAACCACTATCTGCCAGACAAGTTCATTTGTTCGATAGTTGACATATCTCTTGCAGAGCTTGCCTTGGTAGGTGAACAGTCGTCCCCTCTCCTTCCACAGCTGCTGGGCTTCCTCTGGAGCGTCTGGGCCAAGATGGGTCTCAGCTTGCGCTAGCTTCTCTTTGACCAATCGCACGGCCGGGTCACCGTTCTGTGTTTCTTCCCAATTATGGTGGAGTAAGGGGTTGACCGAGACCCCGTGCTGGCTTGAGCGCTTCACTCCCACAGCATGCTCACACTGGGACACACCTTGGTGATGGAAAGCCGGTAACTCTATCTCTTCGAGTTCATCCATGTCTTCTCCAGACTCGGGCAAGTGAGGCATTCTGGACAGCGCATCAGCATTGTTATTCTTCTTGCCAGCCCGATACTTGATGGTAAAGTCAAAGTTAGACAGCCGGGCCATCCATCGCTGCTCCATCGCACCTAACTTGGCTGTTGCCAGGTGTGTCAACGGATTGTTGTCCGTGAAGATGGTGAACTTGGCCGATGCCAGATAGTGCTTGAAGCGTTCAGTCACTGCCCAAACAATAGCGAGGAACTCCAGCTTGAAGGAACTGTAGTTTTCTGGATTCCTTTCTGTGGGCCGAAGCTTCCTACTGGCGTACGCTATCACCCTCTCTCTGCCTCCCTGTACCTGGGACAGAACTGCTCCCAGTCCCACGTTGCTGGCGTCTGTATACAGTACAAACGGTTGGCTGTAGTCAGGGTAGGCCAGAATTTCTTCTCCCGTGAGAGCCCCTTTCAGCCGGACAAAGGATGTTTCCAGTTGGCTGCTCCATTCAAATGGAGGGCTCTGCTTCTTAGCCTGCTTTGGCTGGCCCACCAGGAGATCTTGAAGGGGCGCTGCTATCTTGGTGAAACCATCAATGAACCTTCGGTAGTAGCCCACCAGTCCAAGGAACTGCCGCACCTCCTTCACTGTGGTGGGTCTTGGCCAGTCCTTGATTACAGTGACTTTCTCCGGATCAGGTGCCACACCTTCTGCGCTGACCACATGACCCAGGTACTGTACCTTTGGCTTCAAGAGGTGACATTTGGACGGCTTGATCTTCAGGCCATATTTCGACAAGGATTCAAACACTTCTGCTAAGTGCTTCAGGTGGTCCTCATAAGTCTTGGAGTAGACTATTACGTCATCCAGGTACAACAGCACGGTTTCAAAGTTGTGGTGGCCCAAGCAGCACTCCATCAACCTTTGGAATGTCCCTGGGGCGTTGCAGAGCCCGAATGGCATACAATTGAACTCACAGAGGCCCATTGGTGTCGTGAATGCAGTCTTCTCCTTGTCCGCCTCTGCCACGGGAACCTGCCAATACCCACTGGTGAGATCCAAGGTGGAGAAATAGTTAGCTGACTTTAAGGCTGTTAGTGACTCCTCTATTCTGGGCAGTGGATAAGCATCTTTATGTGTAATGCGGTTAATTTGCCTGTAATCTACACACATTCTCATTGTACCATCTTTTTTCTTTACGAGCACTAGTGGAGCTGCCCAGGGGCTACAACTATCTCTGATAACCCCAGCCTCCTTCATTTCCCGTAACATTTCCTTGGCACACTGATACTGTGCGGGGGGTACAGGGCGGTATCTCTCTTTAATGGGATGATGATCACCCGTGGGGATTTGATGTTTAACCCCTTTCACCTGCCCAAAATCTAGGGGGTGTTTGCTGAAGACCCGCTCGTACTCCTGTACCACCCGGTAAACCCCATGCTTTTGGTGCGAGGGGGTGGAGTCGGTGCCTACATGTAATTTTTGGCACCAGTCTTCCGGTTGCCCCTTGGAGCCATTGTCTTCCGCCTGGTCGGACGGGATCAAGGGTTCCACTGCTTTAATGGTATTGTTACTGACAGTGTACAGTTTTGCTACAGTGGCGTACCGGGGCAATTTGGCCTCCTCCTCCCCACAATTCAGGACACGGACGGGCACTCTCCCCTTGCGGACGTCCGCTACCCCTCTGGCTATCAGGACTCCAGGCCTACTGTCTGAATACACTGGTTCTACCAAGGCATGGTAATCCTGACCCTTGAGGCCTATTGCTGCCCGACACCATATCAACATTTCACTTCTTGGGGGTATTACAATGGGGAGGGGGTCACTTACCCTCACACTGCCAATTTCTCCTCCGGCTAGCTCTACTTGCTGCCTCCTCATCAGGGCTCTGATCTCCCTCTGTAGGACACGCTGCTGCCCGGAGCTGGCAGTTTCAGACGCCTGTTGCAACAAAATTATCACTTCGGCAATACAATTTTCTATCACATTTGTACCAAGGGTTAGCAGTGGGTCAGATTCCTTGCGATCAATATCTACAATTATCATCCCCTGACATGGCAATTCCACCCGCCCCACTTTAATGGTTACTTCTTTGTACCCAATTTGAGGTAAGGGCTGACCATTACTAGCCACAATCGTTAAATCATCATCTGGGCCATGGTCAATGTCTGAATCAGCCCAATATCTTTTGTACAGTTTGTGGGGGATGGTTGTTACCTGGGACCCCGTATCCAGGAGGGCATTCAAAGGGATCCCATCCAGCACAATGGGAAGGACCGGTCGTCCTCCCACATACTTGCTGCGGCTGGGGTTTGAGCCGGGCTTCCTCACACCTGGGGGTTGGCTCCTGGCCCCAGGCTCAGCCCGTTTAAAGGACAGCGTCGTGCAATGTGGCCCGCCTGGTTGCAGTGGCGGCAGATCGGTTGTCCTGTTGAATCATACCGGTCTGTGTCTCTGCCTCGGGTCGGCGGAATCCTCCTCTGTCGCATCCATGGGACGTCTTCTGGGCTGGAGGCCAACTCGATTTTTGCAGGCGAGGGGGTCATTTGTAGAGACTGCACGGTCTTGGCAAGGGCAGCCACAGTCTTGGTCAGCTCCTGGAACTGCTGTCTGAGCTCCGCAGTGGGATCCTTATCCAGGGACTGCGCCTCAGCCCCTGCAGTGGCTCGTGTTGCAGGCACCACCCCGGGGTACGTGATAGCAAGAGGCCGGAGGGGTACTGGGTCATTCGGTGTAGATTCTCTCAGTACCCTGATGGCCTGGTCCTTAAACTTGGCAAAGTCCAGAGCAGGGTTCTGCAGGACCAGGATACGCAGCTGGGTCCTGTGGGCATCTGACAGGAGCCCCTCTATGAACTGCTCAGTTAGGAGTTTGTCTTCTTCACGTACACTCTCTGGGTCCACCTGTTTAACTGCTTTCAGGGCCTCTTGCAGGTTTAGGGCATAGTCCCTTATGCTGTCTGTGGCCTGCTGCTTGCACCCAAAGAATCTCATCTTTATCTCTGCTGCGGTGCGGGTGTCAAAAGTACTCTTTAGCTTGGCCAGTATCTGGGCTGCTGTCCCTTTATCTGTATCAGGCCAGGACTTCGCTTCACGCTGGGCTGCGCCGGCTAGCTGTCCCATTAATATGCCCACCTTCTGGCTCTCAGTCAGAGGATACACCCGGAACAAGCTGTGCAGGCTTTCTCTGAAGTCACTCAAGGTATGGGACTCCCCGGAGTACTGCGGCAGCCATTCTGCTCCTGGTATGTACGGCATGGTGATCGGCATTACCGGCGCTACAGTGGGGGCTGGGGCGACGGCGACTGGGACTACTTCGGCCGGTGCTGCGGCGCCCTGGGCGATGGCAGCCACCTGCTCTCCCTCGGAGTCGGACATCTTCCTCCCCCTTAGTGAACCTTACCAGGCTCCGTTCACTTTTCAAATTTTCTTCCGGGTCGCGCGGGGTTAACAGCGCTCTGCTCTGATGGCGCGCTCCCTTCGCGCTCTTTGTCAGGCACGCCCCCCTTCTTCCTGCGCTCGGCGCGGCTAATGGCGGCGGCAATTTACAACCAGTACACAGTCTTTTACACAGTTCTTCAGGCGCACAGTACCCGATGTGACCGGGCACGAAATCCTGTTCGTGACGCCAAAAGTTGACTCGCCCACCCCAGGGCTATGGGACACCCGGTGCCGGGCCGGACTAGTCCGGTGGTAGTCAGTGGTGGCTGGGCCCGGCTCCGTGGCCCTGGTGGGTGTCAGTTGAATATGTGGCTGATGACTTTAATGTTTGTGTTCGTGACGCCACCTGTGGTATGCGGCTATTAAGCCGCCGCTGCGGTATGAGGCCTCCGGGATAGTGTTATGGCAGCAATGGTGGTACTGCTCCCCACAGGTGGAGCAATGCCCGGGGCACAGTTGGTGTTTGTGGAAGTCTATGGTGCTGCGTGACTAACACGGTGCAGGGCCGACAAGCAATGAAAGAAACAGGCACAAACAGTAGTCTCTTTACCTTCTCCTCTTTTACTCGGCAGAAACTTAGTCCAGGGAGACCGTCACAGATGGTAAAGATGATCCGGCCGGCCTGGAAGTGCCTGGGGTGATCTTTGGCCAGTTGAGTATGAGGCCTACTCCTTAATCTTTCTCTGCTGTTTTAGGACACTGCACTTTGGGTTCGCAATTGCCCTCTTGCTGCTGGGACTTGCTGTTCGTCCCCTTTTCTGTGTGGTAGACTGCGCAGGCCCTCTCTGGTGCTTCTCTGCTGGAGTGTACACCAGGCCCTTGGGATGCAGTTGTACCTTCAGATTGCTTCTGGGACAGGGGGCTTACAGCTCTCCTGCCCTCCGGATTCAGCTACCAGGGATGGATTTTATGCCCTGGCAACTACAGACTCCGATGTCCGAGTCCCTGCTGTGCCTCTCTGCTCCCCTTGCTTCACTGGGCCAAGCTATCCCAGCTCTAGGCCCCAGTTTACAAGGCAGCACTACCCTGCGTCTGCACTCTTTCACTCCTGTGTCCAGACTAACCACCACTTCCTCCTTCCAGCCAGACTTAAGGAATGCTCCCTGAAGTTCCAGGTTCAGAGCTCCCCCTGCTGGCCGGAGGGAGAACTGTGTTGAGTGTTAACTTACTGGCCAATAGATCTCCCAATTACCTCCAGGCTCAGCATTAACCCTTCTGGGAGGGCAATGCTGTTGTGGCGACCAGGTCCTGGGGCGCCACACTGTCAATCACTGAGAAGGACCACCTACTGTAGTCATATGCATACAGTCATACAGAGACGACTGTTAATCACTGAATAGGACCGCCCACTGGACTCATATGCATACAGTCATACAGGGAAGACTGTCAATCACTAGTAGGACCATCCACTAGACTCCTATGCATCCAGTCATACAGGGACGACTGTCATTTACTGGTTAGGACCGCCCACTGGACTCATATGCATACAGTCATACAGGGAAGACTGTCAATCATTGAATAGGACCGCCCACTGGACTAATATGCATACAGTCATACAGTAAAGACTGTCAATCACTAGTAGGACCGCCCAATGGACTCATATGCATACAATCATACAGGGAAGACTGTCAATCACTGAATAGGACCGCCCACTGGATTCATATGCATACAGTCATACAGGGATGACTGTCAATCACTGAATAGGACCGCCCACTGGACTCATATGCATACCGTCATACAGGGACGACTGTCAATCATTGAATAGGACCGCCCAGTGGACTTATTCAAACACCAGAGATTTCAATGAATAAAATATGAGTTCTACCAAAACCTTTCCCCATAAGAATATCTATCAATCTGGTCAGCTCCGCCTGCAAAACAGACCCAGTCACCTTGAAGGCAGACTATGGGAAGTGACTTTGCAGGATGAAATAAGCATAAAGAGGGATTATTCTTTATTTTGTCACTGTTGTGTGGACAGGAGATTATAAACCTGTACTATTATCTCATCCTCAGGATGAATCGGAGACAATTAGAATAACCTGTAATTGCAATGTATTAAGAAGGGGTTAAAGGGCCCAATAGCGAGCGGTCAGCACTTCCTAACGTCCTGCACAAATGGTAAAGGGGCAGATCCAGAAAGCACATTAAATAAAGGTGGAAGCGTTCAAGTGAATCGATTCGTCTGGCTTAGTACCAGCTGGACAATGGTGCCAGGTCCCAGGGGCCGTGGTTTCTCTGCAGGGTCTTAACCTTGAATTAAAGAATATGTGATAGCTGTAAAGAGGCCAGAGATTTCAGCAGTGTGGGCAGCTCCTCCATTCTCGTACCGCGCTCGCTCATCAGCCCCATGCCCACCTGTACGATTTCTGCGGAGAAGCATGGAGCCTTTACATGTGGGCAATGGCCGGGGCCTTATTAACATTCAGCCTGCGCCTAATAGGAGAGATCACCCCAGTTCATTGGGGGCAGGGGACAGCCATGAAATATTAAAACAACTAATATTTTAGTAACGGAAAGGTCAGACGTGCCGGTAATGAATGGCGGCATTAACTCTTTGTGGCCGGTGGCAGTGAAAGGGTTGGATTGTTTTCACATATAACCAGGCTGAGTAATCCTGCGCTGTACTTTAATTTGGTTTTAATTTTATGGGCCTCGCTTTAACGGCTTGCCTTACAGACCTTTATTCCTTACAGGAACAGTTACCTCATAAACACGAGATCCGCCGCTTCCTATGCACTTCGCCTTCCACCTTAAACGGCGTTTTCCCCTTTCTCTCTCTCCTTCGCTCTCTCTCACTCTCTCCCTCTTTTTTTTTCTCTTCACTTTTATTACTATGGCCTTTTCCATTTTTTTTTCTGCTCCAAGCCTGGGACACAAATCTCGCTGCTATTGCAGTGTGTGACATCTCCGCTCGTTTGCCGCTGCTCATTAACAAACAATACTGCTGTGAAATTGGTTTAATGACAAAGTAATAAAATTGCTATTCTGCTCACAGAGAGCCCGAGGCGTTCTGAGGCAGGCTCTGGGTGCCAAGATGCATTAAGCTGCTTATTCGTAAAACAGGGAATCATCTGGTTCTAACCTCCCCTCCCTGTATACATTCTGCCTTTCATCTCCTGATAAAAAAGATGGATTTTCATAGGTGTTTCTCGGAGCCTATTCTTCATATTGTTATAGGGCCGGGTCCTGTGGGTGCCCATTGGCATCACCCATTGACATCACCCATTGACATGAGGCACAACCGCTAGTCCTAGGCACTGGTGTCCTCCACACTGGCGTGTACAGGAATGCTCTTATGGTTCCCTCCAGCTTCTGAAACTTCAGACAAGTGGGGTGATCCTACCTGGAGGAACAACCCATGACTACACTCAAGCTCCTTTCATTCCCATAGGCAAGAAATGCATAACTGGGCAAATAACCAGTTGTACAAACCATCATGGCTTCTACATGTTCCTAAAGGAACTCATAGCTCCTCCAATCACCAATAATCATTTGCGTTTTTTAAAGGGGTTGTCCACTACTTTGACATTGATAACCTATCCTGAATTTCTGATTGGCTGAGGTCCGACACTCCACACCCCCGTCGATCAGCTCCTCTCGGTCCTGGCGGCGACAGCAGGCAGCCAGATATGCTCCCTTCCGGTGATGCATCGTCTTCTGATAGTTGCCTCGGCTGGGTACTGCACATCCGCATCCCATACTAATCAATAGGAGGCAGATGTCCAGTTCCCAGCCGCTATCAGAAGACGGAACTGAGCATTTACGGCTGCTTGCTAATGCTGCCATCAGGACCTAGTACTGCTGATCGGCGAGGGTGCAGAATGTGACCAACAACCAGCTCTACCCTCACCTACTGTACCCTCACCTACCCTTGTAGACTGTGAGCCCTCGTGGGCAGGGTCCTCTCTCCTCCTGTAGACTGAGCCCTCGCGGGCAGGGTCCTCTCTCCTCCTGTAGACTGTGAGCCCTCGCAGGCAGGGTCCTCTCTCTCCTCCTGTAGACTGAGCCCTCGCGGGCAGGGTACTCTCTCCTCCTGTAGACTGAGCCCTCGCAGGCATGGTCCTCTCTCCTCCTGTAGACTGTGAGCCCTCGCGAGAAGGGTCCTCTCTCCTCCTGTAGCCTGTGAGCCCTCGCGGGCAGGGTTCTCTATCTTCCTGTACAACTCTGTGCCTTGTATTGTTTATGATTATTGTACTTGTCCCTATTGTGTAAACCCCTTTCACATGTAAAGCGCCATGGAATAAATGGCGCTATAATAATAAATAATAATAATAATGTCGGACCTTGGGCGGTCAGAAATTGATGACCTATCCTAAGGATAGGCCAATCAATCTTAAATTAGTGGACAACCTCTTTAAGTCAATTTTGTTTCTTTTTTTGCCTAGTGGTATTCGTTGCCGTTTTATTTTTTGCCCCAATTTCTTCAAAATGGTGCACGTGGTTCATGAATTTTGCACAAAGTAAAAACAAATGGTGTTATATTTTTGTCCATAACCTCTTTTGTGACTTTTTTTTTTTAGCACAGAAAGTCGCATGTTTTGTAGATGGGAGTATAGTATATTTGGGACAAATTTAACAAGTTTTTTAAAAGTTGAAAATATAGAATCAGGCAAAAATATTTGAAAACACTAATCACAATGGCGGCAAACAAACAAAATAGTACAAAACACACAAAGTAGACTTCAAAATGGTTCAAATGGAAAGGAATGTGGCACAAACAAGAAAAGGTGCAAAACATTAAAAACTAGCCAAAAAAGAGGCACAAATGCAATAATTAACCAGGCCTATAGTTTGCACACTGAGGTCTTCTTGGCTCTTTTCTTTTGCAGATATAGAAATAGTCGGTGGATTGATATTAATATATAGATTAGATATATTAATGAGGATCTGATGTCAGGTCTCGTAGCGAACTAACTTCTAGAGTCGGGGTGTCATTGCTTAGTAATTTTCACAGACTAGCGGTTTAGTACAAACATCTGAAATGTATACATTTCTATTAGTCAGGAAAGCCTGATCTATTATAGATGCACCAGGTACTTCCCCCGACAAATCACTGTAGAGAGTTGACCACTGGGTGCCTCGCTGCCGTCTAGCTTGCTCTTTTCTGCCTGTTGTTGAGTGCAATCAGTCTCTAGTAGCAGAGGTGCTGAGATCTATTACCAAAGGTGGGTGTTTGTGTCTCTACTTGTGCTCTCTAGTTTGTCAAAGTCAATTATAAAAGAAAAGTGGATTATCACTTAAGGGCATGCAAGTCATCAGACAATGGCAGGAGTAATGCTAGGAAGCGAGGGGAAGTTCTAGTACCTGTAGTTCTGGAAGTATGACAATGAAGAGAAACTGCCCACCCAAAAAGCATTGGAGGGTTACAAGAATCGGGACTGTTTCTGGACATATTAGACCTCTGACATTCGGTCTGATGTCGGATCCAATGCATGGACTGACTGTGGCTCTCCCAACGTGAGCGTAACAGCTTAATATAATTAGATGAGTCTGTCACACTCCGGTCCGAAAGCAGTCACCAGTCCATGCATTGCGATCCGACATTGGACTGCATTACATGGATCTATGAAAGAGCCTTAGGGGCATTTTGCACACTACAACATCGCAGGTGCGATGTCGGTGGGATCAAATCGAAAGTGACGCACATCCGGCGTCGCTGTCTACATCGTAGTGTGTAAATCGTTTTTGATACGATTTCGACGCTTTTGCGCTCGTTAATCGTATCATCGGTGTAGTATCGGTCATTTCCATAATTTCGGAGTGACCGATGTTACGATGTTGTTCCTCGTTCCTGCGGCAGCACACATCGCTGTGTGTGAAGCTGCAGGAGCGAGGAACATCTCCTACCTGCGTCCAGCGGCTCTGCGGAAGGAAGGAGGTGGGCGGGATGTTTACGTCCCACTCATCTCCGCCCCTCTGCTTCTATTGGCCGCCTGCCGTGTGACGTCACTGTGACGCCGCATGACCCGCCCCCTTAGGAAGGAAGCGGGTCGCCGGCCAGAGCGACGTCGCAGGGCAGGTAAGTGCGTGTGAAGCTGCCGTAGCGATAATTTTCGCTACGGCAGCTATCACAAGATATTGCAGCTGCGACGGGGGCGGGGACTATCACGCTCGGCATCGCAGCATCGGCTTGCAATGTCGTAGTGTGCAAAGTACCCCTTAGACTGATATGTGCACCAATATCAATTTTAACTTGTGGAGGATAGGATAGGTAAAACCATGCTTTGCTATATTAACAATCGTTATGTGCTCACAGAATTGTGTTTTTCCTGCCTAAACTGGCCATTAAATAACCACTGATTAGCTTGTGTATTTCCAGTCAATGGCCGTTTATCGGCCAAGGTGGGCACGACTAAACCCAGAATTAGGAAAACTCAATATACAGTACAGACCAAAAGTTTGGACACACCTTCTCATTCAAAGAGTTTTCTTTATTTTCATGACTCTAAAAATTGTAGATTCACATTGAAGGCATCAAAACTATGAATTAACACATGTGGAATGAAATACTTAACAAGAAAGTGTGAAACAACTGAAAATATGTCTTATATTCTAGGTTCTTCAAAGTAGCCACCTTTTGCTTTGATTACTGCTTTGCACACTCTTGGCATTCTCTTGATGAGCTTCAAGAGGTAGTCATCGGAAATGGATTTCAAACAGTCTTGAAGGAGTTCCCAGAGATGCTTAGCACTTGTTGGCCCTTTTGCCTTCACCCTGCGGTCCAGCTCACCCCAAACCATCTCGATTGGGTTCAGGTCTGGTGACTGTGGAGACCAGGTCATCTGGCGTAGCACCCCATCACTCTCCTTCTTAGTCAAATAGCCCTTACACAGCCTGGAGGTGTGTTTGGGGTCCATGTCCTGTTGAAAAATAAATGATGGCCCAACTAAACGCAAACCGGATGGAATAGCATGCTGCTGCAAGATGCTGTGGTAGCCATGCTGGTACTGTATGCCTTCAATTTTGAATAAATCCCCAACAGTGTCACCAGCAAAGCCCCCCCACACCATCACACCTCCTCCTCCATGCTTTACGGTGGGAACCAGCCATGTAGAGTCCATCCGTTCACCTTTTCTACAAAGACACGGTGGTTGGATCCAAAGATCTCAAATTTGGACTCATCAGACTAAAGCACAGATTTCCACTGGTCTAATGTCCAATCCTTGTGTTCTTTAACCCAAACAAGTCTCCTCTGCTTGTTGCCTGTCCTTAGCAGTGGCTTCCTAGCAGATATTTTACCATGAAGGCCTGCTGCACAAAGTCTCCTCTTAACAGTTGTTCTAGAGATGAGAAGGTGTGTCCAAACTTTTGGTCTGTACTGTATACTCCTCAAACTGCTGTATAGAATACAAATACTCTACGCTGTTCTACATGAAACCGTATGAAACGCAAAAGAACGAGAATCAATTTTATTAAACAACATGTTCTGGCAGTGAGGAAAGAGGGGGAAGACGTTATCTGAGCTTGCACTCACCTGTAACCCTTTCACACTCTTTTCCGGCCTCTAATCGCTCATTATCTGTGTGTGATGATTACCTGCCAATCTCCCGCACAGTTTTAGTTCCTGGGACTGTCACCTTTAACCAGAATTAAACCTCAGTTTGCTCCCTGCTAATGAGACTGATATCTTATCACCATAACTTAGGGAGAGTTTCACATCTCCTGTTTACCTTGAAAGGTGAAGGAGTGAAAAAGACAAACAGACTTTGGCAATGTTTGCGAAATATGCTTGTGCATGTTCATACACCGATATTCATCGGCTTCTCCATGCATGACATTATATATGTGTTTTACCAGTTTGCATAGTGTAATCATGTCAACCGGTATGTCCTCTCCGTCTACACGGAGGGCGAGTTCACTGTATGTATATATGGCCACAAGCATGCCGGAAAGGTATGTGATAAAAGTCCAAGCCATAAAGATATATGTGATGTCAGAGGCTGAGTGGATTAAAGATACCCGTGTGTGTGTGTATATACACACATATACACACACACATACATACAGTGGAGATATGACACTTTGATGCAATGTCAGTGTACATCTTGTATACCAGTGTAAATTTGGTGTTCCCTCTAAATAACTCGCCACATAGTCATTAATGTCTAAACCACTGGAAAAAGTCAGTACACTCCTAAGGCTGCTTTCACACATCCGGCTGTAGCAGTGCGGCACAATCCGGCGCTCTGCTGAAAAAACAAAACCGTTTTTTTTTGCCGCCGGTTTCGTTTTTTCCAGCATTGACTTGCATTGGCGCCGCATGGGCTTGCGTTTCATCTGGGTTTTGCCGCATGCGGCAGATTTAGCCGATGCGGCGGCCGGATGGAATGTTCCCTGGCACGTTTTTCGCTCCAGCAAAAAAAAAAACGCATCGCGCCGCATCCGGCCGATGCGGCACATTTTTCAATGCATCCCTATGGACGCCGGATGCAGCGTGATGCGGCAAAAACCGCATCCGGCCGCCGCATGCGGTTTTGTCCACTGCGCATGCTCAGTAGCATGACGCAAGCGGCAAAAACTGGATGGGCCGCATGTAAAAAACTTATGCAAAGGATGCGGTGTCTTCACCGCATCCGTTGCATAGGTTTCACAGCCGGATTGAGCCGCACTGCTCAAACCGGATGTGTGAAAGCAGCCTAAGTGAAAATGGCCAAATTGTGCCCAATTATCCAATTTCAATCCTCGGTGTCGTGTTACAAGGTGTCAGGTGTGAATGGGGAGCGGATGTAGTAAATGTGGTGTTATCGCTCACACACTCTCTCATACTGGTCACTGGAAGATCAACATGGCTCCTCATGGGAAAGAATTGTCTGAGGATCTGAAAAAAAAAAATTGTTGCTGTACATAAAGATGGCCTAGGATATAAGAAGATTGGCAACACCGTGACACTGAGCCACAGCGTGGTGGCCAAGACCATACAGTGGTTTAACAACACAGGTTCCACTAAGAACAGACCTCGCCATGATTGACCAAAGAAGTTGAGTGCACGTGTTCAGTGTCATATCCAGAGGGTCTCTTTTCACATTATATGTATGAGTGCTGCAAGCATTGCTGCAGAGGTTACAGGGGTGGGGTGTCCGCCAGTCAGTGCTCAGACCATATGCGCACACTGCATCACATTGGTCTGCATGGCTGTCATCCCAGAAGGAAGCCTCTTCTAAGGATGATGCACAAGAAAGCCCACAAACAATTTGCTGAAGTCAAGCAGACTAAGGACATGGTTTAAAGTATGAGCCCAAGATAAACTTATTTGTATCAGATGGTGTCAAGCGTGTGTGGCGGCACTAGGTGAGGAAGACAAGTGTGTCGTGCCTACAGTTACAGAGGATGGGGTTCCACCTGTCAGTGCTCAGACTATATGCCGCACATTTCATCAAATTGGTGGAAGCGTGCAAGGTCTCTAACATCCAGCAGCTCCGTGATCTCATCATGGAGGATGGAAGAGAATCCAGCAGCTCCTGTGAAGCACTAGTGAACTCCATGCTCAAACGATTTAAGCCAGTGTTTGAAAATGGTGGACACACAAAATATTGACACTTTGAGCACAATGTGGTCATTTTCCCGTGGGGTGTACTTACTTTTGTTTAGTGGGCACCAAATTTACACTGTTATACAAGCTGTACACTGACTGCTTTACATTGTATCACATTGTCAGATCTTCAGTGTTGTCCCACAGGAAGATATAGTAAAATATTTACTAAAATATGAGGGGTGTACTCACTTTTGTGATATACGGGGTATATTATATATGTGTGTGTGTGTGTGTGTCTATATATATATATATATATATCTATATATATATATATATCTATATATATATATATATATATATATATATATATATATATATATATATATATATATAGATATATATATATATATATATATATATATATATATATATAGACACACACACAGTTATGGCCGAAAGTGTTGGCACCCTCAGTTTAATATCTGATAGCAGTTATATATTCCAAAAGGTGTGCAATCAATTGCTTGTTATAACCATCAACAAGCATCTTACACCTTTCAACGGAAATTTTGGACTACTGTTCTTTTCCAAATTGCTCCTGGTCTCTCGTATTTGAAGGCTGCTTTCCAGCGCTTTGTTTCCATCATTTCTTGGTGTTCTTGGAGTATGTTTGGGGTCATTGTCCTGCTGGAAAACCGATGACCTAGGACGCAGACCTAGCTATCTGACACTGGGCTCTACATTGTGACCCTAAATCCTTTGATAATCTTCAATTTCATGATGACTTGCACACAGTCTAAGCTCTAGCAAACAACAAACCCCCCCCCCCCCCCCCCAAAACATCTTTGAACGTTCACCATATGTGACTGTAGGTGCGGTGTTCTTTTCTTTGTAGGTCTCATTCCATTTACGGTAAACAGTAGAATGATGGACTTTACAAAAAAGCTCTATCTTGGTCTTATCCGTCTACAAGACGCTTTCCCAGAAGGATTTTGGCTTACTCACATACATTTTGGCAAACTGCATATATCTTTTTCATGTCTCTGTGTCAGCAGTGGGGTCCTCCTGGGTCTCCTGTCATAGCATTTAATTCAAATGTGAACGGATAGTTCGTGCTGACACTGATATACCCTGAGCCTGCAGGACTGCTTGAATTTCTCGTGAACTTGATTGGGGCTGCTTAACCACCATCCAGACTGTTCTGCGTTGCAACCTTTCATGAACTTTTCTCGGTCATCCACATCCTGGCAGAAAAGCTACACTGCCATGATTTGTATACTTCTTCATTATGTTGCACACCATGGACAAAGGGAAATCAAGATCTCTGGAGATGAATTTGTAAACTTGAGATTGCTGATTTTTTTCAACAATTTTGTTTTGCAAGTCCTCAGACAGTTCCTGTCTCCTCTTTTTGTTCTCAATGTTTCGTGTTGCACCCATAGACACACAATGCAAAGTTTGAGTCAACTTCTCCCCTTTAATTCGGGTTTCAGGTGTGATTTTCATATTGCCCATACCCGTAACTCGCCACAGGTGAGTTTGAACAAGCATCAGCACTTTTGATCATGACTGTATGTGTGAAAAATATACTAATCATGAAAATAGCAGTGATCTAGAATTGCAACTCTGCCCTATTAAAGTCGATAGGATTGAGTTACAATATTAGGCAGTCTATAAAGAAAAGTAGCAATGTAGTGTGGATTTAGGAAAGTTGTAGATAGACCCTTTTGTCCTTGGACTGAGTCTGTTCGAGGAAAAGATAGCAGCATGCACAATCTGCCTCTATAAATTGGATCGCACTCAGCCATGTAAGTCAATGGGTCATTACAAAAAATCTGCCCACACTTGGATGACAGAATGGAGAAGATGGAGAATTATTTTTTCCCATTATCTCAACACCTAAGAAAATCGGCTCACACTCTGATCAGTGTGTAATTAGCATAATCGCCCGGAATACGGCATCTACAATCACCAGATCCTAAATTAAATATGTTAAATAAATATAGTTTAGTTTTTTCTTCTAGCTCTCATGAAATTGGAGTAGGTTTTTTATAGCCTGTCTTCTTAATATGGCCATTTTGGCAGTAACTTGGTCAGTATTATATTATCAGTATCTGTAAGATGAAATCAAGGGTTAATCCAAAACACAGTAAGGGTTCATTCACACGACCTTAACGTTTTTCCTGATCTGTTCCATTTTTTTGCGGATCAAATTACTAGACCATGATTTCCTGTGTGTTTTGTTTAAAAACGGATGGCACACGGAAGTGCTTCAGTGTGTCCGTTCCTTTTTTTTGGAACATGTCCTATTCTCTTCCGCAAATTGCGGACTGTGGACCATTAGAAGTTATTGGATCTGCAAAAAAATGGAAGCCACAGGGAAGCTCTTCCATAAATGGGTGCCCCTAGATAAATTTATGGCAGTTCCCTCCTTCTGGTCCACAAAAGACGGAAGCCACACGGATGCACTTCCATGTGGCTTCCGCAAATGGGTGCCCCTAGGTAAATTTATGGCACTTCCCTCCTTCTGGTCCACAAAAAACGGAAGCCACACGGAAGCACTTCCATGTGGCTTCCGTAAATGGGTGCCCCTAGGTAAATTTATGGCACTTCCCTCCTTCTGGTCCACAAAAAACGGAAGCCACACTGAAGCACTTCCGTGTGGCTTCCGTAAATGGGTACCCTTTGGTAAATTTATGTCCCTTCCCTCCTTCTGGGCCGCAAAAAACGGAAGCCACAAGGAAGCACATCTATGTGGCTTCTGTAAATGGGTACCCTTAGGTAAATTTATGACTCTTCCCTCCTTCTGGGCCGCAAAAAACGGAAGCCACATGGAAGCACTTCCGTGTGGTTTCCGTGGATGGGTGCCCCTAGGTAAATTTATGGCACTTCCCTCCTTCTGGTCCACAAAAAACGGAAGCCACACGGAAGCACTTCCATGTGGCTTCCGTAAATGGGTGCCCCTAGGTAAATTTATGGCACTTCCCTCCTTCTGGTCCACAAAAAACGGAAGCCACACTGAAGCACTTCCGTGTGGCTTCCGTAAATGGGTACCCTTTGGTAAATTTATGTCCCTTCCCTCCTTCTGGGCCGCAAAAAACGGAAGCCACAAGGAAGCACATCTATGTGGCTTCTGTAAATGGGTACCCTTAGGTAAATTTATGACTCTTCCCTCCTTCTGGGCCGCAAAAAACGGAAGCCACATGGAAGCACTTCCGTGTGGTTTCCGTGGATGGGTGCCCCTAGGTAAATTTATGTCACTTCCCTCCTTCTGGTCCCCAAAAAAAACAAAAGCCACATGGATGAAAAATGGACCGTTTTTTTTTTGCGGAAACACGGAATGGATGCGGCTGTCACACGGATGCAATTGTGGACACACGGATCTGTGTTTTGCGGTCCGCAAAAACGGTACAGTCGTGTGAATTAAGTCTAAATGTGGAAATCTCTCTCTTGCTCATATATCTCAAATTATATATAATTAAGACACCAAATTTTCCCTTACAAATACTGCCCAGTGAGATTGGTTTTCGTTCAACCTTGGCAAACTGTCCATCACAATCTCCCCCAAAAGCGATAGAAGCGCTCAGATCGCGTTCATAAAGTTTCCCGTCAGCGTTTATTCTTTATGATAAATGTAATAAAGCCGCGATTATGAATTGCTACGATATATATATATATATATATATATATATATATATATATACACAGGGTAAAATAAACTTCCGACATTCCCATTTGTATTGACAAATGTTCTGATAACAGCGCACATATCACATTCGAATAATCTCATTCATATCTCCCTATATTGAAAATTGGATTTTTAAGATTGTCAAATTTTTCCAGAACAGGAAATAAAAAAGACAAGAAAACGAAAGCCCTAATAGACCATTCCAAAGTCCCAAAAAGAGATGGATCTGTTGGCAAAAAAGCGTTTGAGACTATGTTATCAGTCTCTTCTCTAGGTTAGCAGTTTATTTCTACATTAATCACGTTGACAGAAGCAAGGCAACTCAATTTTCTGCCTCTCTAGCTAGGCACATCACTTTCTGTACCGCGCTCAGCGTGGACACGGCGGCATCTAAGCTGTGGTTACCGGTTTAATTGAAATGCTATCCACACTATAGGGTGCATTAAACTCCGATAACAGCAGTTCCTGTAGCCAACTTAAGTAGCTAAAAAAAAAAAGCGGTGAAAAAAAAAAAAAATTGCCCAACTGATAAGTCAGACAAACCAGCTAATTCTCCGAGCGTGTCTCTCATTGTGATCCGTAAAAAATGGGGGGGTGAAAAAATGAATCAGAGAACCACGAAAATCAATTGACCCGCGGGTGGCTCATCAGGAGCTCAGCCTGATAAAGCTAACGGCTTTGTTGGTGTCTGCCTGCCTGCACACCATAGATAGAGCACTTTGTAAATGAACCTGCTTTGATAAATATATTAAGGGAAGCTGTGAATAAAAGGCGAAGGTTTCTCATTTGTAAATACAGAGCCGGCTACATGGAATTAGAATGATAAAATAGAGTCCCATGTAATTAAGTTTGTATTAGTACTGAAATCCGTGCAAATACTCTCCCCGAATTCTGAAAGAGAACTGTCGTTTCAATTAATCTGAACATCACCCCGGAATGTCGGGAACAAAATTAAGCCTGCGATAAAAACCGGGGCCTGTATTTTGATAAGTAAATCCAATATCATTTCTTTGCGGCTCTGATCGTTGTCTGAAAATCCTGCAGCTTCTCTGCCTCCTCCCCCCCCTCCACCGCCTCTGCCTGTGTCTCTCTCTCATCCAGCCCTACAGTCAGGGCTAATCCACACAGAAAGGTAGCGTTCGAAAGCCGGCTGCGAAATATCAAAGCAGGTCGTGTGTAGTTATGATGGGCCAAGAAATCACACAACACACATCACAGCAGCCGGCTCAGAATCTTCAGAGCCCCCCGTGTCCCACTCAAGACCTCGCCGAGAAGCCTTGTGAAATGCAGAGAGTCAATCATAGAAGATATAGGTAAAGCAATTACAAACGCCATCTGCATTTCATGTTCTGCTAATTGACTTGTTCCAGGTGACTTCATGACCCCATGAACAGATTACTATAATATATATATATATATATATATATATATATATATATATATATATATATATAGATCGGGAAAAAGAAATTACCAAATGTTAAAATGTATATACCCTGCAGAAAGTATTAGATCATTCCCAAGAAGTAAATATGAACGGAGTCTTCAATCCCTCATTAATATTAGTTGTCCATTTTTTCAATTAGAGAAAAGCGAACCCGGAATATATATATATATATATATATATATATATATAAAAAATCAATTTACCCAATATATCCCCATAGCAGGCTGTTGTAGATTTGTTAAAAAGTATACAGTTTTAGAATAATCTTTTCTGACCATTAGGTGACTTGTATACTACATTTCTTATATCTTTGCCTTCAGTACTAGAAGCCTCCGCAGCTTCTTCTTGTGTGCTCTGGCTTTTTCTCCCTCCAGCTTCCCCCCTCTCCATAGGCTTTTATAGGCACTGAAGGCATATTTGTTGACAGATTTGAGCAGTTTTTGAGAGGGAATGATCAGTGCAGATGACAAATATAATTGATGAGAGGAAAAAGATGCTTTGTTTACTACATTTATTTTCTCTTCATCCTCTGTACTAGAAGCCTCAGCAGCTTCTCTTTTGTGCTCTGGCTTTTTCTCCCTACAGCTTTTTTCTCTTTCCTTTCACTCGCCATAGGCTTTTATAGGCACTGAAGAAGGATTTATTGACACATTTGAGCGGGAATGATCAGTACAGATTACAAATTTAATTGCCGAGTGGAAAAATATGCTTTGTATACTACATTTCTTTTATCTTTTCCCTCTGTACTAGAAGCCTCAGCAGCTTCTTCCTGAGTGATATGTTATTTTCTCCCTACAGGTTGTCGTTCTCCCCTCTCCCTTTATATAGGTTTTTATATGCACTGAGGACAGATTTGAGCAGTTTTTTGAGAGGGAATGATCAGTGCAAATGACAAATATTATTGATGAGTGGCAAAGATGCTTTGTATACTACTACATTTCTTTTATATTTGCCCTCTGTACTAGAAGCTTCAGCAGCTTTTCCTGGTGTGCTCTCCTTTTATCTTCCTACAGGTTTTCTCTCTCGCCTCTCCCTCTCCATAGGCACTGAAGACAGGTTTGTTGACATATTTGAGTAGTTTTTGAGAGGGAATTATCAGTGCATGCGCCATAAATCTAATTGATGAGTGGAAAAGATGCTTTGTATACTACAGTTCTTTTATCTTTGCCTTCTTGTGTGCTCTGGCTTTTTTTCTCTCTCTCTCTTCTCTCCCTCTCCATAGGCTTTTATAAGCAGTGAGGACAGATTTGCTGACAGATTTGAGCAGTTCTTGAGAGGGAATGATCAGTGCAGATGACATAAATATAACTGATGAGTGGAAAAAGATGCTTTGTATACTACATTTCTTCTATCTTTGCCCTCTGTACTAGAAGCCTCTGCAGCTTCTCCTTGTGTGCTCTGGCTTTTTATCCGTACAGCTTCTCTCTTCCCTCTCCCTGTCCATAGGCGTTTATAGGCAGTGAGGACAGATGATTTTGTTGACAGATGTGAGCAGTTTTTGAGAGGGAATCATCAGTGCAGATAACAAATATAATTGATGAGTGGAAAAAGATGCTTTGTATACTACATTTCTTTTAACTTTGCCCTCTGTACTAGAAGCTTCAGCATGTTCTCCTTGTGTCCTCTCCCTTTTTCTCCCTACAGCTTTTCTCTCTTCCCCCTTTCCCTCTCCACAAGCTTTTATAGGCACTGAGGACAGATTGGAGCAGTTCTTGAGAGGGAATGATCAGTGCAGATGACAAATATAACCGATGAGTGGAAAAAGATGATTTCTATACTACAGTTCTTTTATCTTTGCCTTCTTGTGTGCTCTGGCTTTTTCTCTCCCTTCTCTTCCTCTCTATAGGCTTTTATAGGAACTGAGGACAGATTTGTAGACAGATTTGAGCAGTTTTTGAGAGGGAATAATCAGTTCAGATGACATCAATATAAATGATGAGTGGAAAAAGATGCTTTGTATACTACAGTTCTTTTATCTTTGCCTTGTATACTAGAAGCCTCAGCAGCCTCTTTTCTGCTCTGGCTTTTTCTCTCTCTCCCTCTCTATAGGCTTTTATAGGCACTGAAGACAGATTTGTAGACAGACTTGGGCAGGTTTTTAGAGGGAATAATCAGTGCAGATGACATAAATATAACTGATGAGTGGAAAAAGATGCTTTGTATGCTACATTTCTTTTATCTTTGCCCCCTATACTAGAAGCCTCAGCAGCTTCTTGTGTGCTTTGGCTTTTTCCTCTCTCTCCCCTCTCCCTCTCTATAGGCTTTTATAGGAACTGAGGACAGATTTGTATACAGATTTGAGTAGTTTTTGAGAGGGAATGATCAGTGTACATGACATAAATATAACTGATGAGTGGAAAAAGATGCTTTGTATGCTACATTTCTTTTATCTTTGCCCCCTATACTAGAAGCCTCAGCAGCTTCTTGTGTGCTTTGGCTTTTTCCTCTCTCTCCCCTTTCCCTCTCTATAGGCTTTTATAGGAACTGAGGACAGATTTGCATACAGATTTGAGTAGTTTTTGAGAGGGAATGATCAGTGTACATGACATAAATATAACTGATGAGTGGAAAAAGATGCTTTGTATGCTACATTTCTTTTATCTTTGCCCCCTATACTAGAAGCCTCAGCAGCTTCTTGTGTGCTTTCCCTTTTTCCTCTCTCTCCCCTTTCCCTCTCTATAGGCTTTTATAGGAACTGAGGACAGATTTGTATACAGATTTGAGCGGTTTTTGAGAGGGAATGATCAGTGTACATGACATAAATATAACTGATGAGTGGAAAAAGATGCTTTGTATGCTACATTTCTTTTATCTTTGCCCCCTATACTAGAAGCCTCAGCAGCTTCTTGTGTGCTTTGGCTTTTTCCTCTCTCTCCCCTTTCCCTCTCTATAGGCTTTTATAGGAACTGAGGACAGATTTGTAGACAGATTTGAGAAGTTTTTGAGAGGGAATGATCAGTGTACATGACATAAATATAACTGATGGGTGGAAAAAGATGCTTTGTATACTACAGTTCTTTTATCTTTGCCTTCTGTACTAGCAGGCCTCAGCAGGCTTTTTCCTCTCTCTCCCCTCTCCCTTTCTATTGGCTTTTATAGGAACTGAGGACAGATTTGTAGACAGATTTGAGCAGTTTTTGAAAGGGAATGAAATATAATTGAGTGGAAAAAGAAGAATGTTTTTCTAATAAGATATATTACAAAATGTCTTATCTTCACTTGTGTTATTGATTTATGAAAAAAGTGCAGTAATGGATATAATACTCTCCAAGCACCCGGTGTGCTGTACGGGCTTTTAAGGTGACTGGGTTCCTTTTGGGTGCAGTAGTGTATCCATAGCATGTTATTTAATACATAAATTGCTGGTCAAGGCTAAGTAGGAGTATAAAGCGCCTGCAGATGATTACGAACAGTAAGGTTCTCTGAAATCTAGAAGCTGAGAGCCCCTGCTGTAAAAAGTATAAATCAGCTTGTTAAAAGGCAACACCAAGTAGCTTTTAATCAAATGTCACAGACTGCAGCATTATGATTTTCCTCCCTCATTAAAAGCAGAGCCATTGAAAGCATTATTGGAGCGCTAGAAGAATTGCATCTGCTGTCCTCCACTGCACACATCACCGGCCTCTCTCATCTGTGTATATATGAGGCAAGAAGCGCGCACAACAAGCCCGGCCTGACAACTGTGCACACGTGAGGAGCACGCACTGCAAGCCAGACCCCGGAGGATGGCAATATCATCATCACCATCATCACAGGCTGCAGCCGTCAGGTGCTGCACAGCATATGCTGTAAACTCACTTGAGCTGCAGTACCACGCACAGCCCACAGACAAGAGTGGCGCTGTTCCTTTTCATTTTTATAATCTCATACCATCTCATACCATCTGTTTAAGATCTCAGTTGGTGCATGCTAATACTAGTATATGATAATGATCAACGGAGATTTTCTCAATAATAGTAATAATAATAGTAATTTCAATAAAAAAGCACATCTATAAATATACATGTTATATAGGATGAAAAAAGACACCGCTCCATCAAATTCAACCTTCCCCACCAATTCTCCATCACAGATTATTTGTAACCCACAGTGGTCGTTTGTTGGAAGGTTGTGTGCACACGTCGCATTTTTGCCATAGTTTTTTTTTTTTTTTTGAAGATTTTCAGAAATTTGTAAGGAAATCTTGATGCCAGCAAAGTCTATGAGAATTCTGAAGTGTTGTGCACACGATCTGGACTTTTCCCTTGCAGATTTTGTTGCATGTCAATTCTTTCAGCGTGAAAGCAATGAAAAAAAAATGCATAAAAAAGTGCATCGAAAAACGCAGCAAAAACATGTTTTTTACACAGAACGTTCAGATCGTTTGCAACCAAATCTGCAATGTGTGCACATAACCTAAAGCATCCAGCTGCTTTATAGGGAATTCTACACTCGGACCGCTCTAACTGTAAAGAACCCTTTCCTATTTAGCTGCCGGAATCGCTTTTCTTCCACTCGCAGTGAGTGCCCCCTGGTCCTTAGTATTGTCTTTGGAAGAAATAAGTCATGTGCCAGTCCTTTATATTGACCACACATGTATTTATACATATAAATGAGATCTCCTCTGAGACGTCTTTTTTCTAAGCTGAACATATCTAACTTTTCCAACTTCTCATCATATGGGCGGCCTCTATTCCTCTCATCATACGGGCGGCCTCCATTCCTCTCATCATACGGGCGGCCTCCATTCCTCTCATCATACGGGCGGCCTCCATTCCTCTCATCATACGGGCGGCCTCCATTCCTCTCATCATACGGGCGGCCTCCATTCCTCTCATCATACGGGCGGCCTCCATTCCTCTCATCATACGGGCGGCCTCTATTCCTCTCATCATACGGGCGGTCTCTATTCCTCTCATCATACGGGCGGCCTCCATTCCTCTCATCATACGGGCGGCCTCCATTCCTCTCATCATACGGGCAGCCTCTATTCCTCTCATCATATGGGCGGCCTCCATTCCTCTCATCATACAGGCGGCCTCCATTTCTCTCATCATACGGGCGGCCTCCATTCCTCTCATCATACGGGCGGCCTCCATTCCTCTCATCATACGGGCGGCCTCCATTCCTCTCATCATACGGGCGGCCTCCATTCTTCTTATCATACGGGCGGCCTCCATTCCTCTCATCACATGAGCGTCTTCCATTCCTCGTAGTAGTCTAGTTGCCCGCCTAACTTCTGAATGTCCTTTTTAAAATGTGGAGCCCAAAACTGGATCCCATATTCCAGATGTGGCCTTACAAGTGATTTATAGAGGGGTAACAATACGTTGGGATCACGGGATCTAATCTCTCTTTTTATACACAAAATATAAAAAAAGCAACAATAAGAGGATAATGTCCTCCAAAAATCAAGTATTACTCACAGCAAGTTGGGCTGCAGTGTGTACATCGCCCTGGCCAAAAACTGATGCTCTAGCAGGATACAGCTAAACCCCCACTAAGTGAAGGCATCACAGGTGCAGGAGAAGCAGATCACACACACACCTTCATGGAATGGAGGGGAGGTGACTGCTAGATGATAAAACTGCACACAAGTGGCTTGCATAGAGCGCTGTTCACATGCAGATGACACAGTCACAAACCCGCAGCCTATTAGGTAACGCCCTTCTATTAGATCAGGCGGGCTGCCAAGCCGTACTCCACTGTATATCATGCACGGACAGACACTCTACAATGCAAGGCCCAACAGAAAGGGGCCTGGCTGTATCCTGTACAAACAAAAAAATATGAGGTTTTTGTTGGTATTTATGGCCATAATACATTGTAGAGTGTCTGTCCGTGCATGATATACAGTGGAGTACGGCTTGGCAGCCCGCCTGATCTAATAGAAGGGCGTTACCTAATAGGCTGCGGGTTTGTGACTGTGTCATCTGCATGTGAACAGCGCTCTATGCAAGCCACTTGTGTGCAGTTTTATCATCTAGCAGTCACCTCCCCTCCATTCCATGAAGGTGTGTGTGTGATCTGCTTCTCCTGCACCTGTGATGCCTTCACTTAGTGGGGGTTTAGCTGTATCCTGCTAGAGCATCAGTTTTTGGCCAGGGCGATGTACACACTGCAGCCCAACTTGCTGTGAGTAACTCTTTTTATACACCCTAAAATCTTGCTTGCTTTAGCAGCTGCTGCTTGACATTGAGTGCTGCTGCTCAGCTTATTTGTAATGAGAATACCCAAGTCCTTCTCCTGTTCTGTAGTCCCGAGTTTACTTCCATTTAATGTATACGCAGCTATAGGATTACTCTGTCCTAGGTGCATTACTCTACATTTAATATATATAAAGCAATACAAACAATGAAATAGAAATGAATAATCATCATGCAAAGAATGTTTTTGAACGTATGGAATAAAGACAATGAAGTATATGGAGTAATTGTTCTCCTTCTTACTTACCAGTTATTTACTTGCAATATAGTCAGCCCTGTGTCTTGTGCTAACTGTTTCTTCTGTTCTTCTGAGGGGTATGGGTGCTGGAAGGAAAGAAACAGAACTTTAATTTGGAAGGAATGGATACACTTTGTAGCGTCTATATATAATATAATCTTTTCTGCTCCTGATGAGTGTCATAAGTCAGGAACAGATCATACCATACATCATAGAAGTCACTAACAAATGCCAAGATTTGCATGGGGCAAACAGAACCATAGCAGATTTTTTTTATTATTTCTGTTTAACCCCTTCCTAAATAACAGATTTTAAGCTAATGTTGAGAGAACACTGATTGTATGGAGTATGAAAAATGGCTGTATATTGGTGGAAAGAAACACAGGCTTTACAAAGACAAGCCATAAATCAGGGCTCGGAAAGCGGGGCAGTCGTCTCCTTACGGCTCCTGTGACATGGTTCTGTGAAAGGGCACTGGCGTCCCATCCCCGGTGTTTGTACTGCGCTGTTTGCACAGGCTGGAATGCTCCATTGCCAATACATTAGCCCAAGTCGAACAATAAATATCATCCATTCAACACCAAGCAAACTTTTTCCGCTTCTATGAAGGAATTAGTAAGGACGGGGCTTAAAGAACGGGTAATACAATGGGTTACATGAGTTTCCCCGGATAGTAACCAGCTTATTGTTTGTGTGCCAAAACGCATAGATATTGGGGCTCGGAGAAAAGAAAGAGGCACTCGAATGCAATTTGTGATGCAGAGCTGAGTGTAATAGTATATAATTGTGACTAATGACATAGAAGGGTTTCTGCCTGGTGGAACTGGCGGTGTGACAGTATCGCCCGGCGGCAGAGCGTGCAGGCAGGACAGGGTTAACTCTGTTTGTATGTATACCACAGGCTTTTAATATTCTGCAAATGTTAACACAGAAAGATGATAATGCCAAGTTAATATGGGTTAAGGATAAAATGAAATACATTTTTTCTGATTGCTGGGTGCTGACAATTTTTTGGCTTCCTCAGCAGCCTTTCTATTGAATCCGTGTAATTACACCCAGGCTTTCCCCCTGTGCGCCCCCCTCTCTGCTCCTCCTCTCCGCCTGCCCATGCCGCTAATGACCTCCTCACTGTTATCAAAACCACTAATAGTCCTGGGCCCAGGGAAAAGCAGTGATCAGGGCATATTGGGAAGCTCGGGGTAATTTGCATGGTCCGCTCACACTCATCTCGTCCCATCAGTGCCCGACTGTCAAACACTGTGAACAGACTGTGTGATAAATGCTACCTCTAACCCATAGACCCGCTCCCAACAATGCCACTGCCACCTATTCTCCTGGCGGTAATGGAGATAATGAATGAGCTCTGACGAGAAACCCGGCTCATCACCATCCCAGGGTGGCTGGGAACGCAGGGCCTCCAACTGCAAGGAGAAAAAGGAGCCTTAATTGGCTGAAAACATCATTTAAGCGAAAAAAGGGGGGACGCAGTATGTTAATTTCACCCACAGACTGTGCAAAGCTGTTAACTAGTTGTGTGCTCCATGACGTGGACCTCTGCTGGATTCGCTGTTTAATCCCTTTGATGCAGTGCGCTCCTTAGTAGCGCTTTGGGGACTCCTTTGGCCCGTACTTTGTGCCCTATACAGAATGAACAGTGACACAGAAAAAGAATCGATGGTAAATTGATTCCCGGCTCGGCCCCTCCTGGTGCTCTGTGACATCCTGAATAAGGAGAGCACCAGGATTTACCCTGCAGTGCACACAAATAAAACACCACTTTACAGGTTAGTAAACAGAAAGGTTGTCCTTGAGCGGAGATACTTGTCACTTCAGTCATTCCTCCTGACAACGCCGCCAACCAGCCATTTTCTGCCATAATGAGCTCCATGGAGCAGCACACGGTGTGGATGTTTCCACTAGTCCTCTAAAACCTTAATTGTGCCAACTATATCACTTGTATGATATATATCTAAATACTCAAACATTTCATATTGTATTAGAACTCTGTGTTTAAGGCGTCATTCAGACATCTGTTTTCCGGTACGTGTTGTATCCATGGTAGACCACGTACCCATTATAGTCTATGATGCTTTTCACATGTTCATGTTGTTTTGAGGACCATGTGTCCGGAAAAAATCACAGAGCCATGTCAGGTTTTGATCAGAGTATGGATCAAAATTACCCATAAAAGTCTATGGATCCGTGAAAATCATTGTTAGCACATGGGTGGCATCAGTGCACAATGCATGTGCTGACCATGAGACCATCATTAAAAATTGTAAAGTATAGAAGAAGCTTTGTCATTTATTTTTTCACACGAGAAAGCAATTGATGGTAAAAACTGACTCGGACCGAACACTGATGAAACTTGGATCCAAAACAGTGAAAAAAATCAAAACCAAAACATTTAGAAAATCACATCCAAACACTGAGAAATCAGAAGTAAAATGCTGAGAAAATTAGAAGCAAAGCAGTGAGAAAATCAGATCCAAAACCCTGAGAAAATCGGAATCAAAATACTGAGAAAATCAGATCCTAAACCCTGAGAAAATCAGATCCAAAACCCTGAGAAGATCAGAACCAAAACACTGAAAAAATAGGATCTAAACACTGAGAAAATCAGAACCAAAACACTGAGAAAATCAGATCCAAAACACTGAGAAAATCTGATCAGAAACCCTGAAAAGATCTGAACCAAAACACTGAAAAAAATAGGATCCAAACACTGAAAAAATCAGAATCAAAACAGTGACAAAATCAGATCCAAATAGTAAGAAAATCAGAAGCAAACCGCTTAGAAATCAGAAGCAAACACTGAGAAAATTAGAAGCAAAGCAGTGAGAAAATCAGACTCAAATCAATGAGAAAATCAGAATCAAAAGACTGAGAAAATCAGATTCAAAAGACTGAGAAAATCAGATCCAAAACACTGAGAAAATCAGATTCAAAACAGTGACAAAATCAGAATCAAAATACTGAGAAAATCAGATCCAAACCCTGAGAAGATCAGAACCAAAACACTGAAAAAAATAGATCCAAAACACTGAGGAAATAAAAAGAACCACAACAGTGAGAAAATTAGATCGAAAACAATAAGAAAATTAGTATCAAAATGCTGAGAAAATCAGAAGCAAAACAGTGAGACAATCAGAAGCTAAACACTGAGAAAATGAGATTGAAAACATTAAGAAAACCATATCCAAACACTGAGAAAATCAGAACCAACTGACTGATGAAAATCAGAACGAAAACACCGAGAAAATCAAAATTTAAACATTGATTAAAATCAGATATAAAACATTGATAAAAATCAGAGCGTTTTTTGCACAAGATATACTCATGGATGTGTGAATGAGGCCTGAGGCCGCTATTAGCATCTTATTATGCTGTATGGCTGCACTTAAGACGCCAGGGCTTTATGACTTTCAATATCAGCTATATCTGACACAACCTGAACAAGGTTAAGCAGAGATAACTAATTATAAGCCTCTGATCAGAAATCAAAGTGAAAATAGAATATTTTATGTTACCATTGTTTTCCTGGAGGTTATTCTAGATAAATGCTTTATTATAAGCTTCCAATAAAATCAGAATATTTGTTAGCTCAACAGTTCTCATAATTAATAAAAAAAAAATATTTTTTTTTTAGTTATAGTAAGTTATAAAAGAGCGTATAGTATTTTATTACTATCAGGAAGATCACCACTTTGTACACACACCGGCTTTTTCAGGTCAGTGTTTGTGGGTTAGGCCATAATACCTGAAAAAGCATAAAATAAGCAGGGTACATGTTGAGTAATTGGTGCAGAAATGTCTGCATTTCTTAGCAGGAAAAATGCTTAGGCAAAAACCTGTGGTTTTGATGCATTTTTGCCGTGGGTTTTTGGTGCAGATTTTTCCCATTCATTAGTATGCGTGAAATCTGCAGCAAAAACGCTGAAAGAATTGACATGCTACAGATCTAACTCCGCAAGGAGAAAATACTCCACGTCTGCAGGAGACTTCAGGATTCTCATTCACTTTGCTGGGACTAGGAAACCCTTCAGGTTTTGTGACAAATCTGCAAGGAAAAAATGCATCACAAACGAAACATGTGAACGCAGCGTATAAGGAATGAAGCTTACCAGTGGCTAAAGTTCTCCAGAAATGACCGAAAATATGCAAAGAATACATTTCAGGACAAAAGACACTGAAGTGTCCTAAGGAGTTTTCCTCCTGAAAAAGTTGGTGAGTTTGCACAGGTCTAAGACGTGTAAACATTGCAATGTTCTGGAGTTTTGACACTGGTCGTTGAGCCAAAGATAGAAGCGAGTGATAAATATAAGACATGTATAATGAAAAACCTGAAACTTCTCCTATTTTTGAATCTACTTGGCTTTGAATTTAAAACTGCATCTAAAAACCTGAACATGTGAACACTCCTCAAGGAGCCTTGAACCGCAAGCCCTTGAGATATCTTGTGTACTTTGGATGTAAGAAACAAAAAGTGCAAGAATAGGGTCTTATCTGTGAGAAACGCTGAACCTGCGATTAAGGTTTTGCTCACCTGGGAGGGGGGGGATGTGTCAGACACAACCACTACGAACAATCTAGGAAACACAGCTGCTGCAGCTCCTAGTATCAAGGATACTTTGTGACCACAAATAGGGTTGGGAAGGGTTAAATTGCCATGCTGCTGTGCAGTAAAGATGAGTGCTGGATCTTCGATATGTGGCGTTTCGGAGCAACCTCCTTCATCAGGATCATCACATTCACATTTGTGATGATCCTGATGAAGGAGGTTGCTCCGAAACGCGTTGTATAAAGTCACATATCGAAGATCCAGCATTCATCTTTATTGCACAGCAGCATGGAAATTTAACCCTTTCCACCCCTATTTGTGATCTTGTGTATTTTGTCATTCCCAATTTCCTTTTTTGCCAAAGGAAAGAAAACCTTAAAATGATGGAGTATAGGATAATAGTGCCTGATTGATCCCATTGACTTATAATGTCATATAGTTTCCATAAGGGTGTCTTTAATTGCCAAAAAAACCCTTTGCTACGTTACGCTTCTTTTCCCATCAAGTGTAATTTATGACGGAGTCTCCGATGCACATATGATACTAGTCAAGAAAATATGTTCTTTATATCCAGAGAAGCAAAATGGGTCTACTCACAAGGCATCCATAGGGATTTCTGACTGTATAACATGACAGATGTACCATTCGGGGATCTGAGAAAGCTGGGTGACTGTCACGATTCCTCTGTGCAGAGCATCTTGCAAATTAGAAGATGCTCTGGTGTGTTTTCCTAAATTACATTCCTGACAGTTACACGATTCTTCTGTGCAGAGCATCTTGCCTTTGAGATGCTCTGCTATGCCTTCTTCAGTTACTAAGCTGGCAGCCTTTTTGACAGCCCAGGATTCCATGTTTGTGCTGATTACTCAGGTGTTCCTCCTTACTGGCAATTGCTCAGGCTTCTTACTGAACATGCTTGCTCATAACTTTGCCAGTTGTATTCTCTGGTTCTGCAGTTGTGCTGTTGGCTTGTGTCTCTGCTAGTGTTCTGGTCTTTGTTCTTTGACCCGGACTGTTATTTGACTACTCTCTGTCCGCTCCCTATTCCTGTCGTTACCTCCTGCCTTCTGACCTCGGCCTGTTACCTGACCACGTCTCTGCTTTCTCCTTGAACTTATTATGTGCTCTCCTGGATTTCTGACCCTCGGATACTGACCTGACTACGCCTCCTTTTTCTCCTTGTCCTCCTGTTATCAGACCCTGGCTTTCCTGACTACTCTTCTGTCCATTCTGCCCGTAAGTAGTGACTGCATCACAGTGACAAGTTATAGTTTTATTGTCGCTGATTGTCACCCGGCTTCACCAGAAATTAATAGAACTAAGGTATCCCGTTGCATATATTTACTGCTCTGTATAATCTTACAAGGATCTGTAATTTCGGCACACACACACTGCCTATGGCAATTTTGTATGACTGTGCAGTCCTCGTTCCTGTGATATAAATCAAGGGCGATCTTGTTCTACCAAATTATACACTCATTAGACTTTATTACATTTTCCATGCTACAAATTGCTGCATTCATTACTTGGAAAAACTGGGTTGCAAAGCGAAGTATCAGTAGTGGTAAATATTGACTGATACTCTCCTAATTTGTATCTTAAGAAGTTGAGTGTAGCAACAAAGAACACAATGTAGAACATGTGCAAAGAACTTGTGACAAAACCGGGGGTTAAATATCCCGCAGCGAGAAGCCCTGGTGCTTGGAGATCCTGGTAGATCTTAAGGAGTTAAACACTTGCAGGACGCATGTGTAAAGAAATGTCGGAGCGATTGCATGAAGAGAGCCGGTGTGGGAGGCCACAGCTCATATTAGAGATTATAATGCAAAATATGGGAACTCACGATCAGCGTGGGCGTAATTAAATTAATTAGCGATATAAAGCACTCTGAGGGAAGTGTCTCCACACACAGAGGTATATGGATAAAACAGGTTTTAAATATTTAGTAGGAAGCCATCTGCTACATGCTGGTTTGTTCCTGAGAAATATAAATAAATAGATTTTATGTCTAAACCCTTGTGCGTGTCCCCTGCCTCCGACATTAGGGGTACAGTGCTGGCACCCCGGCGGATGGCAGCCGTCTCTGGGTGGTACTACTGTAAGGGATTAATTAGAACACTAATACTTGCTGCTCGCTGGATTTCGGCTCGCACACCATCCAGCTGGCCAGACATCTGACATGGCCACATGACTCACCCCTCATGTGATTTTCAGGAATATTAGCCAAACTATTTTGGAGGTGTTCGGACTTGTGCGCACATGTGCTGTAGTGGAGCAGCGAATCGCCACCAAAGAAGTGCAAAACAAATGTATTGTCAGTGAGGGTGCTTCCATTGTAAAAGGGGCAAACTGGATTTTGTTTTTTTTGCAAGCACCCAAAAAATATTTTGAGTGTCCACCCTCCATCTATACAAAACATGTGCAGGACTGGATCTATCATTAATACGTTTGCCCAGAAGACAGACACTAATTGTAATGATCGTTCTCAAAGTCAGCTCCTTCTGTGGTACTGGTACTGCGAAAGACTGTGTGGTACTGGTACTGCTGAAGACTGTGTGGTACTGCAGAAGACTGTGTGGTACTGCAAAAGACTGTGTGATACTGCAGAATACTGTGTGATACTGCAGAAGACTGTGTGATACTGCATAAGACTGTGATACTGCAGACGACTGATACTGCAGAAGACTGTGTGATACTGCAAAAGACTGTGTGGTACTGCAAAAGACTGTGTGGTACTGCGAAAGACTGTGTGGTACTGCGAAAGACTGTGTGGTACTGCAAAAGACTGTGTGGTACTGCGAAAGACTGTGTGGTACTGCGAAAGACTGTGTGGTACTGCAAAAGACTGTGAGGTACTGCAGAAGACTGTGTGGTACTGCAAAAGACTGTGTGGTACTGCAAAAGACTGTGTGGTATTGCAAAAGATTGTGGTACTGCAGAAGACTGTGGGATACTGCAGAAAACTGTGTCGTACTGCGGAAGACTGTGTGGTACTGCGGAAGACTGTGTGGTACTGCAAAAGACTGTGTGGTACTGCAAAAGACTGTGTGGTACTGCAAAAGACTGTGTGGTACTGCGAAAGACTGTGGTACTGCAAAAGACTATGGTACTGCGAAAGACTGTGTGGTACTGCGAAAGACTGTGTGGTACTGCGAAAGACTGTGTGGTACTGCGAAAGACTGTGTGGTACTGCAAAAGACTGTGTGGTACTGGTTCTCTGGAACACTGTGTGGTGCTCCGCTGTGTGGTACTGGTGCTCTGGAAGACTGTGTGGTACTCTGGTAGACCAGTTCCACAATGCCTACAAAGATGCCCAGAGAGCTTTTACTGCTTTGCTCTACATAACTGAAGGCCCTCTATGTGCTGATGTTGTATGCTGCCTTCATGGCACCATATAGCTAAGATATTTCACTATAATTACACTCAGAACATGCTGCAAAAAAAGTGACAAAGCATTTCCTAGATTTGCACGTCCACCCTGTGGGGTGTTGATGTGGAGAGCTTGGATCGGTCAGTTCAGATTTTACTGATTTATGACAGATGGAAGAATCCCGGGGTTGTCCGAGGTCTGATCATCTCATAACACCCTCAGTTAATGGCTAGCAGTTAAGCGGGGATTGTCAGGTTGTCAAGTTGTCAGGCTATCTTGGTTTATTAATCATTTATCTTTATTTTATGCTGTGTGTATATATTACACACATAATACTGTACAAAAAAACCTTTTAGTTAGGTGTGAAAAAAATGCTGCAAAGTAAGAATGTTTAAAAAATAAAAGTGTTAATAGACTATTTTTATCAATTAACAAAATGTACATGAACAAAAGAGAAATCAATATCACGTCAGTGTTTGATGTGACCACCATTTGCCTTCAAAACATCATCACACCTTGTCTCTTGCACAGTTCTTGAAGGAACTCGGCAGGGAGGTTTTTCCAAACATCTTGGAGAACCAACCGCAGATCTTTTGTGTATGAGGCTCGTGCGGATCCTTCGGTCTCTTTATGTAACACCAGACAGACTGGATGATATTGCAATCAGGGCTCTGTGGGGCAATATTATCGGTTTTGATCCATTGATGGATTTGCACAAGCCTCATACACAGAAGATCTGTGGTTGCTTCTCCAAGATGTTGGGAACAACCTTCCTGCCGAGTGCCTACAAAATATGTAAGTATAACTAGAAGAATTAATTCTGTTGTCAACGTAAATATTGATATGATTTAGATTTTTCTTTGGTTAATTTATTTTGCATTTTGTTATTTGATGCTTTTGCACAGTATTGTATATACAGTATATTTTTATATATTACCGTTAGAGATTTATGTATAAATTTGCTTTTCTGATCTTCATGTAATGTTTTGTGTCCGGTTTTCTGTTAATACCCGTAAGATACTTATTTTTTTTTCTTATAATGTTTTTCTAATTCTTTACCAGCCCGGAAATGGTAACCGCCATGCCTGAAAGATGCAACAAGAGCATGGAGGTTAAGCCATTATCCAATCCCAGGAGTTGCGTTATCACAAAGCAGTGCTGTAATGCCTCAGTACCTTTGCGGGAACATGCTCTTTTAAAAGCTCATTACTAGAAACCCGCTTTTTCTCAAGGGCATTATGTGTCCAGTAGGCCTCATTTTAAGCATCTCAAACCTTCACTGTCAGACTATCGGAACAAGCGCTTTTATTTTTACCTAGGTCCACTTCCACTCAACGAACTGCATGCAGCAGCATTAACCCTTTGGAAACAGCTCTCCATTGATTGGCACTGTCCTAGGAGAGCGTAGGAGATACTAAATTAAATCATCACGACACGTGCTAACCCGATGAAGTAGATTGAATTGCAGTTCTATTATAATTTGATTTATCAAGTCGAAATTGCATTTCATACACTGTGTTTGGGTGTACAATCCGATATATCGCCATGTGTTTCTATGACAGGTCATCCACAAATGGAAAAGGTCAATAGACACATTGGTACATTGCCAATTCCCAATTTCCCAGAGGTTTCATTGCCCTTTACTGTACTGGCATAGATGGTCTAAAAAGTTGTTCTTTTTGGATCGACCCATAATTGTATGGAAACTTTAGTTTCCTAGACTGGGTATGAGAGGTTAGAGGAAAGCCAGCAGGACTGGTCAATGTATGGGTATGTTCCCAACAGATTATATTGGGGAAGAGAACATGCTACCTGTACTGAACACATGAACCCTAGGACTTGAGGAGCGTACGTATGTATGAGGGAGGGGAGATATCAAAGTGCTCTGATCTGAATGGCTCCATTAAACTGTGAGTCCATATGAGTGCACTCAGTACAGCGCTGTGGTGGCGCTATATAAATAACAGATACAAAGCAATTTGAGAAGTTTGTTATTGTTGCTTCTACATGTTTCACGGAGGTGAACATCCCACTGGTGTAACATGTGCAGCCAGACAGAGGCCAACAGGTAAGAGGGCCACAGCCAAATTAGTGAGCAGCTTCTGTCATAGACACATTATTGGACTGCAATGGGCTCATATACTGTTCCAGTACAGGGGCCTCTTTTGTTTATGTCCACCACTGATGTTCCTTATGGATGTGAAGGAAAGACCCAGGCAAAATACGACCTTATCCTTCCCTACTGGGTGTCAGGCCTTGGATTTGATCTGACATCCTCTTGTGCTGTCGTCCATTTTCCTCTCCACTGAGCCACAGTCAGGTTTATTTCCTGTGCTGGTTCTGAACACTTCTTCTCTGTGTGGACACTTTGTGTGTTCATTGCCTTTCTGCCAACAAGTGTTTCCTATGATGTAATTCAATCTGCGCCATCACTTCATGGGTGTAACTATTTAAAGCCTCCTCGCATTTCCATTTCCTGCTGGTACTATTTCTGAAGTGGACATTGCTTGGTCTACAGACTGTTTGGTCTAAGACTGGTCTAAGACTTGGTCTAAAGGGTACTTTACACTCTGTGATATCGGTACCAATATCGCTAGCGAGCGTACCCGCCCCCATCGGTTGTGCGACACAGCCAAATCGCTGCCCGTGGCCCACAGCATCGCTTACACCCGTCACACGAACTTACCTTCCCTGCGACGTCGCTGTTGCCGGCGAACCGCCTCCTTTTTAAGGGGGCGGTTCGTGCGGCGTCACAGCGACGTCACATGGCAGCCATCCAATAGCAGAGGAGGGGCGAAGATGAGCGCAACGTAACATCCCGCCCACCTTTTTCCTTCCTCATTGCCGGTGGATTTAGGTAAGGAGATGATTGTCGCTCCTGCGGTGTCACACATAGCGATGTGTGCTGCCGCAGGAACGAGGAACAACCTCGCTACGTATGAGACAACGATTTTTGGTAAAGAACGACCTCTCATATACCAACGATTTTTATCTCTTTTGCGATCGTTTAAGGTCCTGTTTGTCACACGCTGCGATGTCGCTAACGGCGCCGGATGTGCGTCGCAAACACCGTGACCCCCGCGATATATTGTTAGTGATGTTGAAGCGAGTAAATGGCCCTTAAGACTGCACCTTACTCCGGATTGTTAAGGAGGTGTGTTGAACTCTCAATGACCACTTAGGAAGAGAAGGTCCCAGTGCTCATTTGAGTCATCCATTTAGGTTTGTTTCAGTCTGTGCAGGGGCCTTTAGGGACTGCACAGCTGGGACCTCTAGTCTGTCCAATAACCGAGTGGGTCATTTATAGTAAGACCTTAGGTTTCGCTATTTACCACGTGTGCACTTTAGTATGCATAACACTGGGTCAAAAGTATGTTAAACAGACAAACATATTCAGTATATTAAAGGAGGCAACAATGAGAAAACCGGAAGTAAACACAATTGTTATGCCTATTTCTATTTGTGAAGGGAATGTGCTCGGTTGCGTCTTTGAAGTGGTCCCTGGTAGTAACCAAATTTGGGACTTTATTAGGTCGAAAGTAATTTATGAAGGTAGTATGGATCCTGAGTCCTGGAGGAGATTCACAAGAACTAGGCCGCACATTATCCACATACACCACTGATTAAATGTTCTGTGACAGGTCCATAAGTGAGCACACAAGAGGGTTCGCAGGACGGCACCCTCCACTATCACCCAAACTCAGCACATCTACAGCACCTAGTCAGCTCCCCGCGCAGAGCAGAACAAGCAGGCCAAGGGTTCTGCCAGGGATCAGCAATAATCTCAGCCTCAGGCTCTGCCATCCTCCAGATAAGCTGCAGCTTCCCTTCAACTGATGAATGCTGAAAAAATCCAGCACCCAGAGGTGCTGAAAGAAGCTGGGATGTCTGTCAGCAGTGAAAGCCCTGGCAACTCTCAGACTAGCAGTCTTTCCGCCATGCTCATACTATCATACTCTTTGTTCTGTGCCATTAAGCAGCATTGCTTTATTCTGCATGAGAATTTTCAGTGCACAAGTCTCTTCTCATCATCTTCAGAGCACTGTTGCCTCCTTGCAGATCTAGTACGGATCTGGTATCGGGCGGCGTGCACTGTGGATGTGGGTGTGTAGTTCACTCCTGTAAATGGGTTAATATTGTGCCTGAGCTGAGAGGAGCAGCATGAGAAGTGCTGAGGTTGTGCAACGTGTGGGCTCCAGGTGTCCCCGGGCGGCTGCTGATACGAAACCTATTCTGGCCTCCACTCCTTGCCAACCAAGTAGTAGCAAATCTCCGTCTGCACAAGATCCTGTGTAATATCATCAGGGTTTCCTCTAGTTGTAATCCTCCATTATTTCTATTAGGCTGGAGTCACACAACCGTATTTTTTCACATCCGAGCAATTTGTGTCAATTATGTTAAATACACTCTGATCAGAGTGGGATCGGAGTGTGATCGGAGTGGGATCGGAGTGGGATCGGAGTGGGATCGGAGTGGGATCAGAGTGGGATCCTATTTTTTATGATGTGGAGAAGACTGAAAAAAAAATTTCCATCTTCTCCATTCTGTCAGTGCATGAAAATTGGACCGCACTTGGTTCTTCTCTCACCAGAGAAAATTGGCTCAAGTATCCTAATCACACTCTGATCAGAGCGTGATCCAATTTTCTTGGATGTGGAGAAGATGGAGAAATTTTGTTTTTCTATCTTCTCCATTCTGTCATCTGAGTACAATCCAATTTTTTCCCATTGACTTACATGGCCTAGTGTGATCTGATGTACAGAGTATAGATGAGGGAACCTGAGGTTCGGTGTTCATACCAGACACGGATTTGATTAAAAAAAAACAACAGTTCTGGTGCTTTACGTATGCTGATCAATTGCGCATGCATTGCTGTGCTTGGGTACGCTTGGTGCTCAGCCCAGTGTGAGCCACCTGCAGTGTTTGATCGGCTCGCACTGGGGGTAACAACAGCGTGATCAAATGTTGGGTGCACCTCCAAAAAATGGAAAACCCTGCCCATTCTAGCCTGGAAGTGATCTGTTTATGGCTAACTACATGTCTACGAGGACCCAAACTGCCAATCAGTGACTTTCATTGGGGTTCAGGCCAAGTCCAGGACCCAAACCGAACTTTATCTAAAGTCCGTCTGAACCCGCCAAACCGAACTTCCACTGGTGGGCTCATCTCTAATATAGAGGCAACTCAGACAGAGACTCAGTGCTAGGGAAAACGTCTACTTATGCATGGCCCCATAGAATAATATTGGTCCAAGCGCTATCCAATGTTTCGTCGGATCGCACTCAGATCGAAAATACGGAGCCCTAAGGGTCAAACTACATACTGTGCTAATGACTAAAAAACACAAAAATAAGCCAATCAAAATAATAAAATTCCATCTGCTTACTGGAGACGTGTCGTCTGTAATTTCATGTTGCAACTGTATGACTACATTCATCTAGTTAATGTGCAATTCAATGAAACTGACCTTTGTAATCTTTCCATACTAGAGTACACTCCCAGTATAAGTTGTTTCCCCTTTAATGTACCACCATGCAAACATGTGCCAGTATCCTAATATTTAGTAAAAAAAAAATAACAGACAAAAACCCCCCGAGAAAAGATGGATAGAGAGTACCAAGTTTGAAAACAAAAAGGATCATTTGAGCTCTGGGCTCGAAAACTCTGAGCCCGTCGGCACTACCCAACTGTCTGCCTGCTCGTAGTCCCCCAAAGATACTCATATGCACTGCAATGAGACGTTCTTATCTAAGGGGTGAAATGTACGGAGCACCATGCCTCCCATACTGGCGCAGCGGCTGATTTCACATTCTAGGTCTCCTTCATGTTCTGGTTTAAATGATTGTAAACACTAACTCCAACAAAGTTTAAGTGCTTGTATACAATTTGTTGCACGTGTTTCTGGTTACTTTTTTTTTTATTTTGATCATATTTTTTTTTATATAAAGAAGCCTATGAAAAAAGGTGCTACCCGGGATATGCTGCAAGTTGAGAAAAACACCTCCCATCCCCAAAAAACATGGAGAGGTTTTTTTTGAAGATAGAAACTACCTAATCAAAACTCATGAATTTGAACTCATAGTTTTTGGAGAGTTTCTGCACCAAAAACGTCTAGAACCCGCCTGACAAAGTAATAAAAAGTGACAAAAAGAATGTATGTATGTATAGCAATAAAAATGGCTAAACTTGTGGCTTCTTATTTGGAAGCTGCCAACGATTAGTACTGTCCCGCTAGGTAAGGGGAAGTCCCAAGCGAACGGCGGAAGGGAAGGGAGACCCTGTGTCTAGGGAAGGGAAAAAGGTTGACCCCTGACTAAACCTTCTGCTGGTCCCTGGGGTCCCTCACTAACCTAGATAGGTTCTGCACCTATGCGCTGAGCCGTATACCTGACCCTAGGTATCCCTATTGCTGGACCCTAAATAGGGAACGGATTGGAAGAGCTCTTTGTCTTCCTCACTAAATGCTATAGATGAGACAAGGAGGACACACAGGGGGAAAATACATGAACTACTTATCCACAGGTGACTCAGGTAGAAGTTCAGCAAAGCTTTCTGGAACTATACAACAGAGGAGTACAAGCCACCTGCTTGCAACCAAGGCTTGAATTAAATAAATAATAACAACAGCACCAGTCCCAGGAAGGAAGGGGTATATAAGCACCAAGAGAATGCTGATGGTCAGCAGCTGGATCCAAAAGTGGGAAAGATGAATCCAGCAGGAAAGCTACCTATATCCATGCATACTGACAAATGGAAAGTCAGGGAGCATTCAGCGCAGCCAAACACTGTGACCATCTATGGCCAGAAACCACATGACGTTGGTATAGTGGAGTCCCGGTGACCCTTCTATACCGCTACCATAATCCCACCCCCAGTAACTTAACCACCTACTAAAAATAACCACAGACACATAAATGGATGAAATGGCCACAGCAGCCTTTATTTAAACATAACTTACAATAACATTAATGGGGTTCTGGTCCTCGAAGCTCAAAAAGTCTGATGATCAACCAATAATCCAACCTTACCTTCCCCCTAGACCCCCATTACTCCCAGCCGCAACCACCAACTCGGGAGCACCAAAACAAAGATGAGGGGGAAGGGTTAAACCACCAAACACGGGAACCGACACCACCAAGCCGACGTTCCCCCATGATCACCAGACCACCACCCAAACCAGTAAATTAAAGGGTTCCACCTCCATTGGGACCCCCAATCCAATTGTCACCAACTTCGAGGACCCCACCCCAACCGCCACAGCCAATATGACCCGAAACAAAACATAAGGGAGGGTGGGCGGGACAATTTCTTCCTAGGTAACTCACACTAGGCAATTGGTGCCAAGATGTGCCATATTTATTACACAGTGATAAATTTACCGTAGCTTAGTCTGATCCGGTCTTAACTTTAGGACAGCGGTAATCTCCTGCCTTGTCTACGGTGGTGACATCTGAGCACGCGGATGAGCAAATCACACTTCTATTCATTTCGGATCATGGAATATAAAGCTATTTGCACTTTCTTTACCCCCTATAGTCTCAGAAGAGCAGAAGGATCCATAAAACGTATGGTTTGTAGCACAGCAGTGTAAACAAGGAGAAACCTCAGCTCCTTGTCCCGGCATGCACTGGAAAGGTTAGAAATGTAACCATTGCTCGGGGGTGTTATTGAAAGGTAACACACCCAACATTTTGTATTTTGTTTTTTGATTACATCAAGAAAATGGCTGGTTTCCAAGATTTGTTAGTCCCCAAATTTTAGATCAAGTCCGCACATGGAGAATGTCATTGACCTCTGATCTCATTGCGCTTTTTCTCCTATTGGGTACTTACCAAATGTCAGCCGGAGGTCAGATGTCATCCTGGAGGAATAGACCTAACAAGCAACTAAAATAACTTCCTAGCCAACCCAAAATAAATAATACCGCCATGCGGTGACACTAACAGGGCTATACCTGAAACATACCAGCAAACAATAACCCCATGCAGGCAGTTACAATGGCGGTAGAGTCAATATTATTTCCATATTGTGAAGCATTGTAGCAGGCGGATGCAGAAGGCCATGATTTCCCAGTTTATTGGATGAAATGCAGGACTTGCTTAAACTAAAGATTTTTTTTGGAAGACACAAAAAGGTTAATCTGATTATGGTTAGAGGCTAAACCTACTAAGCAGAATGAGTCTGGCAACATATGTTCCAGTAGAGGGGTGGAGGAAAGAGGATTTTATAGACTGGAAGCCGACAGGCTGCAGGGTTCAAGTCTAGCAATTACGCGGAACGTCCACTTTAGGCCCGCAACACACATCCGTACCTCCGGTACGTGTTTGGTACGTTTTTGCACGTACCGGAGACCAATGTTACTCTATGGTAGATGGCACACACGCGTAAAATCACACGGAACGTGTGTCCGTGTGGTAAGTACGTGTGTGCGCTTTTCTCCACGGTCGACATGTCCGTTTTTTGACCCGCTATAGTCTATGCCTGCACGGACCGCACACTGAGTACGTCTGTGTTCAGCACGTTTCGTCCGTGTGCATTTTTAAACGAGCGATCTTTTTTCTTTTTTATTAAAGTCAGTCTACTTACCTTTTTTTCTGCTGTTCTCAGTCATACTTACATTGGCGCTCGGTCTGTTTCTTCCCCCGGCTCATACTTACCAATCCCCGATCACCAGCACGGCGAGGAACAGCTGTGCCGAAAATACGCGGCTTCAATTAATTTGAAAATGCCGGCCGCTCATTAATCAATCTACTATTCCCTGCTAACCCCGCCCACAGGTGCCTATGATTGGTTGCAGTGAGACACGCCCACACGCTGAGTGATGGCTGTCTCATTGCACCCAATCACAGCAGCCGGTGGGCGGGTCTATACTGTGCAGTGAAATAAATAAATAATTAATTTAAAAAAATGGCGTGCGGTCCCCCCAATTTTTATTCCAGCCAAGATAAAGCCATACGGCTGAAGGCTGGTATTCTCAGGATGGGGAGCCCCACATTATGGGGAGCCCCCCAGCCTAACAATATCAGCCAGCAGCCGCCCAGAATTGCCGCATACAATAGATGCGACAGTTCTGGGACTCTACCCGGCTCTTCCCGATTTGCCCTGGTGCGTTGGCAATCGGGGTAATAAGGAGTTAATGGCAGCCCATAGCTGCCAAAAAGTCCAAAATTAATCATTGCAGGCCTCTATGAGACACCCCCAATGATTAACTGGCAAGTTAAAGTTAATAAACACACACAGTGAAAAAAATCCTTTATTTGAAAAAATAAACAATACAAAACAAACAAATACCCTCATTCACCAATTTATTATGCCCCAAATACCCATCCATGTCCGGCGTAATCAGCGGAGGTGCCACGTCGCTTCCAGCTCAGCTACATGAAGGTGACAGGAGCTGCAGAAGAACACCGCCGCTCCTGTCACCTCCACGCAGCAAATGAGGTGAGTAGCGCTATCAGCTGAGCTGTCACTGAGGTTACTCGCGGCCACCACTGGATCCTCCACCTGTGACAGCAAGTCGCCCGAGTGACAGCGATGAAGTCACAGGTGAGTTGCGGTCTCGGGGGAGGATCCAGCTAGCCGCGGGTAACCTGAGTGACAGCAGCACTAATCGCGCTGCTCAATTCAGTCACTCAGAGTATAAGCAGTCACTGGTGAGTCCTTCACAGGTGACCGCTAATCAGTACGCGACACAGACAGAGCCGCGGTATGACAATGAAGTCGGGTGAAGTTCACCCGAGTTCATTCTCATCGCGCAACTCTGTCTGCTGTCAGCCGACATGTATCAACGACATTTTACATCACACACACGGACATTCCACGTACACATACATGGACATTTTACACGCACACACGGACATTTTACACGCACACACGGATAGCATACGCCATCACACAGATGTCATACGTACCGGAGAAACGCCCCAAAAAAAGGAACACGGACCCAAAAAATGGACCGTGTCACACGTACTTTTTTCTATGCGGAAGTGTGTTTTAGGCCTTACAGATAGGACCGCACAGCGGATTGGTATCTCTCCCAGTATACAAAATCACTGCACTGAAGGTGAGCACCATATGGCTGGCCATACACATTAGATAGCTGAGCCCTCAGCAGACAGCTACCTCTCCCAGACTTCCCATACACATTAGATCCTGAAGCTACCCCTTCACATTAGATTAATATCCTCCATACACAATATCCATAAGCAGAATGATCGTTCTCTTATAGAACTGACTTGGTTCTGGCATTAGCTTATCCCTGGGAGAACAAAACAATTGGCCGTCCGATATCAGACATTACTGGACAGTAGAAGGTTCAGCCAACAGTCTAATGTGTATAGGGTCCTTCAAAGGAACCTGTTAGCAAGTTAGACCCATAATTTGTTTTTTAGAGGTAGAGACCCTTATTCCAGAGATGTGTTACTTACTTGACTTTCTGTAGGTTTTATAAATCATTGTTTTATCAGCAGGAGATTATCAATAAAGTAGTAAACCTGCTCCCAGGTAGTCTAACCCCACCCCACCACTGACTGACTGAGTTTTCTGAATATGTGCAGCGTGAAAGCTGCCAATCAGTGGTGTGGGCGGGGTTATACATAGGTCAGCGTTCAGAGAACTGCTCGATCTACAGCTGTTAACAGTTTTTAATCAAAACTGCAGCAGCCCAGTTAGTAACACATTGCTGGAATCAGGGTTTCTGCCCCTACATCATGCTGCTCTCAGATTGGATCAAAACCCTGTTGCCTGGTGACAGATTCCCTATAAATCTGACAAAATGGACAAAATTCAAATAGAATGAACATTCGGTAGGTAAAATTTAACAAACTGTTGACGCATCAACTTTACAGGCCAATATTTCTTAAAATGTGAATGAATCGGAACCAGATGAGCAGTTGTTCCAAATCCAACCAACTTCTGTGTATGTGTGTGGCCCCCTATATTGGCTAAACTACCAAATTTGTTGGAACCAAAGAACAAATGTGTATGAGGTCATCCCAACTCTTCCTTCATGGACAATGTCAAGGGGAATAAGGTTTGGGCAAGTTCCTTTTGTTTTGAATGGGATAAGCCAACACCTGAGGAATTTGGTTAAGTCTTAGGGGTACTTTGCACGCTGCGACATCGCTAGCCGATGCTAGCGATGCCGAGCGCGATAGTCCCTGCCCCCGTCGCACATGCGATATCTTGTGATAGCTGCCGTAGCGAACATTATCGCTACGGCAGCTTCACATGCACTCACCTGCTCTGCGACGTTGCTCTGGCCGGCGACCCGCCTCCTTCCTAAGGGGGTGGGTCGTGCGGCATCACAGCGACGTCACACGGCAGGCGGCCAATGGAATGGAAGCGGAGGGGCGGAGATGAGCGGGACGTAAACATCCCGCCCACCTCCTTCCTTCCTCACTGCAGGCGGGACGCAGGTAGGAGATGTTCCTCGCTCCTGCAGCTTCATACACGGCGATGTGTGCTGCCGCAGGAACGAGGAACAACATCGTATCTCCTGATGTAGCGACATTATGGAAATGACCGACACTACACAGATCACAGATTTTCTACGCTTTTGTGATTGTTTATCGGCGCAGCTAGGCTTTACACGTTGCGACGTCGTTACTGGCGCCGGATGTGCGTCACTTTCGATTTGACCCCGACGATATCGCAGCAGCGATGTCGCAACGTGCAAAGTACCCCTTAGTGCATGTGTTTTTAGTAGGGAGAGGAAACTATCAGGAAACCTGAGCATACATGTGTATGGGGGTTTGTCAGAGAAAGCGGTCAGCCGAATAAGCGTTCATCTGACAGCTGTCCAATGTGTATGATCGGCCGTATTCTATTAAAGGGATACAATAGACCGCTACCAGGTTGCCTCTGCTTTGATTTATCCCGGTGGATTCTGGCTGGAGGCTGGCCTCCAGTACTTGTGAACAGTCAGGCTGACCATGAAAGGGAAACTATGTGTAAACAGATCCAGGGCATAATGGGGCGCCATTCATATTGTAATACAGGACGGCCATTGTTTTATTTCATGTGCAGTGAACAAAATGGCTGTCTCCGTGATGGCTTTACTCCATACTGATATTTGGCTGCAATCCATTGTTTTCTTATCGGCATTTTTTGTTCGGAGTGCTCCATTTCTGTCCGTATGATGATCTGAGCCTGAGTAAACATGTTCTTTGAGCTTCACTTAGTAATGTGAGGGATCTGCTGGGCCATGGAGCAGGATAAGGGGACCTTTTTTCTTAAGCACTGAGCTTTGAAGAATTCCTGCCTATACAATGCAGAGTGACACGCTGGAAGAGATAAACCTGCCTGTTGTCTTTTGTGCTTGTCTGTTGGATTCTTCTGTTGACCCTCTGGCCATTAGCCAAGGTAATATGATATTACAAGGTTCCTTTCATGACCTATCCTGTCACCACCTCAAGCAACCATTAGTTGTCATCTATGGGCCCATCGGAAAGCCGCAAATACACCAAGAAGAAGAAAAAAACAAAAAGCAGAGTGTCCTACTTTATCTCTAAATCTAATCCCACCTTATGTTCTACCTGGATCCTCCGACACATTCCATTGAGTCTCACATAGGAGCCGGAGTCATTCCGAAACCGTCCAACTACACCGAAAATACAAATACTTTCTCAGCGACTACCTATTTCTTACTCTTTGGGTAAAATGGAAAGTTAGAAAATTAGCGGAACATACAGGGATAAGGAAATGAAAGCTCTTCAGCCGTGGTAGACATGACCACATATATATATACTCCAGTTATATTGATTGACAATTGGTTGGTCTATCTAAATTTTAAAGTACATATACAGAGAAATATAGATTGGTGTAATGTTAGATATGGCCGCCCAGTAAAATTGTTTCGGTCTTCAGTGTTTCCCAGTAACAATATTTATTTTGAGTTGTGTTTTTCCCTCACAATTTTGGCAGTATTGGATGAATTTATAATTGGTAAAACCTCTCTCCAATAGCAGATGCCTGGTAGAAATGGATGAGGCAGTTGGATTTCAGCATGCCCAATCCTTTGTTTCCTCAGTAAGGACAGGCAGTTGGATTTCAGCATGCCCAATCCTTTGTTTCCTCAGTAAGGACAGGCAGTTGGATTTCAGCATGCCCAATCCTATGTTTCCTCAGTAAGGACAGGCAGTTGGATTTCAGCATGCCCAATCCTATGTTTCCTCAGTAAGGACAGGCAGTTGGATTTCAGCATGCCCAATCCTATGTTTCCTCAGTAAGGACAGGCAGTTGGATTTCAGCATGCCCAATCCTTTGTTTCCTCAGTAAGGACAGGCAGTTGGATTTCAGCATGTCCAATCCTTTATTTCCTCAGTAAGGACAGGCAGTTGGATTTCAGCATGCCCAATCCTTTATTTCCTCAGTAAGGACAGGCAGTTGGATTGCAGCATGCCCAATCTTTTGTTTCCTCAGTAAGGACAGGTTGATGCCTGAAGTGGCGGCATCTCCGCCTTCGCAGTTGAGAACACTTCCAAACTGAGTGAAGTATGCAGGTGTAAAGAAAAAAAAATTGCTGTCTAATGTATATAACCAACTTTAGTCTTTAACAGTAACTTTTTTTTGTTTAACCATCATCTACGCATTATGAAGTTATGTTTTTTTACATTATACTTCATTTACCTTATTTTGCTTCCTTTTCTCCCATCATCATGCTGCAGTGCTCTAAGAATATCCTCTTTATGCACCTTTAGAAGTTTCTTTCAACTGCTGCTCAGAAAAAAAGCTCTACAACTATATTCAAGCCTGAGTCTGAGTACAGGACTTAGCCTGTTTGAACATTTCTGCTCGACAGGCCTCTACTCAGATTTGGGAATTCCTCTACTTTGTTTGAATGCAGTTTAGGGATCTTGCCAGCAGCAGTTAAAAGGAGGTACTAAAGGAGCATAAATTGGGCATTGAAACACCATGATGTTTGGGAGATAAGAAAACAAACTAAGGTAATGGAGTATGTTCCAAAAATTCATAACTTGACAATGCATTGAAGATATAAAAAAAAATAGTACATTCACTCTCCTTGAGTAACAAATCTCTCCTTTTGTGAATGTAAAGAGAGAGACCTGTCTCTCAAGGGGAATGGGCAGGAAGAAGCCACTGAGGACCCACCTGTTCCAACTAGTTGTCACAGCAGGGACGAGAGGCTATACCGGCTGTATAGGACAACACAAAGGGAAGTGGAAAGGGATGCCCTATTGTTAGGAAAAGTGGGAAGTGGTGACCCCTGACTACAACCTGTGGCTCACCCTCACAGACCCTATACAGGTTCCGCACCTGTTGCCATGCTGGAATACCTGCGGCCCTATTTTACCAATTTTAGCCTAACAAATGGGCCCTAAGTAAGGATGTAGGGTATGAGCTCTTCGTGAACACCAATATCACTATTGGAAGACACAAGGGAACAAAACAGGGAAACACAACTGCAATCACCAGAGCCCTGGTAGACAGCAAAGACAACACTTATCTGAGCTGCAGTAACCACAGGAGTCTGGAGCAACAGAAGATGATTTCTCCACAGCTCAGTCAGGAACAAACTATAAAATGTACCCAAATACCCCCAGGGTGAGGTTTATAAAGGAAGGCAGAGGATGGCAACTGAGAGGAAAAACTAACAGTTTCCCAGGGTCCTAGAGTCTGCAGCTCCAGAAACAGGGAACCAACATGTGCTGCCAATCTCTGGGATTTTCTAACACTCGCTGCCACAGGATTGTCATGCGGCCATGATACATCTGTGACACTAGTCTCTCATGTGGCTCAATCCCTGGCGGCTTTTAAAATATATTTTTCTTGGAAACGCCACATCATTATTTCCAAAATATGTATAGGAAAGTTACTCCTCTTCCTTTCTGACCATCACATCATTGCCCAGGATAACATTACTCAGATGTATTAGAAATCCCTGAATGAAACGTACAGGTTTCTACGGGGGCCCATGGCCCACTACCAGTCTTCGCGGCGTCCAAAATGCACGTACCCTTAAAATGACGGTGACGATAATAAATACATGATGTAACATCATTTACAAGATCACACGCATTTCTATGATAACATTTGCAGTATAAAGTACTTTTCTGCTCATTGATCCAAACCCAATTGATGTCTATTATAGGCTGATTAAATGGGGCAACATTATTTTTTGAATCAGTCACCCTCTGCCATTTTAGAAAGTGAACTTTTTGCTCTGCGAGGAATATTGCTCCGGATAAGCGCCATAAATCTGAAACCACTGATTTGATGTGATGTATTCATTTTTAAAAGTTCACCTAATCCCTCACGTGAATAATGCTGCTCACATATATCTACCCAAGGCTGATTCCAGAAGATAGCTCAACTCAATGATCTCTTCCCTTGGCATCTACACAATTAACATTCCTTCATTGCACATCAGCAGCATGTTAAATTTTACCTAACAACCTCAATGGGTGCCTATAATCTCATCACATTATATGAAGCATGTCCAATAAAAAGAGCATTGACAGTCACTTTAGCACAATATAGTCAAGAGGTTTCATCCGCAATGGCCCAGAGAAAGATGGAGCAACGTCATTAAAGCGTACCTTGCCCCAGCCGGTGCTTGGCAGGCTGATGAATGCCAAGATTTCTCAAAAACTTCCAACAAGACTATAAAAGCCTTTCTGTTTGTAAACTAATGAGGGGTTTCGGCTTCTATATAATAATTTAACATGACCGTGATAAATATGATATAGATGTATTTCTACAGGGGGCAGATATTTGGGGTTAATCTAATTTAGATATGGTATTAACTAGGGATGATCGAATACCTCAAATATTTGGCTTCGCGAATATTCAACGAATAGGTCGCTGCTATTCGATGCGAAATGTAAGTCTATGGGAAGCCCGAATAGTACTGAATAGTTGCTTTTTGGGTTTCCCATAGACTTACATTGCGCATCGAATATTCGCGAATAGTCTAATAGCTGCGACGTATTCAGCAAATATTCGCGAAGCCGAATATTTGAGGTATTCAATCATCCCTAGTATTAACCCATGAAAAACCATTGACATTTTGCCAAGTTGCCAAGTACAGTGCCTACAAGTAGTATTCAACCCCGTGCAGATTTAGCAGGTTTACACATTCGGAATTAACTTGGCATTGTGACATTTGGACTGTAGATCAGCCTGGAAGTGTGAAATGCACTTCAGCAAAAAATAATGTTATTTATTTTTTTTTTTTTTAAATTGTGAAAAGTTTATTCAGAGGGTTATTTATTATTCAACCCCTCAAACCACCAGAATTCTGTTTGGTTCCCCTAAAGTATTAAGAAGTATTTCAGGCACAAAGAACAATGAGCTTCACATGTTTGGATTAATTATCTCTTTTTCCAGCCTTTTCTGACTAATTAAGACCCTCCCCAAACTTGTGAACAGCACTCATACTTGGTCAACATGGGAAAGACAAAGGAGCATTCCAAGGCCATCAGAGACAAGATCGTGGAGGGTCACAAGGCTGGCAAGGGGTACAAAACCCTTTCCAAGGAGTTGGGCCTACCTGTCTCCACTGTTGGGAGCATCATCCGGAAGTGGAAGGCATATGGAACTACTGTTAGCCTTCACGGCCTGGACAGCCTTTGAAAGTTTCCACCCGTGCCGAGGCCAGGCTTGTCCGAAGAGTCAAGGCTAACCCAAGGACAACAAGGAAGGAGCTCCGGGAAGATCTCATGGCAGTGGGGACATTGGTTTCAGTCAATTCCATAAGTAACGTACTCCACCGCAATGGTCTCCGTTCCAGACGAGCCCGTAAGGTACCTTTACTTTCAAAGCGTCATGTCAAGGCTCGTCTACAGTTTGCTCATGATCACTTGGAGGACTCTGAGACAGACTGGTTCAAGGTTCTCTGGTCTGATGAGACCAAGATCGAGATCTTTGGTGCCAACCACACACGTGACGTTTGGAGACTGGATGGCACTGCATACGACCCCAAGAATACCATCCCTACAGTCAAGCATGGTGGTGGCAGCATCATGCTGTGGGGCTGTTTCTCAGCCAAGGGGCCTGGCCATCTGGTCCGCATCCATGGGAAGATGGATAGCACGGCCTACCTGGAGATTTTGGCCAAGAACCTCCGCTCCTCCATCAAGGATCTTAAGATGGGTCGTCATTTCATCTTCCAACAAGACAACGACCCAAAGCAGACAGCCAAGAAAACCAAGGCCTGGTTCAAGAGGGAAAAAATCAAGGTGTTGCAGTGGCCTAGCCATTCTCCTGACCTTAACCCAATTGAAAACTTGTGGAAGGAGCTCAAGATTAATGTCCACATGAGACACCCAAAGAACCTAGATAACTTGGAGAAGATCTGCATGGAGGAGTGGGCCAAGATAACTCCAGAGACCTGTGCCGGCCTGATCAGGTCTTATAAAAGACGATTATTAGCTGTAATTGCAAACAAGGGTTATTCCACAAAATATTAAACCTAGGGGTTGAATAATAATTGACCCACACTTTTATGTTGAAAATTTATTAAAATTTAACTGAGCAACATAACTTGTTGGTTTGTAAGATTTATGCATCTGTTAATAAATCCTGCTCTTGTTTGAAGTTTGCAGGCTCTAACTTATTTGCATCTTATCAAACCTGCTAAATCTGCAGGGGGTTGAATACTACTTGTAGGCACTGTAGCAGGTGCCAAAGTTAGTATCCATCTCGAGTTATATCTTAGGCTATGTTCACACATCCATTCGGCATACATCTGTAACAGATCCAGTTGAATCTGTTAAAACGGTTAACTAAATGGAGACCAAAGTTTCCTTTTTTAGAACCAATCCATTTGACGGCTCAATTTAAATATAGAAAATAGGGAAGCAGGAAAGGAAAAATCAGCTCATTACTATACCCGATGGATCTATAAGTGGACTGTAGTGGCTGGCGTCCACAGGGAAACTTCTCAGCTGCAACAGAAGCGAACACCTTAGCATCTCCAAAGACTGACTCCTTCAAAGTGGACAGCATAAAATGAAGCATAGCCAACATAATCAGGGACTTCAATCAAAAAGGGCGGTAATCTGGGCGCTGCACAGATCTAAGCTACACCGAGGTTTGAGGTTTAACCCTTTAATCGCGCAACGCGTTTCCGGGATGGTATGTCCCCTTTATCAGAGAGAAGTTGGGAGAGGATATTTAGAGCAGAAGGGAGTGGCTGCAGCTGAGATTACAATCACGTGTTAAATCACTGCAGGATAGAAAGGAACCATAACCCCTTCAGCAACCCCTTATTGAAGGGCATATGAGTAAGAACGTGGTCCGAAACGCTTATGCTGGCCTAAGAACATGACGTTTTAACGAATTTTGGAATAAAGTTCAATTTTAATAACATAGTGCTGCATTATCATCTAACTTTTGACATTTGGAAACTTTGACATTAGGCAGCACCCAGTTTTGGAAAGGATGCATTTTAACAAGAGGTCTCTCTCAACACTTCCAATGTTCTGGGCAGGCACAGCACTTAAACATGGATCTGATAAATAGAATACATGATGGTCTCCTGTAATGACCCTTCTTTAATGGAGTTTGCTGGTTAAAAAACAAAACAAAAAATGGAATTGTCCATTCGGTCTGCTTTTTTTTGGGAAGCCAGAAAAAAAAACGTATGCAGGCTATGTTTTTTCTCCATGCACAAGCTAGATTGCAAATAGAACAGATGCAATCCGAAGACATTCTAGGACAAAAATAGCAAAATACAAAAAACTAACACTTTAATGAATGGATTATATAAATGAGAGTTACATAAAAGAACATTTGCAACACATTTGTTACTTTTCAAAAAGTTACAAATGATGAATCGGGCAAAAATCATCTGGAAGCCACAAACTTTGCCTATAGGGGCAAAATAATAAGTAAAACAATAAATAAATAATAAAAAGGTGAAAACATATAAAAGTGACTTTTAAAAAAAAAGTGCAAATGGAAAGATGATTTGGCACAAATGGAAAAAAGGAGGAGAACACAAAAACTAGATAAAAAACAAGTGCAGTACTGAATAGGAGTATGTGTGCGGCAAGGTCCTGTGTTGCATTTCGCCTACACATCGTGTATACCGTGGATCACTCGGGTTGTCAAACAGCTTTGTTTGTTCCAGAACCAAAGAATGGTGAAGTTTATGTTACCAATTCGCTGTTGATCTTTGGTAAAAAAAAGGGCGCTTTAAAGCTCAGAGATGCTACCAGCTCCATTTTCCCTGCACCCGTAATCTGAGCAGCCGCATTTCTGAAATGGTTGTCATATTTTGGTTTCTTTGTAAACATATGTAAGATATTTATCAGAAAAGGGAGAGGATGGGGACGGCTCAGGATCTCTTTCACCTTCTTTTAGATGATTATTTTGCAAAGAGAAGATCCCTTCCCAGGGTGGTGTTGGGGGTAAAGATGCAGTTCTGAAACATTTTTTTCCCCAATCTTCACTTTTAACCCTTTCTTTGTCAGATAGGATTTTTTTAAGGGTCTCATCATGTTTCTGATGCACATATAGCATGTACCCCAAGAAAGCTCCAACAGACGCTAAATGTGTCCATAGGGTTACATTACCCAGATGGAGGTCAAAGGATTGGCATAAAACATATTACAAACATGAAAAGAGAAAAAAGGTTTACCACTAAGGATGGTAACAGCGATCAGTCTCAGAAAAGTCCTCAAACCAGCCCAACGTACGTTTCAATCAAGATTTTCTTTCTTCTTCAGGGGAGAGGTGCTGTGATGTGTGCCCATCGGATGCTAAGTTTAAATAGCTGCCGCTGCTGTCAGGAAACCCGGAAATAAAAAGAAAATCTTGATTGAAACGTACGTTGGGCTGGTTTGAGGACTTTTCTGAGACTGATCGCTGTTACCATCCTTAGCGGTAAACCTGCAATGGAAACACTCTGACCCTTTTGATTTCTTTCATCATCCTTGAGATTCCCTTTATACCTATCCTCAATGGGCAATATACAATATGCATCCGTGGCATTATCTTCATGTCATTAATTTGATCTCTTGTTTGGATGTCCTTGGTGTATAAAATCAATATGTACTATCATTAAGGTTTTATGTGTGATTTAAATACAGTTATATTTTACACCTTTGAGTATGGGAACCATATGGAGTAAATTGCATTAAGAATGGTCTCTGTTTTTATCCATTTTTAACCTAAAATGAACTGTCATCTTTGTCATAATAAACTTTAAATTCTTTTGCACTATAAAAGCTTTTTTCTCTTTTCATGTTTGTAATATGGTTATGAGCTTGTGCGGTGGGTGGGCATCTGATAACAATCAGGCCCTCCGCTTTCTTTGTATGGCATTACGGAGTCTTTCTCTAATTGGCATAAAGCATATTAAGCTTCACTAGTCTATAAAACAGTATCCAGTATAAAAAACTCATATGTAAACTAAATAAATATATTTCTCATGATGTTACCCTGTGAGTGATGGGTAAGACTGTCCAACAAGCATCAGAGAAATGTTTAATGTATATATTTGGCATGAACAACAAATTGTCACAAATGTGTCATGGCCTGATTTGATTTCGGGGGATCTGGTATAAGAAGATTAATGTATTGTTGATCACAGAACCTCTTTTAGTGCCCACTGATCATTTACTCTGATTTGGAACTTATTTAATTCTACCCAGTGCTGAAGGGGTTAAGGTTCCGTTCTTTCCTGCAGTTGTAATCTCAGTTGCAGCCATCCCCTTCTATAAATATCTGCTCCTCACTCCTCCCTATGTCGACTATAGTTCGTTCTAGACTGACCACTTTGGAGCCTGTCTATGGAGAAACTGAGGTGTTCACTTCTGTTGCAACTAAGAAGTTTCCTGCTGGAGAAGCTATGGAGTGCTATTTGTTGTATCTTTCCCCACCTGTTTGTCTTACCTTACTCATGTTGTCTTATTGCAGTGACAAGACTAGCATCTTGCTAGCCCTCAGTAGTCAGGGTGAGTTCAGGGCCAGCGAGTGCCTAGGCACATGACGACGCATAGGGGGGTGGACCCATCTAGGGATGTTAGGGAGTGCAGGGATCAGCCTCAGGTGACTTAGGAGGTGACCCCCCTCCTCTTTACTTAGCGTCACAGCCTCCCGTTGTATTGCTTCCCTGCTTTTCCCTTTTAGGCCCGTTTCACACGTCAGTGAAAAACACTGACGTTCTTCACTGACGTGTAAAACACGCACATGTCCCTCCGTGTTCCGTGATTCACACTTGGGTTGTCCATGTGCAATCCGTGATCCCATGATTGCACATGGACATTACTCACCTGCCTTCACTGCTGCTGGCCATGGTGCTGAACTCCTCGGCTCTGCAGCGTCCGCTCACCGCTCTCTGCAGCTACTTCCTGGTTGGCATTTCCTGCTCTCATGAATATTCATGAGCCAGGCAGGAGCTGCCGAGAGTGGAGCAGGCACAGCGAATTGCAGGCAAGGTAAGCTGAAAATTTTGAATATTTAATATGTCCGTGATTTTCTGGTACGTGTTTCACTGATCACACACAGATCACACCATAGTGTGGTCCATGGGTCATCAGTGATGCCAGAGAAAAACTGACATGTCTCCGTGCAGAATCACGGCCACGGGTGTACGATGCACGGAGACACGTTCAGTGAAAAATCACTGATGTGTGAGCAGACCCATTGATTAGAATGGGTCTGCGTATGTCAGTGATTCTGGTACGTATAAAAAAAAGCACAAACGTACCAGAATCACTGACGTGTGAAAGGGGCCTTATGTTGTATCGCTCACTGGGAGACCTCTCACTCCCAGCGTGACACAAATACAGGCCATAAGTGTGATGTGCACAGGGGAACCTTTTAGATTTTGAAAGTAATCCATCGCCAGGTTTTTTCTATGTAATATATAGCAGCATATTGTAGAGACAATGACCCTGATTCCAGCTATGTGTCACTTACTGCCTGCTGCAGTTTTGATAAAATCACTTTTACCTGCTACAGATTTAGTAGTTCTCTGAATGCTGTGCTCTGTATAACCCTGAAAACTCCACTGATGGACAGCTTTCTGTGTACACTGTGCATAGACAGAAAATTGCCAATCAGTGGTGGGAAAACAATTACACAGAGCAGGAGGACTACATGGCATGAGACATCTAGTACTCTACTGATAATCTCCAGATGATAAAACACTGATTTTATTAAAGCTAGAACAAGCAGCCCAGTAAGTGACACATCAATGTAATCAGGCTCTCTGCCCCTACATTATGCTACAAAAACCTGCTGATAGATTTCCTTTAAACATTTTTTTAACATATTAAATCCCAGCACGTGCTTGGTTTGGTAAAACTAAATACCTTAATTTAAAATTGCTTTTTTTATATAATTTTGTATGATTCGGTCCGAAGGATAAGTTATCAATATCGGGTCATTGGGGGTCTGACCCCAACACTTTACCCCCCCCCCCAGACACCTGTCAAAATGAATATTTTCCCTGCCTTTATGTAGCAATGTCACCTGCGTGCACTTCAGTCACACACAGAACTTGAAATGAGTTGAGACATTGGTGAAGAGGAGTGATACCTGGCACCAGACCTGAGCAAACACTCCATGATATCTGTAAGTGTGCACTCAGACGACCAAATAAATCGGGCTGAGATCAGACTGCAGTGCTCAGACCGGCCGCCGGCGAGCCTGACAGCTATATAGGAAGCACTCACTCTCGGGTCAGGAGAGCCGCAGCCGGTCTGAGCAGTGCAGTCAGATTTCTACGATCACTTTTGGTTACTTCCTACTATTATGTCCACCATATTTTCAAAAGCAATCTGTGATTTAACAAGCTAGGTATATCAGAAATTGTTTATTCTCGGCAAGTTTTGTTAAAATCTTTACACTGCTGCCTTTATACAGCCTCTGTTGTGCTGGATGCAGAATGAGTTAACTGAGAATATGTTAGTGAGCTAACAATCTGTCTTTCTTAGCTCCTCTCAGCTGATTTAGAACCACAGACCACATGAAAATTGACTGTGCAGAGAAACAAGCAGCCTGTACAAAGCAAACTACAACATTTTTTAACAAAACCTGATTGCAAATATAATTTTTAGCCACAAATACATGTGTGGCGCCCCTGCGGCTTCAGGCGCCACAGGGATGCGGCACCTCACCTGGGGTGCAGTATTCATCTCGGATACAGAGGAGGCCATCACCGGTAACACCACCACAGTCCACCATAACACACAGTTAGATGCCCTCTCACTGGGGCTGGGCTGGGGTAGAGACATTGGAGGGTGGCCATCACTAATGTAGTGGACCCTCTGCTCACTAGTTCAGGGACCCGAGGGGGAGGAGCGACACACGGGGAGTAAGACGACACATACACTCAGACATTGAGGAGTTTCACACAGGAGTCAGGAAGTGACAGTCTGAGGAGAGAGAAGGAAGAAGCAGAGCTGCAGGAGAGGGGTCCTAGGGACGGGAGGCTGGAGGAACTTGTCCCAGGACCAGCAGGAGGATAACAGAGGGGGACACAGGGGACAGATAGAGACAGACACTCAGACAGTCTTTGCCCAGACAGGGACAGACAGGAAACCAAGTGAGGGGAGGAGAACACGGTCACTGAGGAGTTGGGACACAGCTCCCTCAGGACCGGGCGCACACAGAACAGGGTGCGGAGCCCTAGGCTAGTGGGCACTTCATGTCCTGCCAGCAGAATCTGCCGGGCAGAGGATTTCAAGTCTTCTGGCCCACATCAAGTGCCCGGTGCACAGCAGCATATAGAGCCAGGAGTCGTGACCAAAAGGACAGCACCAACTACGGACTTGTGCTGCCTGCTATACAGGATGGGAAAAGAACCATTCCCAGGACTCGGGTCCCAGCATACCTTGAAGCCGCAGGGACTCACACAACATAGCGCAGGGAGGAAGGACTCACTGAAAGAAACACCAGTTCTGGCCTCCGAACAATCCGGGATCGGCTGGAGCCAATGACAGCGGAGTCCGGCAGGCCAAAGGCGGTGACATCTCAGTGAGTAAAGAACTTTACCTGCGAACGCTGTGTCGTCCAATCCTTCTCGCGCCCCACGCTCCTTTAACAGAGTGGACTACTACTCCCAACTCCCTCCCTGGGGCCTGAGCTCTGCCTGTGGAGAGCTGTAGCATCCAAGCTGCATTATCATCCACCCGGGGGCAGACCTCCCGCAGCGGCGGCCAATACTTGGCTGCACACCACAGGTGGCGTCACAAATAACTACTACCCCATCATCAATCCCCTTTTATTGACACCGATGGGGTCACGGAACCGGGCCCAGCCGCTGTGACAACCCTAATCGACACCGGCCCGGTGATGAGTAACCCTTGGGACCCCGTGGGCGTGTCACATGCATTTAAGTAAAAACAAAAATCCTCAAAAGTGGAAATAAATGAATGCACCTACAGATCAGTGCTGCATTTGATTGTGCCGCCTTGGAGTCAATGCATCTATGCATCACATCAATGCTCTAAAAAATAGAAAGCTGTAAAGCAGCAATACCAGGCTGCTCTCCCACCTTCCCCTGCAGCTGCTGACACCTGCGAGGCTCGTAGACCACAGCACGGTATTACGTGGCTGAATGCGGAGAATGACTCTGTGCTATCATCCATTACATACAGAGGGTGGTCGGCCTCACAATCCTCTCTTCCCATTGCTTGCCGCTTAACCCTACAACCAACCCTCGAACACGTCCTGCCTGTCATTGAATTTAACGCTGCGTTACCCAAAAAGAAAACTAATCCGTCAGGTGTGGTGGTGAAATGCTTGTTTTATGAGGTGAAGTGCAGCTTATTCTGTCTTTATCTGAATCCACAAGTGTGAACCCACAGCTTCCAAACCACAGTGAGCAAACAGTGACGTTTAAGTGCCGTGCGAGGCCTTTGTTTAAGAAATTGTGGTTAACAGTGAAGATTTCCCATCAATATAAACAGCCTCGAATGTGACAACTGGCGAGAGCAAAGCGCAGCACATCCTGCCGTCCCAAGCACTGCCAACAGAGGGCGACACCACACGGTCAGGGCCCGCCGAGGAGCCGCGCAGCCAGTCCGCAGCAGTTTACAGGGCAATCCACATGTATGAGCCTCTCAAGATCCCATTCACACAATACAGAAAAAAAAACGCATGAAAATGAAAGCAAGGCTCCGATATTCAAATCTGCCACGTTTATTCCATCTCGCATTACGCAATAGTTTATTAATGCAGGGGGATGAAATCTGCAATTATCACATGTGGATAATTCTGCAGATATATAATAGCCACATTCTAATTACCTAACACACAGATATGAATTTTATAGACATTATTTAAAGTGGCCATTGTTTTAGTTACTTCTTCCATAAATCAATAAAACGCACAAAAATAAGAAACTTTATACTGCATCTTATTAAAGAAATCTGCTTCTTTCTTCATTCTCAAAGGTCCCAATTCACGAGTAAAATCCATCTTCAGTAATTACAGATTTCAAATTACTTTTAGCTCCGCCTCTCTCCATAGAATCTGAAAGCTCCGCCTCTCTGCATAGAATCTGAAAGCTCCGCCTTTCTCCATAGAATCTGAAAGCTCCGCCTCTCTCCATAGAATCTGAAAGCTCCGCCTCTCTATAGAATGTTAAAGCTCCGCCTCTCCATAAAATTCTAAAGCTCTGCCTCTCCATGAAATCCTAAAGCTCTGCCTCTCTCCATGAAATCTTAAAGCTCCACCTCTCGCCATAGAATCCTAAAGCTCCGCCTCTCTCCATAGAATCCTAAAGCTCCGCTTCTCTCCATAGAATCCTAAAGCTCCGCCTCTGCATAGAATCCTAAAGCTCCGCCTCTCTCCATAGAATCCTAAAGCTCCGCCTCTCTCCATAGAATCCTAAAGCTCCGCCTCTCTCCATAGAATCCTAAAGCTCCGCCTCTCTCCATAGAATCCTAAAGCTCCGCCTCTCCATAGAATCCCAAAGCTCCACCTCTCTCCATAGAATCCTAAAGTTCCGCTTCTCTCCATAGAATCCTAAAGCTCCGCCTCTCCATAGAATCCTAAAGCTCCGCTTCTCTCCATAGAATCCTAAAGCTCCACCTCTCTCCATAGAATCATAAAGCTCCGCCTCTCTCCATAGAATCCCAAAGCTCCGCCTCTCTCCATAAAATCCTAAAGCTTCGCTTCTCTCCATAGAATCTGAAAGCTCTGCCTCTCTCCATAGAATCTTAAAGCTCCGCTTCTCTCCATAGAATCCTAAAGCTCCGCCTCTCCATAGAAACCTAAAGCTCCGCTTCTCTCCATAAAATCCTAAAGCTCCGCCTCTCCATAGAATCCTAAAGCTCCGCCTCTCCATAGAATAATAAAAGCTCCGCCTCTCCATAGAATCTTAAAGCTCCGCCTCTCTCCATGGAATCCTAAAGCTCCACCTCTCTCCATAGAATCCTAAAGCTCCGCCTCTGCATAGAAACCTAAAGCTCCGCTTCTCTCCATAGAATCCTAAAGCTCCGCCTCTCTCCATAGAATCCTAAAGCTCCGCCTCTCTCCATAGAATCCTAAAGCTCCACCTCTCCATAGAATATTAAAGCTCCGCCGTTCTCCATGGAATCCTAAAGCTCCACTTCTCTCCATAGAATCCTAAAGCTCCGCCTCTCTCCATAGAATCTTAAAGCTCCACCTCTTGCCATAGAATATTAAAGCTCCGCTTCTCTCCATAGAATCCTAAAGCTCCGCCTCTCTCCATAGGATATTAAAGCTCCACTTCTCTCCATAGAATCCTAAAGCTCCGCCTCTCTCCATGGAATCCTAAAGCTCCGCCCCTCTCCATAGAATCTGAAAGCTCCGCCTCTCTCCATAGAATATTAAAGCTTCGCTTCTCTCCATAGAATCCTAAAGCTCCGCCTCTCTCCATAGAATATTAAAGCTCCACTTCTCTCCATAGAATCGTAAAGCTCCGATTCTTTCCATAGAATCTGAAAGCTCCGCCTCTCCATAGAATCCTAAAGCTCCGCCTCTCTCCATAGAATCTTAAAGCTCCACCTCTTGCCATAGAATATTAAAGCTCCACTTCTCTCCATAGAATCCTAAAGCTCCGCCTCTCTCCATGGAATCCTAAAGCTCCGCCTCTCTCCATAGAATCTGAAAGCTCCGCCTCTCTCCATAGAATATTAAAGCTTCACTTCTCTCCATACAATCCTAAAGCTCCGCCTCTCTCCACAGAATCTTAAAGCTCCACCTCTTGCCATAGAATATTAAAGCTCCACTTCTCTCCATAGAATCCTAAAGCTCCGCCTCTCTCCATAGAATCTTAAAGCTCCACCTCTTGCCATAGAATATTAAAGCTCCGCTTCTCTCCATAGAATCCTAAAGCTCCGCCTCTCTCCATAGAATCTTAAAGTCCCACTTCTCTCCATAGAATCTGAAAGCTCCGCCTCTCTCCATAGAATATTAAAGCTCCACTTCTCTCCATAGAATCCTAAAGCTCCGCTTCTTGCCATAGAATCTGAAAGCTCCGCCTCTCCATAGAATCCTAAAGCTTCGCCTCTCTCCATAGAATCCTAAAGCTCCGCCTCTCCATAGAATCTGAAAGCTCCGCCTCTCTCCATAGAATATTAAAGCTCCGCCTCTCCATAGAATCTGAAAGCTTCGCCTCTCTCCATAGAATCCTAAAGCTCCGCCTCTCCATAGAATCTGAAAGCTTCGCCTCTCTCCATAGAATCCTAAAGCTCCGCATCTCTCCATAGAATCTTAAAGCTCCACCTCTTGCCATAGAATCTTAAAATCACCAACTGTCATCTCTTATCACTGCAATGTAAAAATCTATGAGCCGCCATCCGCAGCTGCTTGCTTCAACATGGGATGTGAATAGTGTCGATAATATGTCCCCGCACACCGGTTGAGATACGTAGACGATTACCAGGTATCTCCCAATGAAGAGGGCATGTACCCAATACCTGCCGATTGTGCAACTGTATTGGCGGGTGTCTGGGATTGCAACATTGTAAGTAAACATCTCTAAAAAGGCAAACATGAAGATATTTTATTCTTACTTTACACAAATACCAGAGATAATGGCAACAAAATTCAATATGGCCTATGCACAGTGTACACAGAAAGCTGCTGATGAGGGCAGGTTATACAGAGCTCTTTAAGAGCACTACTGGATCTGCACCAAATAAACCAGAGTTTTTTTCAAAACTACAGCAAACAGCCCAGTGACTGACACATCACCGGAATCAGGGTCTCTGCCCCTACATCATGCTGCTCTTAGATTAGGCAATATGAATCTGCTGACAGATACATTTCATCACTTCTTTATTAATCCAAAACATTTAATATGCAAAAAAAATATTTTTGAACAAAAAGGAAAAGTGAGTTTTCGCTGTGCAGACCGTGACAGATACGGTTTGTTTGGTTAGTTTTGCTTTTAAGCTGTTTAACCTGTTTTTTTTTTTTTTTTTTTTTACGTGAGCGGCCATAGCTGCGGCACAATGTATATACGAAAAGTTTTTGTTTTAAATCTCCCACGTTTGGGAAGAAGTATAACTTTTTCCTTCTCCCTTGTACAACTGGGGAATGTCTTGAGAAACAGTCTGAGTTAACTCTTTCAGTACTGCAGTCACCTCTCTTTTTTAGCGGTACGTCTCACCTTAGCCCTTTATTTTGAGGAGTCTTAATTCCTTGGTGATTGTATGGTATTCTCCTTTATTCTATCTTGAACAATTAAAAAGAAAAGCAGAACAATTCTCAGATTGTATTTTGGTGGCGGTAGAGTTAAATTAGGACAACCCGGCAGTCTCTGGCAGGCCTACCTGTGACTGAGCAGGCCTGTTAGTTGTCCTTTGAAGACTGCTGCCATCCAGACACACTGGGGAGGAAGGTTCAGGTTACAGCGGAGCTTGGACAGGGATGATTAATTACAGCAGCGTCTGCCACCAGCCAAAACACAAGCAAAGGCCTTCATTTTGTTTTCTGTTTCCCTGCACCATCCTATGCCCTTGACAAAAAAGGTCACTTACCAACAGGGGAGTTTTTGGTTCTTAACCTGTCATTATACTGGGGACAAAGAGTTGGATATTTGTCATCTTGGCACATCTACGTCTTTTTTTTTTACCTTGAGGATTATGCGGTGTCTTCTGGTGGTGTCAACATTGAAAAATATATAATGGAAGGAAGAAGAAATCAGGTCTATACCGCGCTAATACACCATGAGAATATTCAGTAAAATATTCCTTTATTGTTGTACAGGTCTACACGTTTCAGGGACATCCATCTCCTTCATCAGGACATAAAAAGGAACAATACTGTTCCTTTTTATGTCCTGATGAAGGAGATTGATGTCTCTGAAACGCGTAGACCTGTACAACAATACAGGAATATTTTACTGAATATTCTCATGGTGTATTAGCGCGGTATAGACCCGATTTCTTCTTCTATTATACGTTCTACTTCGGGGCTACTGCTGATACCATCATCACATGTGCTTAAAGGGGTTGTGACTCTCACAACTGAATAGGTGAGTGCAATCTACCCTTTGTGGGAATTGATTTCTTCCACAGTTTTACCACTAACATTGAAAAATGACAAGATATCGGGAGAGGTCTTAAACTTGTCCAATATTAAGATGTCTCACTGCGATCCAAGTTTTATTGCTTTCATTTTGGACTTCATACTCAATGGAGGTCCATACTTAGCAACCTTTGTTGGTGCGTTAAGAGATATGGACTTGTGGTGCCCCAAGGCCATGGCCGTGCCTCTTTTTAGAGACCATTCCCTTCCATGTCCCTTTTTCCTTTCGGTTGGACCCTACAGCTCAGCCCATTAATGTAGCATCTCACCATCTTGCTCAAGAAACCGCTAGTTTGCAGCAGGTCCCTGGGACATTTCGGTGCAACTCAAAAGATTTTCCAGCTCTTTCGTCTACAAATAACCCCTTTTTCCAGGAGCATTTTGGATGAATTTACTGTAATTGTTTTTTTTTTTTTATTTACTCTAATAAGAAAAAGCCATGTGGGTGACTAAATTCTACAAATGTAATACAGTACACATGAAGAATCGTTTGAAGGTAAACTATAGACTAAAAGCAAACATGTACTTATATCTATAAATTAGACATGTCCATGCACATAGCTGGTGGCACAGCCATAGGTGGTGCAGAGGGAGCAGTCACAAGGAGGCCGCGATGACTGACACGGTGCAATGGCCCCTTGGCACCATAAGACAAAAGTAATATACTGTAAATGATACATGACTATTTGGGGGCTGTTACACCTCCAATCTACACTATTTGTTACATTCAGGGACATGGACCCTTTTTCCACCTCCTCCCAACAGATTTATTAATACATTGTTCCTCTGAAAATAAGACAAGGTCTTCTATTATTTATGGCTTCGAAAGATGCACTAAGGCTTATTTTAAGGGGGGTGTCTTATATTTTATAACTGTACATTGCACTGTTGTGTTATTGTAGTGCCGAAAAACTTATAGTCCTGCGCCACCTAGTTTAACGTATGTTAATGTAAAATGAATATTCACCCCTTTCCCCGCCCACCTCTCTGTGACGGGGTAAGTAATTAGGTGCAGTCAGACTGCTATATTACGCTCCCATTAATGCAAAATGAATATTTACCTCTTCCCCCACCTACCCTCTGTATTGCCATCAGTGATTGGGTGAAGTCAGACTGCTGTATTACTCGCCGATTAATGCAAAATGAATATTCACCCCTTCCCCCGCTGAATCCTCTGTATTGGCATCAATGATTGGGTGCAGTCATACTGCTGTATTACTTGCCCATTAGTGCAAAATGAATATTCACCCTTTCCCCCGCCCTACCGTCTGCGTTGGCATCCGTGATTGGGTGCAGTCAGACTGCTGTACTACCCATTAATGCAAAATGAATATTCACCCCCTTCCCTAGCTCAACCCTCTGCGTTGGCATCAATGATTGGGTGCAGTCAGACGGGCGTGCTACTCAGCGTAACATGTATTTCTATGCAGCTGTCACTCTCAGGTCAGGAGAGCCACCGGACAGTCTGAGGATTGAGTTGTGATCCTCAGACGAAAAAGCTGTCTCTCTCCCTGCAGTCTCTTTCTGTAGCTGTCTGTTTTCCCACAGTTAATATGGCAGTCTGATGGCACCCAATCACTGACGCTGCCACAGACAGGTGGGCGAAGGAAGGGGTGAATATTCATTTTGCATAAACATATGCTTAACTAGCTGGTGCAACTATAAATATTCCAGGGCTTACAGTAACACAACGGGGCAACATAAAGCAATAAAAGTTACATATCCTAAAAGGGCTGCCCACGCCCTATTTCAGGATACTATTATGAAGCGCAGCTAGGCCTTATATTTGGAGTAGGGCTTATATTTTAAGCATACTCCAAAAAGTCTGAAAAATCTTGCTAGATGTTCTTATCATGGTAAGTCTTATTTTTGGGGAAACACGGTAAGTATAGAAACTTTTCAATCTGTAGCTCTTTTTGGAAAAAAGCAGTGATTCCTTTTCTAAGTCTCTGTATCATCTGTGAATAGTGAGCAGCTAAATACACAATTGCTGCTTTATTCTGGCACCAAAATGTTAGAATGTAAGATGAATGAAAACCTGGGTTTCTTTCTTCTTAGGCAGGCTGAAGAGACAGACACGATTTAAGCAAAGCAGCTGAGATTAGTGCTGGCAGATCTGGAAGTCTCAGGCAAAAAAAGAAGCAAAAACATGTAAATAAAATAAAAATATCTAATGGAAAGGAACGGATCGGGTTATGTCATTATATCATAAAATGATAATAAAGCCTTAAATGTGCCAGTGATTGCTCGGGAGTGACGGAGCAAGGCTGCCAATCACCGCGGGAATGTGCAGAGTAATTCGCTGTAACCGTGGCGGAAGCTCGGCTTCTCACTTTTCGAAAACCTGCAAATATGACTGAGACATATTATAATAATCCCAGCAGCAATCTAGACTAGAAGTCTCTGTAATCCTATATCTTGTACTCCCCATTCAAAACAGTAGCATAATAAATGAAATGATATTATCACTTGTAAAGTATTTTTTTTTTTTATTGAAATCCGAGTGCTCGTAAAAAGGATAACAGGCCACACAACATGTGCACAAGAATGCTGTCTATCACAAACCCTTTATAAAAGGAGACCCAACCAAGCTTCCATAACTCTGACCTAGAAGGCTACACAAAGGTCTTCTAGGTCATACCTTCTCTTTGCCGAAGTATGCCGCCCCTGCAGCGGTCGACCCGCTCAGATCCGGGGTCACTACTGTGGCTCGAGGGTCTCCGGACCCGGGGGCTCACAGCAACTCAAATGTAAAGGGCGCTATTTACAGGGGATAATAGTTTGCGACGCCACCCGTGGTGTGCGGTAAGGGGAGTACCCGGGGGAGATTGAGTGGGGCAGCCAGATGACGTTTCCCTCCATGGGTAGGGGACACACCGGGACTCTGGATGGTGGTGTGCAGGGGAGCGCAGGGCTAGGTGGCAGCAGGGGTGACCATATACTCAGACAGCGTTGGTGATGAAAAGTAGACTCTGACAACAAGGTAAACCAAGTCTCTGAATGCCGCTGCCCTCTTGGGGGAGCCCGTCCAGGTATCCGTCCCCTACAGTACTGCCTGATGGTCTAGAGCCTGCCTCCGTGCACAAATTTAGAAGTGTTCAGTTGGCCCGTAGGCATAAAGATGTCTGGGCCCCGCTCCCTACTATTGGTAGAGGAGCTGTGCTCTCAAGGGCTCACGCTTGGATTTCGGTGGGCTGCTTCGGTTGGAAAGCCCTATCCCCCTCGTTGCGCTAGTGCCCCTGATCTCTGAGCTTCGTAGGGACAGTCCATAAAGTCACTATCCTCCGCAGGTTAATTGCCGGGTTGCTTGAAGCTACTCCCCGACCTAGGGTCCAGTACCCCGCCAAGCTTTCGGCCCCGGACCGGCTATTGAACTTGAGCTGCTGACCGTCCTCCAAGACTATGTCCAGGCACCCAGTCCCAATATCCCGCGACCGGGTCTAAGACTCCTCTGGGTCCAGACCACTATCTGCAACCCCACTTTTACTCCAACCCCCAGTTTCCTCTCATTTCTGGGAGCTACTACTCCCTTTCCTCTCACTTTGCTCCCCTGGTGCCGACTGCTCTGTCACCTCCCACCAGTCTGCCTGACCCCTAGGTGGGCGCCCCTATTCCAGCTCAGCAGCCCACTGGTGTCTCTGGCAGGGTGTGGTGTGAGGTGTGATTGGGAGTTTTGTATGCTGATGGAGGCAGTACCATAGGTTGGGAACCCAAAACTATGGGGGGGTTGAGTCCTGCACTAAGAATAAAAAGTGTGCAGTACCCTGTGACAACCTGACTAGTCCATGGGCGTCACAGAAGCTTATGGAGAACTGGTTTTGCTCCTGCTTTCCACCATGGTGTCCACCCAAAGCCAAAGTCGAGGTTCAGTTTCCCCCATAAGAGGAAACTTGGATTACTGAAATGTGGGAAACCTAAAGTAACCGGCCGGTACCTCAACCCTGGTTATGGGTGGAGACCAGCATGACTTGGGTTAGGAGGGAGGGACAGTGTCAGAGGGTGGGGTTTAGTCTGTAGGGGGGTTTATATAGGGCAATCCAGAAGCGGGGCCTCCCTTTTCAGCCCGCGCTTTCCGGGATAGTCCTGCCCGCCCTCCCTAGTGGTTGGAGCAGGGTCCTGCTGGCTTATGTCGGTTGTGGTGGGTCCTCGAAGTTGGTTGTTACCCAATTTGAGAGCAGTAAAATGATGTTATGTGCCACTGGGCTAGTTTTGATAAAATCCCTTATTTATCTGCTACAGTTCTACCAGTTCTCTGAATGCTGACCTGTATATAACCCGGCCCACACAACTGATTAGCAGCTTTTTGTATACACTGTTCATAGACAGAAAGCTGCCAATCAGTGAAGGGGGTGTGATTGGTCTACATAGCAGCACAATTTCTATTCCTCTAGTGATTATCTCCTGCTGATTAAAATAATTATTTTATTAATAAAAAAAAAAAACTACACTAAGCAGCCAAGTAAGTGATACATCGCTGGATTCAGGGTCTCTGCCCCTACACCAAACCTGGTGACAGATTCTCTTTAAGAAATCCTTAAAAATCTGAGACCTTTTGTCCATTTTACCATCATACGTGACCCCATTCGCGTACGTTTTGTACAGTGCTACTGTGTACGTCAACGACATACCATTCGAATAATTTTAAATACTCATGGTGCCCATGATTACAGGGGCCGGTATATTTTCGGCCGTCCAGCTGGATCTTCCTGAGCATATTGTGTTGCAGCCTGCACTGCTATGTTAAATATATTCACAACTAATTATTGGCTGCTGTTCAGTTAAAGCACCAGACTTGTTTTCTTGAGCCGGTAGACTCCCATGTGCTACCGGTATGCGTGTCTCTCCAAAAACTGAATTAACACCTGACTGATATCGGCCCGGCTTTCTTCTCACCTATACATTTTTTTTCTGGCCTTACTTGGATCCTCAGAGTTAGGACTGAATAGGAGAATAAAATGCGCCAGGAAGTCATTGACCCATTTCTATTCTACAGAAGAGCACCATTCATTACCCCGGATTGTGCAGTCAGCTCTTCTGGAGTGAAAGGTTAAGCCTTTAATTTATGTGCTGAAAGAAGGAAGATATAGAGCCACCGCTTCTTTGTAAATAGGGACTGCTCCTTTAAATATAGAATCAGGAAAAACATGACAGATGGCACAGAATGGGGAATGGTGGAATGGTGAGCATCTCTCCCAGCAGAAGAGGCAAGAGACGTGAAGGAAGGGAAGGCAGAGAGATGGAGGGATGGAGAGAGGGGAGAGCAGAGGGATGGATGCTATAATTAACTGCAAGTGCCTAAAACATGTGAACAGGGGATAAGGAGGAGCACTGCGCTGCATGCCGGGCTTTGAAGTAGGAAGTCCCAGAGATAGCTAGAGGAAACCTGTCAGATCTCACAGGTTTGCTATCACAGATTTCTGTAGAGTTTTACACTTCAAACCCAGTGTTCCCTTCACAATGATCCTTTCATTGCTAAACCTCACTCTGTTGGGCTTTACCAATCTCAGATTATCACTCCTGTAGTACAGAACATTAGAGTGCGAGCTCTCCGGGGAAAGGTCGTTTTTTGTCTGTGTCGCTGTTCACAGCTGAAAAAAAAAAAATCAATTGTTCTTGATATCTACTAAACAACCAAGTCATAAATATATAAGATGTAGGAGGGAAGCAGACATCACGACTGAGGACTCTACCTGGTAGATTGGCGCAGGCGCTAGGCTTGCACAAGACAAAACATAGTACTGTGGTGTGAGCAGCGCTGGGTCGCCAAACGTCCAGAAACGCAAGGCCAGTCCGGTAAAATAGGCCGTTTTTTGTTCATTTAAGCCTAAACAACCAAGCCATGAATTTAGAAGATGTAGGAGGGAAGCAGATATCACAACTGAGGACTCTAGCACGTAGATTGGCGAAGGCGCAGGGCTTGCACAAGACAAAACATAGTAACTGTGGTGTGAGCAGCGTTGGGTCGTCAAATGTCCAGAAACTCAAGGCCAGTCCTGAAAAATAGGCAGTTTTTTGTTCATTAAGCCTAAACAACCAAGCTATAAATATATAAGATGTAGGAGGGAAGCAGACAGCACGTTTGAGAACTCTACTTATGAGTTGGGCACAGGCGCAGGGCTCGAACAAGACGTAACATAGTAACTGTGGTGTAGGCAGTGCTGGGTCGCCAAACATCCAGAAATTCCAGGCCAGTCCGGAAAAATAGGCAGTTTTTTGTTCATTTGAGCCTAAACGACCAAGCTATAAATATATAAAATGTAGGAAGGAAGCAGACAGCATGTTTGAGGACTCTACTTGTAAGATTGGTGCAGGGCTCACACAAGACGTAACATAGTAACTGTGGTGTAGGCAGTGTTGGGTCGCCAAACGTCCAGAAATTCGAGGCCAGTCCGGAAAAATAGGCAGTTTTTTGTTCATTTGAGCCTAAACGACCAAGCTATAAATATATAAAATGTAGGAAGGAAGCATATAGCACATTTGAGGACTCTACTTGGAAGATTGGCACAGGGCTCGCATAAGACGCAACATAGTATTGGTGGTGTGGGCAGCGCTGGGTCGCCAGACGTCCAGAAATTCCAGGACAGTCTGGAAAAATAGGCAGTTTATTGTTCAGTTTAACCTAAAGAACCAAGCAATAAATATATAAGATGTAGGAGGGAAGCAGACAGCACGTTTGAGAACTCTACTTGTGAGATGGGCACAGGCGCAGGGCTCGAACAAGCCATAACATAGTAACTGTGCTGTGGGCAGCCCTGGGTAGCCAAACGTCCACAAATTCCAGGACAGTCCAGAAAAATAAGCAGTTTATTGTTCAGTTGAGCCTAAATAACCAAGTCATAAATATATAAAATATAGTAGGAAAACAGACAGCAAGTTTGAGGACTCTACTTGGAAGATTGGTGCAGGGCTCACACAAGACGCAACATAGTAATGGTGGTTTAGTCACCGCTGGGTCGCCAAACGTCCAGAAATTCCAAATCCGGTCGGGAAAAATAGGCAGTTTTTTGTTCATTTGAGCCTAAAAAGCCAAGTCATAAATGTATAAAATGTAGGAGGGAAGCAGACAGCATGTTTGACGACTCCACTAGTAAGATTGGAGCTGGCGCAGTGCTCACACAAAACGTAACATAGTAACGATAGTGTGCGCAGCGCTGGGTCGCCAAACGTCCACAAATTCCAGGACAATCCGGAAAAATAGGCACTTTTTTGTTCATTTGAGCTGGACCATCTTGTCTCGCTTTTCATTAACCAGGTCATGGTGGAGCCTATGTCCGAACTCTGAACAAAAGGTGGATAACAGTAATGGTGAGCTGGATTTTACTATATGTGACTTTTCTGCCCTGTCCATAACAAAATGTAACATAGAAGAATTGTGGCACTTCTGTGTGGGCTGGTGCACACGTAGGATCCAAAGCTTGAATAAAACTATTAGAATATTATCAATTGTATTGTTAATAGGGATGCTTGCAATCTATACATAAAGAAGACATTTCAGTCAAATAGATCTTCATCACTATGAATTGCCATCAGTAAGAATATGGAGAGATGAAAAGTCCTACAATTGTTATCTTTCTAATTTTCAGTGCCAAGTTTTATTGAAGCATAAACATTTTTTTGAAGCTGAAGAAACTTCTACAGATTATTTTGCCTGTAACTCTCACCATTTTACAGTTTACAGTGAATGCAGCTGATGTCTTCATATCAGAACTATGGGCTGCAGACATGGTAATCATAATGATTTATTATGGTTTTCCAGTGTGTCCGTAGAAAACATTGTTCGTTCGTGATTTTTGATGTCCAGAAGAAATAAAAAGATAAGTTGGCAATCCTTGTGCAGCTCAAGTCATACAAGATGTTGCCACCGTCCAGGCGAGAAAATATCCATACCATCATAGACCAAACTAAGTGTAACGGCCTTGAACGCCATCACAGCCCAAACTATGTGCAACTGCTTTGTCCATAGAAAGACAAGCAAAAGTTTAAATAAGACAAACGTTGCTCAATCATTTAGCGGGTTATTCTAAGAAAGATAAATGGTTAAAATTGCAAAGTGCTCATAAAAACAAGTGCAATTTACCCATTATTAAAAATCCTCTTTTTTATTATTATTATTATTATTATTATTATTATTATTTATTGCTTGCTGCCTAGGTTACAGGCCACCTCTTCAGTCCATCAGCAGTGTCCGTTTCCTAGGCATGGAGAGCAGTGCTAGCAAGAACTTTCCAATGAACTTGTGAGTTCTGCTCTGAAGAATGCCTCAGCTTATGATAAAGCTGCCTCTTCTGGAGAGCGCCTGGTCTCAGTCAATGCCGCTAATTCTAACCAGCGATCAAGCATAACTCAACTACCACGGAGCATAGGAGGTAGGGGAGCTGGATATTGCAACATTCCCTTTAATGAACATCTTTGCTACCTCAAATATCAATTGTGGATTGGTAATTTGACCATTTTTGGGACCAATATCAAACATCAGGCATGCTTTTGCTACAGTGCACCATGAAGAAGAAGCAAGAAGATATTGCCTTATCATTGGGAGATACTTTCTCAAGCTGCATAAACAATGGCGCCTGTGTGAGAAATATCTTACGGCTAGGAAGAGGAAATCTGATCCAATGGAACCATCTGATAAACGTTTTATTTTGGGTAGAGCATTCTAGAACATCTTTTCTTTGACCGTGGCATTGTGGTGGATATTTATAAAATATATGGACAACTGGGTGGTCTCACGCTTCACAGTCGGACAGCGTCCAATCAGTGCTGACTGTCCAGGGACACGCCTCTTTTGGCAAGTGGAAAGGTGACACCCATTTGTCAGTTTATTCAGAACTTTCTAAAAGGAATAACAAAGAATCAGCATAAAATGTATTTCTAAGAAAAGATTATGATTCCATCTGGAATATAAATATTTAGTAACATAGACAAGTTAGGAGCAGTGACACATTCGGGCGTCACAAGAAATGTCTTCACCGCTGCACATTTCACCTTTCATATAATGAGCAGTTAAGCGGGGGCACACAGAAGATGCCGGGATCCCACCAAAAGGGAATGAAGTTGATATAAACAGCTCACTTGAGAAAGCCATGTACAATGCTGCGCCTGATGAGGGAACATTTAGCTTAAATCCTAAGTAAGTGGTGTCTTTGTGACTGAAGATTTCCTGCTTCTGTCCACGATTAAATATGTTTTCTGTGGGGAAAATAGAAGAGCACTTGACAGAGAGAGAGTGAGGACGCTTGAGAGGCCAATTGAGTGAATGGAGGGCTCATTGGAATTAGAGAAGAGTGTACGCCCCTCCCTTTCCATGGGCACAGCGAGTATTTGGAGTGCAGGTCAGCGCATTGTGTGTCTGGAATACCTTGCCTTTCCTGCTCTAGAGTTTAATCCCGCTGCATGGGAACAGTTTAGCGGTAGGACTGTAGTACTGGCTACACCATTTGTCATTTCTAAAAGTATAATCTATGGACTAATAACAAGTAAACATCTGAAGCCATGCCTCATAGACACTATTGATCTAACTTCCTGATAAATCCTCAGAAAAAGAATCCTGGGGTACTATACCCTAAACGGGATGAGAAAAAGATTCTACAAATCCCAAAAAAGAGACAGAAAGCAATTCAAAGCCATTATAGTATTATCCCCATTTGCCATAGTTCAATGAGCAATGTTTTTATTACATAAAGAAGAACTAAAATTAGTTTTGGTGACAGCCATCTCGGCCGGCTCTACCATACACCGGAGCACCCGCTTGGCCGCTTTCATAGAAAGATTTTGGCTTACACACATACATTTTGGCAAAATACGGTCTAGCTTTTTATGTCTCTGTGTCAGCAGTGGGGTCCTCCTAAGTCTCCTGCTGTAGGGTTTATTTCTTCAAATATCAACAGATAGTTTGTGCTGACGTTGATGCATCCTTAGCCTGCAATTCTTGATTATGTTGTGCACCATGGTCAAAAGAACATCAGCTCTCCCTCTTTTTGTTCTCCACGCTTAGTGTGACGCACAATGCAAAGATTAAGTCAACTTCTCCCCTTTTTATCTGGTTTCAGGTGTGATTTTCATATTGCCCACACCTGTTACTTGGCACAGGTGAGTTTGAGCGAGCATCACATGCTTAAAACAAAGTTGTTTAACCACTATTTTGAAAAGGTGTCAACAATTTTGTCTTTTCCATTTTGGGGATTTTATATGAAATTATATCCAATTTTCCTTTTTCTCTTTTGTTTTTTTTTGTGTTGTTGCAATGCACAGAAAGAAAATAAATGTATGATGAATTGACAATACATGAGTAATTGCAATCATTTTCTGGGAGAAATACCATATTTTGTGGATTATAAGACGCACATTTCCTCCCAAAAACTTGGGATGAAAGTGAGGGGTGCGTCTTATAATCCGAATGTAGCTTACCGGGGGTGGTGGAGCCGGGTCACAGGAGGCAGGGGAGATGCTGCAGGCGGTGCGCTATGCTGTGGGCTGTGAGGCAGGGGCCACCATTTGGAAGATGGTGGTGCGGGTGTCAAATAATGGTGCCCGAAGTCAGCGCGAGTGCAGATAGAGCTCTCTTCTCAAGAGCTCATCTACGCACGCTCTGCCTCTGGCCCATTAATCTCCCTGCAGAGGACTTAAGAAAAATGGCGCCCAAAGGTGGCACGTGCGTAGATAAGATCTCCACTTGTCATTGGTTCGATAGCTCAATCTGAGCATGTGCCGTCTCCTGGTGCCATTTCTTCAAAGCCCGCAGCGCAGAGAGTTTCTGGATATTCCTCCTGCCTTAGCGCCCGTAGCAAGTATCTGAGACACTAGCTGCACCGCCCGCAGCATCACCCTACTCCAGCACCGCCCCTGCCTCCTGTGACCCCGCTCCACCAGCGCTGTGGCCCCCCCATCTCCGGTAACACCACCAAATTATAGGATGGACCCCATATTTTTTTCCCTTTTTATCTCTATATTTATGGTGCGTCCTATAAAACAAAAAATATGGTACTTCATTTTCTGGAATTGTAGAAAAGGTTACACAGATCTCCCATAGATTCTTTGCAGTGAAAAGTGCATATTACACCCTAGTAAATGGTAATGCAAGGTCAGTGGAAGAGTAAGTAGTGCTATTACGTGTAAAGGTTCAATCTTTATCCATCGCATACATAGACAAGCAAAGCCAAAACTGCTGTATGTAATAATTTGTTTAGGAAATGTGTGTCCCCCCCCCCCATAATTAAGTGCACGAGAAGAACTGTAAGTGACTTCCTCACTCTCATAAATCATTGATGCATCCACTCTTATTTAGCTATATGGCATTGTCATATTCGATAGTGATCCTTTTAATGCCTCCATCTGATTCTATTCCACTGAGTGATTGGAAATAGAACAGTTCCCTATGAAGAAAGGCCTTCCCGGCGCCGTCACCTTAGTTTACCTTGCTCGCACAGAGGCTGCTCTCTATTCCAGTTTACTTTTTCAGTTAGTACAACTCGCAGCTTGCTTTTTGTTTGTTTGCGTGGATAACACAGCACAGCAAAGTGTTCTTCTCCTACATACATTACAAAAAATTAACAGAAAAATGACGGAATGCCGCGGTAATTCTATAAATCTCAGATATTTGTCTAGCAGCCTAACCACACCTGCGTAAACCCAACAATTTTGCGAAACTACAATTTTCAAGAGTAATCCTCCTTCCTTTTGCTTCCAATCGTAAAAGTCTTTAAGGGGTAGAAAAAAATAAAGTTTCATATCGGCGATAATTCCGTTAAACCTGACCTTTTCAGTTTTTATAAGTGTCGCCCAAACATATGACATTATTAAGGGGCAAATATGAGTGATGACGAGGACATTCCACTCTGCCATTCTTTGTGCGTGCGTTATGAAGGGCGGCAAAGCATGGGTTAATGCATTGTATGGTTGGTAAGGCCCCCAGCTGAAGTGATGTAGCAAAGAACAGCTGTGAAGTAATTCTACTAATGATGAGGATAATAAGCACATGGCAGGGTTCAGGGCTGGCTGCTGAAGCTTCACTGCTCCTGAATAGATAGAAGTCATTAAATACCCTTGATTATCTCTGACCAATATGTAATGGGTTTACAGCCCTTTCAATTAGTTAGTATTTGCCTAGGACTCATTATTTTGCCTTTCCTTAAGTAAGAAGTCCAGCGGTTCAATGTTCAGTGGAATTTCCGCTTAGCTAAGTGGACAGAGGTCAGCAACCTTTGAAAAAGAAGCATCTCTTTGCCAAAAAACAGGTTCTTCTTGTACACTGGTCACAAGAATCCTGGTTCTTGTCACCTTCTTTTCTCAGGGCTTGGACATGAAGATGTCACAAAAAAGTCCAGTGGTGTCCAACCAGACTGGTATTCACCCAGGTTTCCTCACCTCAAATCTTTAAAAAAATGATGGTAACCGCAATCAAACTCTATAGAGATGAAGTGATGGTCCACCCAAAGAATAGGTGACAAATGAATGATCTCGAGGAGTTTGACTTTTAGGACCTCCACTTGTAAAGGGGTTATTCCCAATATCACAAAGTGCTCTTATAATAATGGACATGTATATATTTATTTACTAAGATGTCCTAAATAAGTCCAGTGGTGTCCAACTAGACCAGAATTCACCCAGGTTTCCTCACCTCAAAGCTTAAAAAATTATGGTGACCGCAACCAACTCTATGGAGATGAAGATGTCACAAAAAAAGTCCAGTGGTGTCCAAGTAGACCAGTATTCACCCCGGTCTCCTCACCTGAAATCTTAAAAAAAAATGATGGTAACCGCAATCAAACTCTATAGAGATGAAGTGATGGTCCACCCAAATAATAGGTGACAAATGAATGAACTCGAGGAGTTTGACTTTTAGGACCTCCACTTGTAAAGGGGTTATTCCCCATATCACAAAGTGCTCTTATAATAATGGACATGTATATATTTATTTACTAAGATGTCCTAAATAAGTCCAGTGGTGTCCAACTGGACCACCCAGGTTTCCTCACCTCAAAGCTTAAAAAATTAAATTAAATTAAAAAATTATGGTGACAGCAACCAACTCTATGGAGATGAAGAGGTCACAAAAAAGTCCAGTGGTATCCAACTAGACCAGTATTCACCCCGGTCTCCTCACCTGAAATCTTAAAAAAAAAATGATGGTGACAGCAGCCAAATTCTATGGAGATAAAGTGATGGTCCATCCAAAGAATAGGTTACAAATGAATGATCGCGGGGAGTTTGACTGCTGGGACCTTCACCTGTTAAGGGGTTATTCCCAATATCACAAAGTGCTCTTATAATAATGGACATGTATATATTTTATTCATTGAGATGTCCTAAAAAAGTCCAGTGGTGTCTAACTAGACCAGTAGTCACCCAGGTTTCTGCACATCAAAGCCTAAAAAAATGATGGTGACAACAACCAACTCTATGGAGATGAAGTGATGGTCCAACCAAAGAATAGATGATAAATGAATGATCGCAGGGAGTTTGACTGCTGGTACTGTTAAGGGGGTTATTCCCAATATCACAAAGTTCTCTTCTAATAATGTACAAGTATATATTTATTAATTTGTGCCAATATAACCATTTTTAAATCTGCCCCATTTTGCATACATCACCACCAAAAGGTGGTCCCTTTTGGCGACATTTACCCTCCAGTTGTCATTGGGACAGTCCTTCTGTAGTCTCCGCTTATGATCGATCATGTGCAGGACAGTGTCTCAGCTAGCTTTCTGGCTTCCTGCTAGCATTTCTCTGATATGCGATATGTCGAGAAAGAAGCTTCTCATGTGAAGGATGGTGTCATGAGAAGGGGCAGTGCCACCTTCATTACCATGAAGAGAGCTCAAAGCAGCAACCAGTGATGTACCGGTGTGCTGGTAAGGCTGGAGTCACACTTACAAGAGACTTGTACAAGTCTCGCATCACATCACCCGGCACGGCCTGCTCCCCTCCTGACAGGAGCGTCTCAGCTGCATAGAAATACATGCAGCCGACCCGCTCCTGTTAGGAAAGTGTGCATCCATGCCGGGTGATGCAATGAGAGTATCTCGCAAGTGTGACTCTGGTTAACTAAGAGGAGTGGCCTAATGCAAGTTGTTATTGTATACAGGGGGCTGAGAGGAGATATACTGCAGGATGGCTGAGAGGAGGGATCTATTGCAGTAGTGGGCTCTGAATAAAGTGGCTGAAAGGAGAGATACACTGCAGGAAGGCGCTAAGTGGAGCAGTGTACTGCATGATAGAGTTGTATACAGCAGCTGAGATTAGTTGAGCTCTGTTTGTTACCTACTGCTGATTGATCAGTTTTGTCAAACTGCAAACCATACTCTGTCGATGCATATGGCAGAGGATTACCTTCTGTCATATGGATTAATAGAGCTGCTGTCAGAGGCAGGCTTCTGTCATATGCATTAATAGAACTTATCTGTCAAAGGCAGGCAACAAACACAGCACTGCACTGCTGTTGTGGAGGAGAGTTGCTAGAACCAGCTAATGAAGTAAAATCACTCTGCAGCTACCTGATGTAATTGGCGGACCATAAAATCAGTCAGGCAGGGTCTTGTACAGGAGCAGAGAGTGCAGAGAAGCAGAAAGTTAATGCTAAACTGTTGATGATGACTCAGAGAGATGGGGCTTGTTAGTAGCAAAAAGAAGAGTGAGGGGTCTGCAGCACTGAGGAGAAACAAGTGCTGCTGGGAAATATAGTTTTAGCAGTTAAGAATAGGACCACCTATTCACCTATGTGAAGCTGGATGTACCAAGGGGCAGAGAGAGAAGAAAAAAGACAAAATGAAAAAACTTTATGTTGGGCTTAGTCAATAAATTAATACTAAATATGCATTTACCGTGCTGTGTGAAAAATAATACGATTGTAGGAATAACCCTTTAGGATACGCGATGCATCTCATGCCTCCATGATGATGGAGTAGTAGTGTGCATGCATGGTCTCTGCTCCAATAACTTTTATGGGCCTATGGAAATGGTAGTACACATCACATACGTAACCACTGCTCCCACACTGAATGAATCAGTGGTCACACATAGGAACTGCCACTCCATTCATATGGGAAGCGAGCTTCCTTTTCAGGAATGGTGGTGGTTCCATCGGACGGATCCCTAGCTATCCTATGGCTAGGTGATAAATGATAAGATGGAACCTATTTAAAGTGTGAACATAAATATGACATATGCTGGGTTTTCTTGATTCATACTTAAGATTTGGGTTAGACAACATCCAAAGTGTATTCTACGTCCAATAAAGAACCTATCCAAAGTCTACTGTAATTTACCGTTACATCTTTGACCTCCTCAAACCACTTTAATTCCGAACTAAATATCCAATTACAACCCAGAGAACTTCCCTACAATAACATATAGTTGCAGATACATATGGTCATCCGACAACCACATGCTGGAGGACATTGATTTAAGCAGATTTTAACATTTATATAGCTTTTTATCCTTGACAATTTACAGAGACATTGGCTATGTACGAGATGAAGGCTTAATGTAACTCTCCAACAAGCACCAACAGTATCTAACATCTACACAACCATACTCGAGTCCTAGGTTCACAATTTTCTTGCGCACCCTGGAAATGGACTCCTCATAAAAAATTAATCCATCATTAGGGCAATCAACAGTCCATTTTCAATGCAGGTCTGCTATATGGATTTTTTATAGGCTTCTTTTAACACTTGACATTCCAGATTAGAAATAAAACACTATCAGATGTAGTGATCACTCACCGTAAGATGTTGGAAAAGCCACGCCCTCATTATATTCGTTGCTACTTTGGGGAATATGCCTCTTTTCTTTTGCCTCTTTTTGTCCTTGTCTGGGTCATCATCGTCCCCTGTGCCGGGAGATGCAACACTGTTATCTAAAACATCCCCTGGATGATAGAAAGAGAGATATATGGATAACATCAGACAAATGTTCTTAGAGAAAAAGGCTAGGCCAAATTAAATGGATGGCATAAGACTACAGGTAGTCCATGGCAGGACTCTCAACACTTGCATGGTTTGAAGCTTCCATCCACTGGTGAACATCTCTTTGCCATCTTTAACCTTTTGCCTGTAGAGTCCTCCACTGAAAAGGGCCATCAGTCTTCTGTAACCTAGCAAGATGTTCTCCTGCTTTGTTCTACTATGATGTGACACTAGTCTACCTGTACACGACAAAGGTTGTATAATTACTGAACTTCTTCCATCACCACTGGTTTCCTTCAGACCTTGACATCTCCATATTGTATAGGTCAACTTTTTCTACAGACAATGTATTGTTGACCTACGTTTGGCTTAATGCTTAGACAGCAAAGCTACACAACAGCTGACTAAGCATTATAGAAGATGGTGGGAATTAAAGCAATAAGCTGGATTCTCAAAAGGTACAGGTGGACCTTTAGTCTCAACTGTAGAATCTTCCAACATTCTTAGCGTTGAATAGAACTTATTCCGGTTTCTCTTGTTGCCCTTCACGGAGAATGTCCAAACTTTTGGTAACTATTAGTAAGTGAGTTGATCTACAAATGCAGATGAAACTATGAACTAAAGTTGAGCTCTGTCTATAATGTAGCAAGAGGAACCATAGAAGTCTTCGCTTCCATTTCCCTCAAGCTCAACTTCAATAGAATAACCTGCTACACTGCTGAGTGCTTCTGGAGCCATAATGAAGGGGAGGCCGCCCCAGCACTGAAGCGGTTAAAATTAAAAGAAAAAAAGAGATACACTCGTCAACTCCAGTGTGCCAACTTAATCAGAAGTTTCCATCACCCAGTCTTGCTCTTTTGTGCTTTTCCATGGCATTAATTGTGCATTAGCAAAAATCATTCACTTTTAAGAGCCTTGCTTATTTTTTTCGCCCTGCGGCTCCGATGCCTTGAAAGCAATGCCTGCAGGGCGTGTGAATTATGTATCTGAAAAACCCTGCTGCCAGGGCAATACTGGCCCCCACCTTCTGAAAATTTATACCGCCATGTCTCCCCCTTTTTGGGAAGGCATCAATCAACGCAGGCCGGATATATCACTCGCATGCATTAATATTTGAACTAATAACTTTCGGGGGGAAAAAAACAGGGCAGCTAGGGTTAGACATGGAGGCGAGTTACTTGTGGGATAATGAAATGCAAAATAAATGAAGATTAGGAGGACACTGCTCTGGATGGCTGATTTTTTTCTTTTTTTTCATCTTACACATCATTAGTCCACAGTCACACGAAAGAGCAAAAACTGGAAGGGGAGTTAATGCTCCCTGCTGGCCCCTGAAAAGCTCTATGTCCAAGGCAAGGACTTGTGTGCAGCCACTGGGATCCAAGCCTCACGTAATAGCAGAACAGACATTAATTAACTCTAAAAAGCTATAAATCTCAAACTAGGGCAAAAAAATATTCCAGGAAAAGTTAAAATAGTTCCCAGGATACATCGATGACACATACAATGGTCAAAACATATATCCAGACTTATCTGCTGGCTAGACCTTTTATCACCCGGGACAAGTCTGGTGGCCAAGTCGAGGGACCAAGGCAGAGTTCATTGTTGGAACCCTCCAGCACCCAACGCTGGTGGCATATCGAGAAACTTCCTGATCTACCTCCTATCTATGATCATAGATATACGTATGAGGGGTTGTGGTATGCAGTGCCCTGTCTATTCGGGCAGATTTGGTATTACTATCTCAGCTATCTATAAGTTATTACATTACAACACAGAAAAGTAGTTTCAGATGTTCCAGCTGTTATATAGGTGCCAGATGTACCTTTATGACTCTGGCATAACTTCTGTCACTACCGCACTTTCAAAAGAGTCCTTGTACAAAATATCCAGATCACCGAATCTTCAATCACAACGCTTTTATAGAGACACAACGGGTCTACCATAGATATCATATTGGCCGCCATCTGTGGACTTTTACATTTTTTAAAGCCATATTTTACTGAAGCAATTTTTATAGTCAGTCATTTTAAAGCTCTGACATCATCGTGTTTATTCATATTATCCACCTGTAATAATAAGGTCCAACAATAACCAAACCCATAAAAACCAGCAAATAAATGCATCTGAAGCCAACAACTAAATAAATTGGTTACTGACTGGATTGATCACTTTTTGGGTCGTTGTTGACCCATCACATAAAATTTGCTCAGCACGGCAATTAAAAATGGACTATGCCTTCTTTTGTGTATGTGATTTATTTAATCTGATTGGCCTAGGATACCCAATTGGAAGCCCAGCATATACATAAAGGAGTTGTCCACTACTTTTACACTGATGGCCTATCCTTAAGCCTGCTACATTTTCTGATATTGGCCACAGCCATTCTAATCAATAGGAGGCGGATGTCCAGTACCCGGCCGTGGCCAATATCAGAAGACGGGGCAGCTCCGGAACTGAGCATTTCCGGCTGCCTGCTGCCGTAACCGGGACCGAGAACAGCTGATTGGCGGGGGTGCGGGGTATCAAACCCTGGCCGATCAGACATTGATGACCTACCTTAAGAAAAAAAAATTGTAAAAGTAAGGGACAACCTTTTAAATGGGCCCGATTCATCATTGCATGTCCGCCGGCGAATACTTCTCAATTAGAGACTTTTTAAATTGCAAAAAATGAACCAATTAGCGACATTTTTGAAGTTGTCTTTTGCGGTTTAGTTAGTTTTCTGATTTTTACGCCAATGTGGCTTTTCCAGATGCTAGACCGATTAATGAAATGCAACGTTTTTAAAAAGTTGCGAAATTTGGCAGAACCCTACTCCTATCCTCCCCTGGAATGATTTTATGGACGGAAGTCACACTTTTTGAAACATTTTTCCAAAACGTGACTTTTTAACAGAAAATTAACAGATACAGGAAAAAAACAAAAAAAAAACCATGAATCTAGTGCACAATTTTGATGAATCTGGTGCAAAAGATGTCAGTGAAAACCAAAAGTCAAAAAAGAAAAGTGACTTAAAACCCCCCCTCCATATATGATGAATCAGGCCCAATGTCTATTTTGGCGAATTTGTAGTAATGAAAATACTAGTATGTGACATTTAAAGTGACCCTGACTATCCCCACCTGCTTCTATAAGGTATGTATGACCATTCCTTTATTCTGCAATAATATATTATGAGCAATACCAATTTTTCTGTTTTTAAAATATAATGCAGGGGATTATATGAAGGTGTGAACAGAGGATCTGAGGCCAGACGAGTCTGGGGGAAGAGACTCTGTCTCGTTAGCATAGAGCAAGCAGCAGAATAGAGAGACATAAAAACCAAACAAAAACAGCAACATTATAAAGGAATTATGATGCATACTGCTGTAGTGGTGGTTAGGGCAATCAGGAGATCACACAGGTTCTTTTTAAACTACCGGCCTATTTTCAGGCCCCATTTCCATCTATGCAGATGTCTGGTGTGTTTTACCTTCCAGTATGTCAAAAATAACTAGAACTGATCCTCTAAGTTTCCAGTTGACTACTAGTGATGAGTGGGCACTGCTATGCTCGGGTGCTCAGCACTCGTAACTAATGATGAGCGAGCACTACCATGCTCAGGTGCTCAGTACTGGTAACTAGTGATGAGCGGGCACTACCATGCTCGGGTGCTGGGTACTTGTAACTAGTGATGAGCGAGCACTACCATGCTCGGGTGCTGGGTACTTGTAACTAGTGATGAGCGAGCACTACCGTGCTCAGGTGCTCAGTACTGGTAACTACTGGTAATTAAGCTGCAGTATCAATCTCAGGTAAGGAGGGGGTTAATCACCGGTGTTACACTTTCACACACTACATACAGCTCAGGAGCCTTCCCACAGAGTGGGTTGGCTCAGGGGTGGGCATACGAACATGGACTTCCCGGTCACTGTAGTCAGCCACCTAAGAGGGTGGATTCCACTTGGGGTAGGCATAGGACAACACACGCATATCATGAGCACACCTGTCAGGACCATAGTTCTGGCAAGACATCTTTGGGGAACTTGGATTTTGTTGGGCCCTGGAGCTTGGAGCGGGAGCTCAGCCAGGGTACTTAATGGCAGAGGTGAGATACCCTAGGAATAGGAATCTCACTCCTTCTCTCTCTTAAAACACTGGTGGTGAGCCCTTATCGGTTCTGGGATTGACCGGAGCCCATCAGACAGTGACCAGTGTGACCAAGCTGGCAGCTGAAGTTGTAAGTAAACTACACCCTGAACCCGCAGAGACTGAGTTGGCTCATCCTTGCCGACGCCCAGCGCTTAGGCGCTAACAGCTGTTATAACTCCCATCATCCTCCTGGGGCCCGCTCCACCTGTGGGGAGCGATACCATCCCAGCTGCCAAAACACCTGCCCCGGCGGCTACTCTTTGGTTGCACACCACAGGTTGCGTCACAAAAAACCTTCCTAATACCCCGCTTCCCCCACCATTTACTGCATGCCTTGGGGCAACGGAACCAGGTAAGGCCACCCTATGAGAACGCCTGACCCAACCTAAAAAGGCCCGGCAATGAGTAGGTTAACCACCTGCCTTGTGGGGCGCTGCACTACCAGGCTCGGGTGCTCAGTATTCGTAACTAGTGATGAGTGAGCACTACCATGCTCAGGTGCTGGGAACTTTTAACCAGTGATGAGTGAGCGCTACCATGCTCAGGTGTTGGGTACTTATAACTAGTGATGAGCGGGCACTACCATGCTCAGGTGTTCGGTACTCGTAACTAGTGATGAGCGGGCACTACCATGTTCGGGTGCTCGGTACTCATAACTAGTGATGAGCGGGCACTACCATGCTCAGGTGCTCGGTACTTGTAACTAGTGATGAGAGAGCACTACCATGCTCAGGTGCTCGGTACTTGTAACTAGTGATGAGCGGGCACTACCATGCTCGGGTGCTTAGTACTCGTAACTAGTGATGAGCGGGCACTACCATGCTCAGGTGCTCGGTACTCGTAACTAGTGATGAGCGGGCACTACCATGCTCAGGTGCTCAGTACTCGTAACTAGTGATGAGAGAGCACTACCATGCTCAGGTGCTCAGTACTCATAACTAGTGATGAGCGGGCACTACCATGCTCAGGTGCTCAGTACTCGTAACTAGTGATGAGTGGGCACTACCATGCTCGGGTGCTCGGTACTCGTAACTAGTGATGAGCGGGCACTACCATGCTTGGATATGGTCCACACTACCTGAATGTCAAGACCCTGCACCACTTGTACAGATGGGAATATGTCGCGGGCGGAGGAGGGGACGCCGCGTTCTCCCTACTGCTCGGGTCCGGCTGCCGCTGCTTCTGCGGCCTCTGCTGCTTGGTGGCTCGAGCGATGGGCCAGATCCCGGGGACTCGAGCGGCGCTCCTCGCCCGTGAGTGAAAGGGGATTGGGATTTGGGATAGTTTATTGTCCGTGACGCCACCCACGGTTGTGGTGATGGAGTGGACACCACCGCTGCTCTGTTTGGGGGAGCCCGGGAGTGATGGTACGGAGCAGCCAGTTGTTGATTTGCCCCTCCGTGGGTAGGGGTCTTGGTGCTCCCGGGGCCCGGTGATGGGATTGGAATGGTGGACAGGCGGGGATGGGGCCTGTGGAGGTGCAGGGGCGCAGGGGCAGCGCTGTGCCGCACGGCACGGAGGTACTCACTCAGCCAGTAAACACGACACAGTTCTCGGTAAACAAACGGCTGGTTGGACGGGTCCCTCGGACGGTTCACGGTGCTGATGTTCCCTGCAGTTAGCGGTGACGCTCTCTTCCCTGCACCTATAAAAGTCTCTTTGGTAGCGATGGGACCCGCTCCCCAGCTTGGATATGAGCCGGAGGAGCTCCACTCTTGCCCGCAGGTGCTGGCCCTGGGAAACTGGTGCCTTGGCGGTGGCGGTGTCTCCCCTTAACGGTTGGACTGTTGCCTTCAACGGGACTTGGTTGTTGGGAGACAGTCGTCCCCTTTACTGATGGATTTGGCAAATTCTGCGACTCCTAGCCTTGCCGGGATCCGAAAGGCCCCTGCCCTGGTGCTGACTAATCTTCGTATACCGCTCCGGTACCGCCGGGTCACCACCCGTCCACGGTCCTTTCGGCAACCTCCAATCAGTCTCGCCTGCAGACGGTCACCGCCGTCTGCCAACCTTGCTGTCTCAGTCCGGGGCGCACACCCGGACCCACTTCAGGCTTGCTTAACTGTTTCTTTTTACTTCTTTACTCCTCTTACAAGATCCTCTCCTTTGCTCCACTACCACTTCACTTCCTTCTACCTCTTCCTCCTAAACTGCACTGCCTGGTTCTCCCGCCTCCAGGGCTGTGAACTCCTCGGTGGGCGGAGCCAACCGCCTGGCCCACCCCCTGGTGTGGACATCAGCCCCTGGAGGAAGGCAAAAAGGATTTTAGTTTTGACCTTGTGTGTACCTGCAGGGAATGTGGGGTGCGTGTGGTGTTGTGACCTGTGACCCCTGGCTTGCCCAGAGCGTCACAAATACACAGTGAGATCTGCCCTTGGAATACACGGATTACTGTGCTGCTATCTGCTTTATATTGCTCTATGTACTGGCTTATTACAACCTTTTAGTTTTAGAAAATAAAGAAGAAAACTCGTCATACTGCAAGGAGCGAACGATTATAGAATATTACGAAGTCGACTTGGATATAAAAGGTTAACAGCGCACATTCCTTCTCAGCAGCAGAACCAGGATTAATTCTTATGCTCACGCACAGACCTGGAGTGCTGGGAATTGTGGGTGCGTCCGTTCGCAGCCCCCTGACTTTTAGTTCCTATGTAAATGTGAGTATGCACACCCACATATACATTATATATTCGCCCGCTCTCTTAATGCGCACACTTCTCCACTGTGCCAAGGAACTGCCTGAGGGCAAATTCTCCCAAACAGTAATGGCTTTTGACTGCTCCTTGGCAACCCTGGGCTGTTGTAACCTGGGCGGATGTGATTGTGCGAGGCCCAGGAGCTGGCTGCTGCTTCATCAGCTGTTTGTGTGACACAGATGGAGCGAGGCTATTACAGAGCCAAGCTGGAAGACCTCTGGGATGTGGGGAGTGTAGAGCTGCAGCACTTCTTAAGACAAAAGTGTGCCTAAGTGTACTGTCCGTAATCCACTCCGAGGTATGTATCAAGATCAGGATTCCTTCTCAACCCACGAGTCGCTGGAATAGCATCGTAACCAAAATATTGTGTTTTTCTGATTATTTTTATCTACGTGGTTTTTGCATTAAAATACGCAATAATAATCTATAATTATTGCTGCATTTTATCCATTTTTTAAATTTTTATTTTTAGTATTTTTTTATTTTATTTTTATTATTTATTATCATTTTTAGCGCAGATTTAACATAATTTTTTCCAGTACAGGTCAGTTTACACTAAATAAAAATAAAGTGCAATGGATATGCGATTTCTATAAATCCCATCCGCTTTACTGGAACTGTAAGGCTGTGTGCAAACGCTGCATTTTGTTTTGCATTTTTTGTGCGTTTTTTCTTGCAGATTTTAATCAAGCATTCCAGCAAAGTCTATGAAAACCCTGAAGAGCTGTGCACACGTTGCAGATTTTGGTGCAGAAAGAAACTGCACCAAACAATTGACATGTCAATTGTTTCTGCATTTTTTTTTCCAGAGTTTTTCCTATCCCAATGCATAAAAAAAGCATTGAAAAACGCATCAAAAAAGCACAAAACTACAACAAAAAAGTGTGGGGGTTTTTTCCACAGTTTTTCCTGCCAAGAGATGCAGTTTTAGGTGCAGAAAATCTGCAACGTAGCCTAAGGCTTTGGTGTGTTTTCATGCATTTTTTGCCATGTTTTTTGGTGCAGTTTGTTGCCCAAAACTGCGTGTCTCTCTTTCTCCCAACAAAGTCTATGAGAATGCTAAACACATTGCTTCTTTTTTCCTTGCAGTTTTGGGTGCATAAAAATGTCAATTCTTTGTGCATTTTTGTTCTGCCTTTTTTAGTCCTTCCAGACATCGAATAGACTAAAAAATATTCATGGCACAGAAACACACCAAAAAACACATGTAGGCTTTTTTTTTGCGTTTTTTTTGCCACGAGGTGTATTTTTTAGGTGCGCACATATCCTAAAACCCTGTGTTTTGGATGCAGAGACAATATACAGAGTCAAAAAGGGAAAATAACCTCAAATTCACCAGATTTTATACTTAAAAAAATGTATCATTTACGGGTACACGACCTGAATTACCCATGTACTGTATATCATAGTATAACTATGTATATAAATATCAATAGCAGTAGATGATATGGAAGGTGTAATTTATAGCAGCTCAATATTGGATAGCTAGAAACCACAAGCATGCTCTCGTAAAATATATAATATTGCACACACAAAAAAAAGTCCAAAAATGCAAACAGTCCAGTCTATCAGGGTTGACTTCTTCTCTCGGAGGGCATACAATGTACTCCAGGTGGAGTAAGCCATGACTTTGAGTGACGCAGGCCATGCAGGGCTTGGTGGACATGTCTTTGCGTGTACACGCTCAAACATGGGAGGGGAACGGCAGACTTTTCTAATCCTGCCTGAACTCCTGAATGGAGGCTGGGGTGTAGCACCTTCTAAGAAAAGCTTTGTAAACAAAGAATTGTGAGATTTGGACCTAGTCACTGGTTTCTTTCGACTCGTTAAGCAAGATTTTTCTTACGCTCTCTAACCGGCCGTAATGTAGTGGGATCCTACAATATATGGGGTCAAAACAAGGGTTAATATTGCAAAGGCTAAATAATAATAGTAATAAATTAATGTATGTGCTGGGGGTTCTTAAGATAATTAATGTATCTGCTGTGGGTTCTTAAGGTAAAGTTGTTTTGTTTACCTAGGCCCTGGTGATAAATCCATTCGCTATGTAGTATAGATTTAGACTAGATGATCGGCTACCAAATCTATGGTTAGGGCACTAAATTGAGCGGAAGTACAAGCTCGTATTTACCCACTCTATGCGCAGATCCTGCTGTGCTAAGCAGCCAGGACATGTAAGAGTGAAATGTGCCTGTGATTTGCCGCTGACCAGGAGAGCAGAGAACAGATGACCCAGAGGAGTTTACATGCAACATTTACTAACTGTGTGGGTTTTGTGACACCAGAAGGAGGGGGTGACCACTGTACCTTATTCACACTCAAAAGTGCACTGGATGAAAAAAAAAACAGCTTTTCCAAGGCTTACACCGGTTTCAAACACCCAACCCCCCCAGGGGGACAATCCGAAAAAAAAAAGGATTGGGGGAGAGAACAGAGAAGAAAAGGGTTTTATTCGGCTTTTTGTCCCAGACTTTTCAGGCGGCATAAGAAGCATTTAGCACATTCATTCCCCAAATGGGTCGGGAGCTGGAAACTGCAGGAGGCTGTTCCTTTGTTAACGCACAACTATTTACACAGACTATCTGCTGAAGGGACCCCATGTTTTGCACTGAAAAGGATTTCCATTCAAAGTGCCTAAGAGGGAGCAGCATTAGAGGTAGCAAGGCCCCACACCAATCCAAAACCATCATTGGCACACACTGACCTAACAATATCAGGGCCTCACACAGACCTCATATTCCTATGGTGTCAAACAAAAATCGTCACACCCTCACACCTCCCCAAAATCAAAAGGGTCTTGAATGAATTAGCCTCTTAAGGGACCCGCCAGAGACATACCAATAAATGTAAGTCTTTACATTACCCAACATCTTGCCTCTCCAAGCACGTTTTCAACTCCTCGAGACATGTCAATACATGGGAAACCAATCTTCATTCAATATATATTTTTTTTTACAATTTTTTTTGAGTTTCGTTAAAAATTATAAGTTATAATCTTTAATGAAACTCAAAAAAAATTGTAAAAAAAATAATTTAAAACACAGCATTAAATAGGAAAAACACAGTCTTAAGTCAAATGTAAGGTAAAAGAAGGAGAGAAGTCAAGAGTCAAGAAGAATTACGCTTGTTGGGTAGTGATCTAATTGAGCTAATTGAACAAATGAAGACATGGTTGTAGCCTCTTGACCAGTTGTATTCCCTTGACAATCTGAGCTTTTAACACTAAGAAAAAACCCTGTAAATGTTTGTTTTTTAAGGAGTCAGAATGTAGGTACATCCGGATTAACAGGATTAGTGGAAATAGCCAATTAAGTAACAGATTGACTGCACTTGGCATTCAAAATAAAGCAAAGGGATGGATATTACAGAGCAAAACATCTCATCTTACAAGGTATTCCCATGTTCCTAGTCAGGAAAATTAAAAGTCTTTGTTATATAGTCTACTTAACACCATATGGGCTTAACACCAGAAGATGGCATTGGTCACTAACACAATAGTATGGAAAATAAGACTCTGCCTAAGCTCGGTGGTGTGAAGGAAAGGAGATCTCAATGATAAAAATGTGGCCCTTTCCGGTTCTGCCGAGACCTCGACACTCTGGACCAGCCAAGTCGTGAAGACCTGATGCCTTCATCCCAATTTCATAAAATTTCACTTTCTTCCCCTAAAATCGCAACTTGTACAGGTTTCCGATTCCCCAGCCTCTACGTTCATTGCATCGTAGTTCTAGAAGTTCTGACATCATCTATACAGACCTGAAGATCTGAAGTTCTGACATCACCTATAAAGACCTAAAGACCTGGTGCCCTCATCCCATTTTCAGAAAATTCCACTTTCTTCCCCTAAAATCGCAACTTGTACAGGTTTCCGATTTTTGAGCCTCTACATTCATTGCATCGTAGTTCTAGGAGTTCTGACGTCATCTATAAAAACCTGAAAACCTGAAGTTCTGACGTCATCTATAAAGACCTGAAGTTCTGACGTCATCTATAAAGACCTGAAGTTCTGACGTCATCTATAAAGACCTGGTGCCCTCATCCCATTTTCATAAAATTCCACTTTCTTCCCCTAAAATCGTAACTAGTACAGGTTTCCAATTCCCCGGCCTCTACATTCATTGCATCGTAGTTCTAGAAGTTCTGACATCATCTATAAAGACTTGAAGACCTGAAGTTCTGATGTCATCTATAAAGACCTGAAGTTCTGATGTCACCTAAAAAGATCTGATACCCTCATCCGATGTTCATAAAATTCCACTTTCCTCCCTAAAATCACAACATGTACAGGTTTCCAATTCCCCGGCCTCTACGATCGTAGTTCTAGAAGTTTTGACGTCATCTATAAATTGCTCGCGCAGTTTTGCTTACTGTCTATATCTATACCCAAGAGACAAATGTTTGTACTGGAGGTTGTCGATCATTTCAAACATGGCTGCTCTTTTCTCTTCCAAGCACAGACTTTTTCCATTTCCGTGCAATTAACCATTTAACACATCTTTAGCAGTGCCTGATTTTTAGCACTGCGTATTGTAATGAGATGTAAATAATGGTATTGACGGATGTCAGTTTCTGACGACAATGTGGGTGTAGCTAGCTCACACAAAAAATGCAAATTAGCAGCAAAAAAAATGTCATAAACTGTTAATCAGAAAGGGTTACTGTGTGGATTATAAATATCGTGTGTTTGGAAGACAGATGGGGAAGAATGTAGGAGCTGCGCATGTTTTTTCTCTTTCGCTGGCAAAGTTGATGCACAAGAGGACCAGATATGTGAATTTAACATGACACCATCTTGCGCAGTGCTAATTTGAAAGCCGCACATTGCAGACCTGTCCACACCATCAAAATCCATAAAACCAAGAGAAGAAAAAAAATGATTGCAGGCTGCCAGCTTTGTTCACCAGCACAGAACACTGTATGTTCAGAATACCAACACAGTGTAAGAGGGTGCAGTCGAAACCTAAAGCATTGGCTTTGGATGGAGAGTAAAAGATTATTAGGTTCTGATAACAAAAAAGTCTCCATTTTTCCCCAAAAAAATTCACAATGGTCAAAGTATGGATGGTAGAACTTAAGGTCTACTGCAGCATGGATTCCACCATCGACCTTAGACTTCACACTTGAAATGACAAATGGAAAGAGTAAAACTGAAACAAATGCTCAAGGCTTAATATTTCAAGCTGGTATCATTGGTCTTCTGAACATAATAGATTTGAGATAAGTGATAAAGGTATACTTGTTCTACAGTAGGTGTACTACAAAGTGAGTGAGGAACATAAAAATCAGAAAGCTAAAAGAACACGTCACCAGATCAAAAGTGCCACTGTCTTGTTTTATTCCCGCTGATCCCTTGAGTATTTCCCTTTTTTCTTTTTTTTTCATCCAGCATACGGTTGCAAACATATGGGCATTTATCTTTTGTGCTGATTATTATGGCTTTTACAAGAGGGAGTGGCTCATACAGTAAAAGACACACCCCAGAGGATCTTTATGAATACCATAAATGTTAGCACTAAATTAAAAGGCTCATATCTAAGGAACTGTATGGCAGATAAACAAAAAGAAAAAAGTGGAATACTTAAGGGAGTAGCAAGAATAAAATAGTAACAAAACTATAGAATTTTGTCAAACACAGATTCGGCATGAGAAAAAGGTTGAAGCACGCTATGATGTGCAAATCAGATGAGACTCGCCCATTCAAGTCAGTGAGTGCGTGGAAATCAGCGGACTGCGCTCGGTTGACATCAGAGTGCAGTCCGATTTCCACAGACTCACAGAATGGAGAACATGGAGATATTTTGTTTTCCATCTTCTTCTCATAGTATGCTATGAATCCCTGATCTGATCACACAACACTGACACTCAGATCAAACTGGGATCAGAGTTTGATCAAACTGTCATCAACATAATTGACCCAATTCTTTCAGATGACAGATTCTACGGCCGTGTGACCGTATGAGCCTCAGCAGCTGGACCCCCAATGATCGGACTCTTGATTGATGATAAGTGATGTTTTTAGGACAACCCTTTAATGTCTATCTTTTGGGACTTTTATGGACCAGTTGATTCTCTCCAGATTTTTAGCCCTTGAAAGTAAGTAAAAATTCATAATTGCAAACTTAGGCTAAGTTTACGTGACCAGTAATCATCCTTTAGAACAGATCCTCCGTTGGCAAAATATTGTGCAAATGCAACATTCTTAGGGGGCCTAGGAGAAGGCATCTTATTCTTACCCTTCTTTTTATAGATACTCAACCATTAAATCTAAGGCTAAGGTCACATGTCCTCATCCGTTAGAATGGATCCGTTGGCCAAAAAGTTGTGCAAACACAACATTCTTAAGGCTGCTTTACACGGTACGACCGATTGTGCAATTTCACAATCGATCTTACCCGCCCCCGTCCTTTTTGCGTCACGGGCAAATCGCTGCCCGTGTCGCACAAAGTCAGTAACCCCCGTCACACATACTTACCTCTCGTGCGACCTCGCTGTGGGCGGCGAACGTCCACTTCCTGAAGTGGGAGGGACGTTCAGCGTCACAGCGACGTCACACGGCCGCCGGCCAATAGAAGTGGAGGGGCGGAGATGAGCAGGATGTAAACATCCCGCCCACCTCCTTCCTTCCACATAGAGCCGGCGGCGGCCGCGGGAGGCAGGTGAGCTGCTCATCGTTCCCGTGGTGTCACACGGAGCGGCGTGTGCTACCACGGAAACGATGATCAACTAAATTAAACGATATTATGGAACCCAGCGAGCAGTACACGACTCATGATTTGTGAGCGATACTGCGTCGCTAGGAGGTGTCACACAGGCCGGCATCGCCAGCGATGCCGGATGTGCGTCACAAAAATCGTGACCCCGACGATCTATCGCACGATAGATTGTCTCGTGTAAAGCAGCCTTAAGGGGCCCTAGGGGAAGGCATCTTTTTCTTTTACTCTTCTTATTATAGATTCTCAACCCTTATATCTAAGGCTAAGTTTACATGTCCAGTAATCATTCGTTAGAACGTATTTGTTGGCAAAAAGTCGTGTAAACGCAACTTTGTCGTTTTTAAAAATTTAATTTTGCCGAATCCGTTTTTTAACATGGGAGTCTGTGGAAAATGGATTAATTAACTGATTGCTATTTGGTCATCCATTTTTCTTGCATTTGGAAAGGTTCCTTACTGGATCAGTTCCAAATGGAGCAATCAGTTAACGGATCCCTTTTCCATAGACTCCCATGTTAAAAAAAACGGATCCTGCAAAATTCATTTTTTTCAAATTGGACATGAAACTTGTGTTTACACAACTTTTTGCCCAATGGATCCGTTTTAACGGATGATTACTGGACATGTGAACTTAGCCTTACTTTGCCATTATGGATTTTCTTTGCTTTCTAAGGGCTAAAAATCTGGAGATGATCAACTAGATATGTGAACTTAGCCTTAGATCTAAGGGTTGAGAGTCCATAATAAGAAGGGTAAAGAATAAGATGCCTTCTCCTAGGACCCCTAAGAATGTTGTGTTTGCACAAAGTTTTGGCCAAAAGATCCGTTCTAACGAAAGATTACTGACCATGTGAGCTTAGCCTTAGTTTGCCAGTATGGATTTTCCTTTCTTTCTACGTTCAAGGGCTAATAAGAAGGGTAAAGAATAAGATGCCTTCTCCTAGGACCCGTAAGAATGTTGTGTTTGCACAACTTTTTGGCCAACAGATCTGTTCTAACGAATGATTACTGGACATGTGAACTTAGCCATAGATATAAGGGTTGAGAATCTATAATAAGAAGGGTAAAGATGCCTTCTCCTAGGACCCCTCCCTATAGGCTGCTCCCTATAACATCAGCAACAACTTATCTTTGAGACATCTCTGCAGCTCTCGGCAATAAAACGCTTTAATGGGACGCTAATTTTTCATTTTTAGTGACCTCTCAGTGCAGCATTATGCACAGTTATCACTCAGATTCTATTAAGAAGAGACTAATGTCCATCTAGGTCCCAGCTCTGAGATTCAACTCTGCTTGCTCTGCACAACGAACAATCCCAAGCTCCTGGTAATGTTCTGCACTAGTCCCCTGTGAGGCATTGCTGCTAACGCCAGCTCACGACCATTCAACCTCATATATACACACAAGCCTACAAGCTTAAAGAGGCAGCAGCGTCTCCGCTCCGGTACAAACACAAACGTCAGCACATATCCCTTCCATCAAACTGTGCTACATAATGCAGCATTTATATTGAATAAGGTGATGTGTGCAAGCAACTTTAGACTATTTGGGGTTAATTTGGATAAACTAAATAAAGTAAATGCAAAAATATTCTAAACATTTGATGCGTTATGACTTACAGAGACGGAGATATTTAAACTCAGAAAAACATGTTCCTTGGATTAAGTAGCGGCCAGTGATAGAGACGTTCATTGTGCAAGGGTGAATGAATTGTGTAATTATAGATAACAGGAAAGTACTGAAAAAAATCTAATTAACGCAAGAATAGAAATACAGGGAAAGCAATAAGGCAATTCAGAGATCCATAGAGCCTAGAGTATGACGGGGTCCCCATGACTGGTGCCTAAACGGCCACCTCCATCATGATCACCATCACACACTGAACAACAAAGGAGAGACCTGATCTTGTATAATAACACAATGTCTTCATAGGATAATCATTTACAATGGATATCATTTAGAGAATAGGCCATGTCGGATGTCACGTGGGTCCACAATAAGTGGATGAATAGATTAAACCCTACGTATTAGGCAAGGTTCACATCTGTATTAAAAACTCTATTTAGAGACTTCATATAAATTGATGGACAATATAGCACAGCCTTTAGCGCTAACCTGACAGACCCCATGGCGGACACTGGATGGATTTCAATGTAGTCAGTGGGGTCTGATGGGCCTACTAATGTCAATCATGTAACAGATCCATCCTGGCTTTCTGCCCCTTTATCTGAACAAAAAAATCTGAATTTCTTATTGCAGATATTAACAAAGCCTTGCTTTCACACTGTGTTTTGACCTATATTGAATGGTTCCACTGGAACTTACGTCCGAACCCCACACGAAATGAGTTTTGGACTCGTGCACCGACGGGGCCATTGACTATAATGGTGTAGACGGAGTCACCGTGTGCTCTGTTGTGCAGCATTTTCGGGCATCTACGCTTTCTGGAGGAGGAGGTTGACCGCCTCCAGAAAGCTTATACGCCCCCATCGGCGCTTGCAGAGGTTCAGACGGAAGACCTGATGGGACCATTAAACGTAGATCAGAACGCAGTGTGAAAGCAGCCCTACTCTATACGACAAATCTATTGAAAACCGGTGTGACCAATGGAAGGATTATCTCATATTATTCACATTTTTTTGCACCAAGAAGACCTGCCACCAACTCAAAAGTGGTCAGTATTTGGTCTTATCCTGCTCCTCTGAGTATTTTGTTTTTATTTTTCGATCTACCATACGGTTCCAGAGGGCTATGGGTCTTTTATTTTTTAGGGAGCACAGAAGAAGTAGCAATCCATCGCAATCTTTAAGGATTGCACTGGATTACTTCTTCTTCTGTGCTCCCCGATTCGGCTGCTCCAGCCTGTTCCGTGCGCTACCCCCTGGAGTGGAGAGAGGCTACAGCAGGTCGGTGAGCTGACCTGAAATTTTTTTTTTTCATTTTTTAGAGCTAATACGTTTGGGTTTTTTTTACAAGAGGGTGTGGCTTTCAAGGTACTAATTGAGCATTCTAGAGGCACACCCCAGAGGATCCTATAAGCCACATCCTCTTGACCATAAAAATTAGCACTAAAGCAAAAGGCCCACATCTCTTTATCCATATGGCGGATTTTAAAAAAAGAAAAAAAACGTGAATACTCTGGGGAGCAGGGAAGGGAAATAAGAGCAACAACTGGTCACGTTTCACTCTTAAAATGCCCCAGAATCTCCCCCTTATCTTATGCCCCTTATGCCCCTCTTCTAGTTCAGACTCGCCTCTCCTCAACCAGCCGCAAAAAGCTTTATATTCCGATTTTACCTTCTAAAAAGAAAATGTTTTTGGGCAACTCTTGTGCTAGATATTTCCTTAAAGACGACGTGCCTGTTTGGGACACAGCCTGCGGCAAAAATCTCAAAGCCTCCTGAATAGAGTATTTTGTTATCAGCATTATCAAAGAATGTGGCTAGAACAACTGGCAGTGCAATCAGCGCAGCATCGCTGGCTACAGTTACCTCATTACATCGCTATTTAAAGGGATTTTTGACAAATGAATGGTTTCTGGCTTTTTTTTTTTTTTGCAGAGGTCAGAGTACTTGCTTAACCCCTTCCCACCTGTAATACATTCAGCCTCTTGTTATGACCTGCAGGACAATAAAGTGTCACAATTGTAAGCATGGCAATGTCTTATTTTCTAGTATCAGATGCATGCAAGAGTTTTCAATGAATGAAACACAATGTTTTTGGAAATCTGTACCAAGTCCATGTTCCAACTTCAACTTTACACATGAATCATTGATGTCTCATACGTCTCCTAATTAATTTATTGTCATTTTTATCAACAACCAAGTCAATTCCTTCTGCTCAATCTTATCCCTAGACTCCCAGGGTGCTAATGTCTGCATCTTTACATATCATTATTTCCTGCCTCCTTAAATAAATATGGATAAGGGGTAATAGTTCTCAAATCCACGTCCCTCAACACGTATTTGCTCCCCCCCACTTCTGCAGAACGACATCTGAGGCCATACATGGCTGTCACTTTAAATGCTGAATTTTGACTCCCCCCCCCCTTTTTCTGGGAGACCTGGTCCCTATCTTGTTTGACAAGTCCATTCCTCAAAGGATTTGCCTTAGTCCTCATGAGCAGCTTGGCGCTCCACATTACATAACATGCATGTTAGTCTTAGGTCTGGTATCTGTTCTGCATCATAAATCAATTTCTTTTGCAGACATGAAACCCGGCTCTGGCCCTCACGGCTCTGGCCTTCAGAGCTCTGGCGCTCATGACTCTGGCCTTCAGGGCTCTGGCCCTCATGGATCTTGCCTGCTTTGTTGTGGTGCTCATGGCTCTGGCCTTCATGTCTCTGGCGCTCATTGCTATGGCCTTAATGGCTTTGGCCCTCATGGCTCTGGTGGCCCTCATGGCTCTGGTGACCCTCATGGCTCTGGCCCTCTTTGCTCTGGTGCTCATGGCTCTGTCCTTCATGTCTCTGGCTCTCATTGCTATGGCCTTAATGGCTTTGGCCCTCATTGCTCGGGTGGCCCTCATTGCTCGGGTGGCCCTCATTGCTCGGGTGGCCCTCATTGCTCGGGTGGCCCTCATTGCTCGGGTGGCCCTCATTGCTCGGGTGGCCCTCACGGCTCTGGCCCTCATGGCTGCTGCTTCTTGTATCAGAAGTTTCAGGCCCAGAGATCTTGCTTCCTCCTGGTAACTATCCTCAGCAGATTTACACCAAATTCTGACCCAGCTCTTTTAACGTCTGTGCAGAAAAAAACATAAAGCTTTTTTTTCTTGGGAAAGGCTACTCAGGAAACCCTTCCATTGTTCACATTGTAGGACAATCTTGGATAACTTTGATTATGCACCATATAGGGAAGTTTTGGCTGCCATGATATAAACAGTATAATTTTACACCTCTTTTACAGCAAACAGACATTTCCTGGGAAGTTTCTGCCACTTATTATATAGTCCGAGCAATGTGCACAATGCAAAGCAGGACCAAAATACACTTTTAGTGTAAGCTTTCTGTAAAACAGTAGACACGTGATGATGATCATTCTTACTAACAAGTAAAACCTAAATTTAGGATTTTTTACAGGTTACCTAAAGGAAATTGAGTTTCAATCTGAATAAAATAGCCACCGTAGGGGGGAAAAAATGTCTATGGTAGTCAGACACTGGCATGCATGGCAACACAAAGACTAGGGTCACTAATGGGCCGCAGATTGTTCAGGCAAACATTGTAGAGGTGCTGGAAGTGAAAAGAGTCCTCAGCATCACAGCAAGGGGGAATGCTGTTTTCTTTATAAGTCGGATTTGCAATCTACTGATGGATCAGGCATTAGGGGTTTTAGGAGGCATCCCTAATTGTTCAGTTTGAGGAGGTTCGCTGTGTTATTTCCACTGTATGGTTTACCATGTACAAAACCAGGCCTGGACCTGCCGATAGGGAGATAGGTGAATCCCCTGGTAGGCCCCCAACCCACTACACGAGCAGGTCACGGGTCATAGTATGATCATGTATAATCAAAACCAATCAAAATGCCACCTCTAGGATCCTCACTTATCAATGGAAGCGGGACCACCAATTCCACCCCACTACATCTCTCATATCAACGCATCCAACTTTCCATACAAATGTATGGAGAATGTGTTGGCTGGAAAATTGCACACAAAGGTCAACTAATATTTGCATTAAGCTGCAGATCAGGCGCCAAGAATGAATGTTACTGCTGCCTCCTTAAGCAAAGCTCGAAAGTAGACTGAAGGGAGTGCGCCCCGTATTATATATATATATATATATATATATACACACACACACAATGTGTGTTATCTTCCTGTACATGTAATTCTTTTCCTGAAGAAGGCCAGTGTTCACCAAAACACGTTAACAATCACTATTTTACTGCTTGGGTCTGAGTATTTCTACACGGCAGCGCGTTGTCGTCCTACCTTCTCCTTCAACTTTTACATACTGCTGCCTCTTTGGCACCCCAGCCCAACACTGTATTATACACTGGCAGTACGACACGCTCCGATTTTTGGTTTTATAACTTCCATTAAGAGAATAGAACCTATTTTGTTCCTATAATGTCCACCTTGTCTTATAACTAATGATGCCATAGGGTTCAGCTAGCACTGATAGGCGGGGAAGTTTCACATTTCCGTTAACACCTTTTTTGTTCCTATTGGCTCAAAACAATTTTTCCTTTGTCTATGACGTTATATAAACTGGTCACATGATGTAATAAAGCAGAAATTTTCAGTACACCACAAAGCGTGTGTGCTGTATTGATTTCCCAAGCGCTTGTAAAACAAATCTTATTAATTTGGAGTTCCAGAGGCATAGAAGGAGTGTATTTCGCTCACACTACTATAAATAGATGAACTGAATCCATTCCTGAAATTGTATTTTGCATACATCCATGCGGTTTTTATGCTTGAACTAGGCTTATCTGAGAACTAGATATTGACACAGTGTGCAGTGCCGAGGCCTGGAGACACAAGTCAGATTTGCATCAGTACCACCAAGTGATTTTCACTACAATGCTCTTACTAATTGATACCTTTTAAGCTTACAATTCCCCCTTTATTCATCATGACAAAAATGGACTTGGGGGGAAGTGGACGGGAGGCAGAAGCACAAGGAGAGCGGTGGTAAATGCCTCTATGTGATACCCATGGATGCCTCCTCTTTATGTGATAAGGTTCAGCGGCTCTCAGAAGGCTTCACAGTTTGCGACTCTTTATCAGATACTCCCAGTTCATTACTGTGGAATAAATGAACAATCCCAGAATCCGTACCAGAAAAATAACACTAATTGGTCCCAAAGGTGAATTTGGTTCCGTCAATGAAATCAAATATAGGACAGTGTCCCGCTGCTTGCCTTCTACATCACACCGCGCACAAGGGAGACCTCTAAATTACATACTATAATTGACATCTGATATCAAACCACATCAGTGAATATCTTTATTAGCATCGAAATCTCTCGCAAACAGGCCTCCTTCTATGTTATTAAACAGAACTTGTTCTAGGTGTTGCCTCACTAATTAGGATGAGCCTGAGGAAGGAATCTGGGTCGTGTTAAATTAATTGGAATGAGCATGAAAATTAGCAGAGCAAACTGCATCAATTTTCAATAGAAGGCCTCCCTTTCACGCGGAGAGTAAAAATGGATATGACCGTGAATTAACGGAAACCTTTTCAAGTGCTTGCCAACCTGGAGTCACAGCAGCCCACAAATATCACTCTCCGATTTTTTTTGTTGGATGTTAATGAGAGCATTTTATCTGAGACTGTAAGTGTACAGTGGCAAAGAGGGCGTACCTTGTGGGGCAAGGTGCCAACGCATGCAGATTTTCATTTATTTCTAAGTATTCTCCGATATTCCTGGAATAGAAAAGTGGAACTCATTAGTGATATATTATTGCCCAAGTTTACCAGCTGGTTAAACGCCCATCGTTAAGTATGTGATATGCCTTTGATTCCTCCTAATCCTAAGTAATCAGGATATAGAAAAAGAGCATGACTTTCAGGGATAAGTAGCGCGCCAGCAATGGCTGGTCATAGACAGAGTAATAAGGACTTTCCAGAGGGTCTACAAGATTAATAGAACATAAGAGGAACAGGGGAACCTTGATGCTTTACATGAAAGTCCGGCATACAATATCTCAGAACAACCTTCCCACTTGTACAGCCTGGAGCACAATGTAGCACCTTGCAGTCACCGGCTCTCTGAATACAATGTCATTTTTGTGGCTGTCAAGGTTGATAATATTTATTCTGTGCCATAGTTTATGTCAATGCCGGTTTCTTTTTTGTCACGTCTGACTCATTCTTATACAACAATGTGGACAGGAGAGTAGTCGTAGAGGTGTATAGAGGTTGCTGTCACGCCAGGGTTCTAGTACCGGGGTACAGAGGTTACTGATGCACCAAGATTCTTGAACCTGGTGTACAGAGGTTAGTGATGCACCGGGGTTCTTGTACCCGGTGTACAGAGGCTGCTAATGCATCGGGATTTTTGTGCCCGGTGTACAGAGGTTGCTGTTGCACCGAGATTCTTGTACCCGATGTACAGAGGTTGCTGATGCATTGGGATTTTTGTACCCGGTGTACAGAGGTTGCTGTTACACCGAGATTCTTTTACCCGGTGTACAGAGGTTGCTGGTGTACCAGGATTCTTGTACCTGGTGTTCAGAGGTTGCTGTTGCACCAGGATTCTTGTACCTGGTGTATAGAGGTTGCTGGTGTACCAGGATTCTTGTACCCGGTGTATAGAGGTTGCTGGTGTACCAGGATTCTTGTACCTGGTGTATAGAGGTTGCTGTTGCACCAAGATTCTTGTACCTGGTGTATAGAGGTTGCTGGTGTACCAGGATTCTTGTACCCGGTGTAAAAAGGTGCTGGTGTACCAGAATTCTTGTACCCGGTGTATAGAGGTTGCTGTTGCACCGGGATTCTTGTACCCGGTGTACAGAGGTTGCTGGTTTACCAGGTTTCTTGTACCTGCTGTTCAGTGGTTGCTGTTGCACCGGGATTCTTGTACCCGGTGTATAGAGGTTGCTGGTGTACCAGTATTCTTGTACCTGGTGTATAGAGGTTGCTGTTGCACCGAGATTCTTGTACCTGTTGTATAGAGGTTGCTGGTGTACCAGGATTCTTGTACCCGGTGTAAAAAGGTGCTGGTGTACCAGAATTCTTGTACCCGGTGTATAGAGGTTGCTGTTGCACCGGGATTCTTGTACCCGGTATATAGAGGTTGCTGGTGTACCAGGATTCTTGTACCCGGTGTACAGAGGTTGCTGATGCACCGGGATTCTTGTACCAGGGATAAAATGCTGTTGCACCAGGGTTCTTGTCTGCCACATAGGAATACATGACTATTATAAATAAAGCAGGGTAACTGGGGTCCAGGAGCTTCAAGTTAAACCTTTGAAAATGTACTTGCCTATACTTCACGTTTAGGTTTTCGTTATGGCATCAAGGTCCATTACATGGAGGGGGGAGGGGGATTATTGCCTAAAAATGTACTCTTACAAATGATCGTTCACAATGTTTGCCTAATGTAAACACACCCAGCGATCAATCGAGGAGTAATAATTAGCACATTTGTCATTGATTGCTTATTTTATGCTGACAAATAAACCACATTTCCTCAAGTAAACAGACATCTGTTTGACGCTTGTAATAAAAAGTGTATAAGAGGGGGAGGGGAAGTGAACCATCTCATGATCGACCATAAGAATGAAAACACTCACAAGTATTAAAATATATAGCCAAAACTAAACAAGTCCCAATCACCTAACTAAATGGCAGCTCAGTGGTAGCACTATTGCTTGGAGTCAAAACAACATCTGCAAGGAGTCTGTATGTTCTCCCCATATTACCACTAATAGGAAATTTAGAATATGAGCACTAATGGGGACAGTGATGATGTCTGTAAAGTGCTGTTGAATTAATGGTGCTATATAAGCGAGTATAACTATTAAATAGCAGATGAACGCTGATCCTTAAGGACAAAATATTTCCGTATATATTTACCTCTAGCTAATGTAAAAGATATTGTTACGACAAAGCATACAGATGCTCTGCGTGTGGTGCAATTCAAGATAATAGTATAGAAGGAAGGCCCTTGTGATAGGAAGATAGGACACCTCTTGCAACTCGCCTTAGTGTGCTCACTAATGTCCCTATATGGGTCCTTCCCCCTGTCGCCGTCACATGCCTAGGTACTCGCTCACCCTGGCTAGTGAGCAGGCCGGTGAGAACACTAGTCTCACCACTGCAATAATACAACACAAGGTAGGAGAGACAGTCAGAGAGAAAATACAAAGAGAACTTGACACTCTGATCTGAGTGCTCGCTCACTTCAGCGGTGGATACTGCAAAACACATGGTAGCGCTGTGTTCTCGCAGTACACTCCTCCACTTAACCACTTCTGCACACTGAGAAAGGTCTGTTTCAGATCGAAACATTTGTGCTGGTTATTTTCTGGGAATAAAATTCAGTTTCTTTCACGCAAAGATCAGAGTGCCAAGTTTTCTTTGTATTGTTTATGGGATTGGATCCTACTTGTGCACCACAAACAGAAGTGCCGTGTCTTCTATATGTGAAAGAGAAAATACTGTAGACAAGGAAAACACTTCACGCTCTTCCAATACAGTTAAACAGCACAGCTGCAATTGTCACAACTCCTCAGCTTCTTCCAGAGACAGGCTCCTTCCAAAGGGGTCAACATATAAATGAAAATCTATAACCAGCGTCAGATGGTAAGACATGTGACTTTTTATAGAGAAGGAGAGTGGTTACAAAAGAGCTGCACCTGAGATTTAAGGCTACAAGGGATAGTTAGATAGGAAAGAGTCCTTAACCCCTACAGTACTATAAGAAAGTAGATTCAATTGAATACAACAATACGATGTTGTGACCTTCTGGTCCCAGATTTGCCAGAGATCTCCACTCATAAAAGATATATAGACATAACTATTGTCCAATCTAATATATAAAACTGAGTGTATGTGTGTGTGTGTGTATGTATGTATGTATGTATGTGTGTGTGTGTATGTCTGCTAAAGGAATCTGCACATTGGCATTTAGAATCACAAAATTTTGCACAGATGCTTCATGTGACTCAGGGAACGTCAAATACTATGTTTTGACGGTAAAATTTAACCCTGGGCTTTACAGTTACTCTTCAAAATACCTGCCTCTATTAAAGTCAATGGAGCTGCGAGCTACAGGTTATTAATAGCAGCTGTGATTGGTTGCTATAGGAACAAAATACAGTCTTAGTATAAGAAGCTTATGTGTGAGGTAATAAGATGTCGGTGGGGAGACGGATAGAGAGAGACAGAGAGAGAGACAGAAAGAGACAGACAGACACAGACAGTGTAAGAGGCAGACAGAGAAAGAGACAGAGAGAAAGACAGACAAAGAGACACAGACAGAGGCAGAAGGCAGACAGACACAGACAGACAGGGAAAGAGACAAAGAGATAGACAGAGACAGACAAATGGAAAAATACAGAGAGAGACAGACAGTCAAAGAGAAAGAGGCAGACAGAGACAGACAGACAGGGAAAGAGACACAGAGAACGAGACAGTCAAAGAGACAGAGACAGACAGGGAAAAAGACAGGCAGACAGTGAAACAGACAGACAGGGAAACAAATTCTCTTTTCCCTGAAGAAGGAGACGGTCTATGTCTCTGAAACGCGTTGGATGCTGTAATAAAAAGAGATTTTTAATTCAATCTACATCCTGACAACAGTGGTTTCTTAGCGCGGCTAAAACCCGATTCTCATATATATGTGTGCATATATATATTTTTCTACTAAGACAGGGAAACAGACAGGGAAACAGAGACAGAGAAACAAACAAAACCAGGGAAATCAACAAAAACAGGGAAAGAGACAAAAACAGGGAAAGAGACAGACAGACAGACACACAGAGACAGAGAGACAGACAGAGACAGAAACAAAGACACACAGAGACAGAGACAAACTGAGACTAACAGATAGAGACAGACAGAGATACAGTTACTATCCTGGGCTACAGCTAGTAGGTTTATAAAATTATGACCAGTGCCAGTGACCTTGACACCCCATGTTTTGCCCAGAACTACTACTAGGCTGATGATCCTCAATTTTCATCTCACATGCTGAAATGAGTTGTACTTGTGACAAAACTGGGGGAGAAGAAACTCAATGCGTAATCCCAGGAGCAGAGTAAGGAAATTCTCAGAGCTCCTCATTATAAGAGCCAGAATGAACCTCACGGCGGCTTCTGGAACTGGAAGATTAGACAAGTGATGGATCCTTCGTTTAAAATGCAGCTGTTTTATTCTGCTTTAGTAATTAATTCTTTTTCCGATAGTGTATTGATTTAGCGTAGACCCTGATATAGTTCAAACTGAAAATGATCTCTGGTGGCTGCAGTGGTGCTGGAGGAGTCAATGAAAACTTCCTAGAACTGCGGCCCAGGTCTGTCCAGGGAAGAGCAGTTTTTCTCTCATAAATTAGTCAGGCCATGTGCTGCTGTGCTGCTGTGTTAGCCGATCCTTGCTTTTTGTCCTGCCGCTTGCTGACTCGCTTTTCAGCTTGCTCTCTTTTGTACTGTCACATACAAAGTCAGTAATGCAGCTGGTGCCGCTCTGAACTCACACTAAAGGTACACAGCCATTCCTACAAACTACATTCCTTTCTTTTTCTTTCTTTTTCCGCATGTACAGCTGCAACTTCCAGAGAAGCAGAAATCTGTGGGATGCCCCCGGGGATTCAACTAACAGAGAAATCAGTGCTAGGGTGTACAGGCAATTTTATGCTAAGACTACAAAAAAAAAGAGAAAAAAGAAAAGAGCATTCCTAAAAGGCCTCTTCATGGAAATGTCCTTACGGGACAGAATATTGCCCTACATTTCCAGTATTGAGCCCGTAAAGAAAAAGAATGTTTTTCTATGAAGAAAGTAGAATGGGCAAAGCAAAAAAGAAAGGCGAATGCTCTAATGTATCAGATGCCTTCCGAATAATGGAATGTAGAACCACCGGCGGTGTGTAGTCACCATCACCGCTACTTACCTCTTCTGTGTCTGGAAGAGAAGACATCCAACGTCATGCACATGAGGCAGACGTTGAATGAAAAACCTCAAGATTCTCAGGGGATTTTCTCAGTTTCCTGTCTCCTATACATGTCTGCCATGTTTCTGGATCCCCTGTAGACTTGACCTATGACCTCACCTTTGTTCTCAAGATTTCTATAACATTTATGAAGACCGACGGCAATATTCAGAACCATACAGAACCAATATGTTATGAGAGTCTCGGGATGACCTATCTGAGAGCTAAAGACCATAAAACGGTCACCCGAGGTCTCACTAATAAACCGCGCTGGTCATGAAACAGTTAGGCTATGAGTTTTCTGCAGCAAAAAACAAACTGTTGGAAGAGAAAACTTTGTAAAATATGCACATTTTGGACGCATTAGTTCTCGAATGGGTAAAAATACTGAAAGAATTGACGGATTTGAAAAAAAAAGGCTTTCATAGTTCAAATCCGTAAGGAAAAAATAAGCAGATTTCAGAAATCTCATTCACTTTACTGGGACTCTACATTTTTTTTTTCCCACCGGAAAAACGCAACGTGTGAACAAGACCTTACTGTGGCCAATAAAATGAAGAGAAGGAAATTAGAGTAATCGGGTTGTGTAAATGTGTCTCTTATCGGAGGCGGCTCATGCATATTTCACCGTGCCTTGTTGCTGGGTTTGTTACTTTTTGCGTTGGTGGAATCAGGGTCTGAAGTACAGAAGATGAATATCACTTTTGCATGGATCACTTCTAGCATATTCGCTTATTAATATCGACCCTTCTTGAGAATCTACATTGACCCTGACTTGTGCCGGCAATTCATCTCCAAGAAACAGGGAGCTGTACGACGGACACTCAATTGGTCCCAAAAGACTCAGAGAATTAGATGAGCAGGTAACATTAGAAGGTGAAGACTGTCACTAATGAAACCGTTTCTGTTATGCAACGTGGCTTTAGTGTTACAATGACGATCTGATGACTGCAACAACCTATTTTACAAAAAAAGTCAAAGACAACAGATTCTACTTATGGCTCTGCAAAACAGGCAAGATAATTAAAGAAAGGATTTTCATGGGTAATACCAATGGTAGAATCAAGTACAGATAGATCAGCCTTAAGGGCCCTTTCACACTGCGTTATTACCTATGTTCACTGGTTCCGTCGGGGCTTCTGTCCGAACCCACATTTTTGGGCGTATACGCTGTATGCAGGTGGACACCCAGACATAGTTCACTGCATCTGGGTATCCACCTGCAGAAAGCGTATACGCCCGAAAATGGTCCACGGCCTAGCATACGGTGACTCCTCCTGCACCATTACAGTCAACGGCCCCATCGGCCCATGTGGCAGAGGGGGGAGGGTTCGGATGGAAGCCCCGATGGAACCAGTGAACATAGGTAGTTACGCAGTGGGAAAGCAGCCTTCAACAACTTTGGGTTGGACTGGTCCACAAAATACCAGGCTATAGCATACACCGTATATACAAACGTGAGTACACCCCTCACATTTTTGTAGCTACTTTTATTTACATTGTATCAAGGTGTCAGATCTTCACTGTTGCCCAATGAAAAGATGTAAAGTAGTCTCTGTGCAGCTTGTATAAGTGTAAATGTGGTGCCCTCTAAATAACTCAACACACAGCCATTAATGTCTAAACCGCTGGCAACAAAAGTGAGTACACCCCTAAGTAAGACTACTTTACATTGTATCAAAGTGTCAGATCCTCAGTGTTGTTCCATGAAAAGATACAATAAAATATTTCCAAAAATGTGAGGGGTGTACTCACTTGTGATATTCTGTAAATGGCCCCCAAAAATGCAGCAAAAGACAAGCTGGTTTGGAACTAATTGTTTCACGTAAATGGGTTGATTCACAAATAATTTATTAGAATTCATTAAAGAAAATCTGTCATTAGATACATGCTGCTTGATAGCATGAATCAGACGCTGGTTATATATTGCAGCCCGATATGTTATTTTGAAATGCGGTAACAATTTAGAGACAACCTATTTCAAACGGCCAACCGGGGACTGTGCACCTTGTATAACTAGGCAGGTCCCTGGTGGCTTCTCCCCTCCCTGCACACCCAGGAATGACACCTTTCTCCCTATATGTGTGTATCAGGAGAGACCTCTCAATCATAGGAAGCAGGGTGGGGAGATGCAGCTTCAGACTGCTCATCCAAGACACAGGATCCCTGGCCATGTCTGCAAAGTATGTGTTCCCTGAAGTGTTTAAGTGTGTCTTATTCATGCTGCCCAAGTTTCCTACAGCATTAGTGTCACAATAGTCTCTCTGCTGTAGAGACTAGAGACAGATTCTGGGCCAGAGTCTCTTTGCCTTGAGATTCTGCAGTTTAAATGTATTCCCTTTCCTTTGGGGAGTAGAGGGTTAATGTCAGTATTTCTTGCCAGCAAGCATTCTCAGCACCTTTTCAGGTGTTTCCGGTTTGGACCACTCCCAATCCCTATATATACCCTCTGCTCCTAGTAGAGAGTGCCTGTTATTCTCTGATCTTATTTGGATGCTTGGCCTGGTGGTGGAAGGAGATGGTGGAGTCCTCTCTGCAAGTTGCTGTGTAAGCTGCAGTCTTGGTTGTAACTACAGCAGTCTGTTGTTGTGTTTCCCCCTGTCTGTCTTAACTTCCCTTGGTGTGTTATTAGTGCAGCGGTGGGGCCAGCATCCCTCACCTGCCAACTCACTAGCAAGGGCTATTGCAGGATCTGCCAGGGTATCAGGTATCCTGTTTGGCGACAGGTGCGGAATCTGTAAAGGGAATGGCTAGGAGTGTAGGGTACAGCTGCAGGTGAGTGAAGGAAGTGTTCCATCTATCCCCTCACTAGTGCTAGGGCCCACTGTTGTTAAAGTGTCACCGATGTACCCCTTGTGTTGTAGTGTGTCGCGTCGTGCGCCATACTTTTGGTTTGAAGTCAGGTTCTCGTTAATGACAAGTCCTGTATGTACAATGAAAAGAATCAAATGTACAACCTTATCAGGTTGGCAAAGGATGCAACAGTCTGTATGTAGATTATATATATATATATATATATATATATATATATATATATATATATAGTATATATGTATATATAGCTGAGATATTCCAGCCACCAACGCCATGGCTAACTAAACTTTTGGTGACATTTTCAGTGATAGAAGAGTCACATAAGTCATCTTCGGTTGTACGGGACCGGTCGCCATTTACTTTCTATCTTCCGGCCTAAAAGTTTGATTATGGATTTCATTTAACAAAAAGAGTGGAACGAGTCGTAACGTTCTAATGCACGTGCTTCATAAACCCACAAGTAATGCATTTTCCAAAGTGCAAATGAAACTTTTCTAAGAAACATACATCTTTCCGCTCTCCCTGTCCCACGGGAGAAGTAAGGATTAAATCCTGCGTTACTGTTCTGATGAAGACTATGGAGGATGGTGGTGTCTGGTTCAGATTAGAGACCAGATAACGGAAGAGCTTAGCCTTTTTTTTTATTTTATTGTAACTAGTTTTCCATTTTTGTGTGGGACAGACAAAGCTGATGAATTCCACACAGAGAAACTGATATAAAGGAAAAGCAAGCGAGCTGCCGGTCTGAGCGGAGTCTGAACACAACACCTTCCCTTTCACAGTCTCACTTTGTTATAAGTTTGATTACTTTGCGCAGACAAAAGTTTAAATGCAAACTCTGTTCATTTTCCATTCCTTTTACTAAATCTGACTTGCAGAATAAACTATTCAGCAGACTTCAAAATGCTCAGCAGATATAAATGCTGCTTGTTATGTAAAAAAACGGAGCACATTAACTCCTACTTACAATCAGCAGCTTTCTCTCTTTGAGATCAAGAACACAATGTTAAATGTATACTTCAAGGATCTGCTCTATTCTTGTCTGACAGTTACATCACAATTGCCATTGCAAGTCAACATCTAAAATAAACATATAGGTTGGAAATCCGCAGCCCCCGTCTCTGGACTTAATTCCTCTCCTAATCAAACTCAACTTGGCTCCCATCCAAACTCGATGAGTCATATAGGCCGCCGAGCACGGGTCGTCCTGTCCTCTACCTAACGGGAACACAAGGAGAGTGACTACATTTCTACATTTCGAAGTTGATGAGCAAAATGTTGACTTTTTCCTGATGTCAGGGTAAAAACCAAAATTACGGTGCTTCATTTCCAACAAAATCAGAAACATGAAGCTGGAGCGAAAGATTGGTGCAACTGACGTAGGGTTGCAGACCCCTCTGGCTGTGGCCAATTTGCTAATTGTCAAGCCAGCCCTGGATCTGAAAAGGGAACCTGTCACGCTGTATATATAGTCTGATCTGTGGACAGGCCGCCCGGTATAGTGGAGAAGCTGAGCAGAATGATATGTCGGTTTGTGGAGAAAAAAAATCAGTATAACTTGTATTTTATTTCTTGAAATACCTGGGGTTTGTGCAAGCAGCGCTAGCTGTCAATTACCGGTAGGACCACCCACTGGAGTCATATGCATACAGTCATACAGGGAAAACTGTCAGTCACTGATTAGGGCCGCCCACTGGACTCATATGCATACAATCATACAGGGAAGACTGTCAGTCACTGAGTAGGACCGCCCACTGGACTCATATGCATACAGTCATACAGGGAAGACAGTCAATCACTAAGAAGGACCGCCTACTCGACATACTGCATACAGTCATACAGGGAAGACTGTCAGTCACTAAGAAGGACCGCCTACTGAACTCATATGCATACAGTCATACAGGGAAGACTGTCAGTCACTGAGTAGGACCGCCCACTGGACTCATATGCATACAGTCATACAGGGAAGATAGTCAATCACTAAGCAGGACCGCCTACTGGACTCAACTGAATACAGTGAAGACTGTCAATCACTGAGTAAGACTGACCACTGACTTATCTGAATACAGTAATACAGTGAAAAGTGCCAGTCACTAAGAAGGACTGCCCACTGGACTCATCTGTATACAGTCATACAGGGAAGACTGTCAACTAGTGAGTAGGTTAGCCCACTTGATTTATCTGCATACAGGGAAAACTGAGTAGGACCACCTACTGGACTCATCTACATACAGTCATACAAGAAAGACTGTCAAATCAAAAGTAGGACCACCCACTGGACTCATCTGCATAAAGTCATACAGGGAAGACTGTCAATCACCGAGAAGGACCGCCCACTGGATTCAACTGCATACAGGGAAGACTGTCAATTACTGAGTAAAAACACCCACTGGACTCATTTGAATACAGTCATACAGGGAAGACTGTCAGTTACTAATTAGGACCACCTATTGGGATTATCTGCATCTGCATACAGTCATACAGGGAAGACTGTCAATCACGGAGAAGGACTGCCCACTGGACTCATCTGTATACAGTCATACAGGGAAGACTGTCAATTAGTGAGTAGGGAAGCCACTTGACTTATCTGCATACAGGGAAATCTGTCAATCCCTAATCAGGACCACCCACTGGACTCATCTGAATACAGAAATACAGGGAAGACTGTCAATCATGAGTTAATCATAAGTAGGACTGCTCACTGAGCTCATGCAAACACCCATGGATTTCTATAAAATGCAAATTTTACTGAAATTTTTTTCTAAATATATCTATCAATCTGATCAGCTTCTCCTGGTCTATAGCATCCTGCTCACAGATCAGACACCATTTTCAACATAAAAGTTTCCCTTTAAAAGCTAACAATAATGTATTTGATTCTGCATTGTTAAAAATCTAAAGTACAATCTCCAAGTAGAATGTGATAAAACAGGCTAAGCTCAGGAGATTGATGTATCACTTTGTTTGGGAAAGATTTATATAACTTGTATTTTTGTAATTTTGATTTGTGATCATTCTTAACCTAAAAGTCTGGTAGGCGGTCCTATCAGTGACAACTATCTCTAGTCAAGGAAATGTCAATCACTGATAGGACCGCCCGCTGACTCCATAGCCCAGAAAGAGTTGGAATTAGAATGAAAAAAGTACAGATTTCATTATATATATATATATATTTATTTTTTTTTAATCCCTTCCCACAAAAAAAGTTATATTTATGACAGAAATGTTTTCTTTAGAAAGTAACTTTTGTTTGATTTTTTTCAGAACTAATGGTACCTGTGAAAATAAAAAATCTTCATCTTTCTCCTCCTGGACTGATCGTTCACTCTCAGAGTATTCAATGAAGAAAGACTTTCCCATTTCTGGGATGGGAGATGACAGTTGCTGCTGATGAGATTCTATGGAGAGTGGAGGGAGAAGCGAGAGGCAGACACAGACATCCTGCTGCAAGTTATCCTGAAATGACAGTAGTGGAGCTGTAGATCTTGTACTTAACAGCTCCTTTACTGTTTCAGCACATCCTGCTTGTCCTGGACTTCCATTAACTTTTTGTCTACACTCCATATATATTCATCCTCTGATATTGACAGAACCAAGCATTTAACTGCATAACCAAATTCTAAGTCAGGTCTTTAATACCCCCCATAACAGACCTTCTAATAGCTTATCCCATTGCATTGTTATTAACAGTAAGGCTGCAGAAGGCAAAGTACAGTTCATTCCTTAATCCTATCAGTGGCGACGGTGCTAATTCCATCTGAAGGAGTCATAAGAAGATCTAATACCAGAACTTTGTATGATTTGTTATAAAGATGTCCATGCCACACAATTATTTAAAAGGTGCAGTAGATTTTTAGGGATCCACAATGACAGCTTCCTTTCTTTTTAAGGTTCCCGGGACGGACAGACGGGCAGTCGAGGGGAGAGCACACTTAAGATCTCGGTAATTGATTGTAACACAATCTACATGCATTAGACAGAGCTCAGTTGGGCAGTGATTTAGTGGTTAGGGGAGATGCTTTGAACATTAGCTCTAGCTGTAGGACCATGTCATTTCTAAAGTGACTGCAAAGCATGTCTCTATAGTGTTGTAAATTTCATTGGATTTTTGAAAGGAGCAGGATACATGGCATCACAGGGCAGGTGGTAAAGAGACCTTATTAATTAATATTTCATTAAGGCTCAGCTCATACGGCCAGGGTCAATGTAGACTGCATGCACCGGTTGATGTTGTAATGGCAAGAACAGGGGATACGGAGCAATTGCTTATTCAATGGTGGAGAGAAACTGAAAAATAAGACTAATTTATAAATGTCACCATATTTTATGATCTGAAATTGCTTTTTTGTAAAAATTATTAGTAAAACATCTATTATTCTTCGAATAGATGAGGGTTTTTTGTTTGATTGGCATCACTCTTATCAAAGGGTTTTTTTTCTGTAGATCCAGGCTATTTTAAAAAAAAATCTTTTCCTATAGATAGGTCATCAATATCTGATTGATGGGGGTCCGACACACATTGCCCCCACTGATCATTTGTTTTTGGTGCCACCGGCAGCCAGTTGTGGAGCAGAATTGGCTGCTGGTGGCTCGGAACTGCACATCCACCCCAGTTCGAATGAATAAAAGTGGATGTGCCGTAGCTTGTCGGGACCACTGACGTAGCTGTATTGTTCAACACAGTACCTGCCACAACCCGGCCCAAGAATGGTGGGTGTGCTGGGTGTTGGATCCCCACCGATCTGACACTGGTGACCAATCCTTAAGATAGGTCATCAATAGAATAGTAGTAGAGTACCCTTTAAATGGACCACAGCTACAATACCAAAATATACCAAAATATTAAAGGAAAAAACAAAGATCTACGGTAATAATGACGACCTATCTGTATCATAAGTCATCAATAGAAAAGTAGTAGAGTACCCTTTTAAATGGACCAGAGCTACGATACCAAAATATACACCTTGGACAAAAATGATGCTATTCATAGAAAAACCAAAGATCTATTATTGATGACCTATCTATATGATAAGTCATCAATATAAAAGTTGTGAAGCAACACTTTAGTGAAATTAAGATAAACATGGCCCACAACCAAGGGTGGTGCTGTTTCTGGGGAAAAAAAGTAAACTTATTTTTTAGCATACATCCCCTTTACATCTCATATTGACTCTTTGCTTTTAGTAAATCTGGATTACAAAAAAAAATGAGAACACTTTGCTTCCTGTATGACTTTTTTCGCTCCGAGTTCCTGACTAAATAGCCCCCAGTGTCAAGTAGACGAGAGACTGGTCAGAGATTCTTGTATAATAATGTCTGGCAAAAGGGAAGGTGTGGGCAGAGGTGGGGTGAAAGGTTAAGTCAGCAGGGACCTTAAAAAACAAGGCAGACAAGTTGGTGTTGCATTTGGAAGGAGACAGGAAGCTAAAGAAATCTCCAGAGACAAAGTTTTGGAGAACTCGCAGATATTTCAGGGGGGACACAAGTGCTGCAATAGGAATGGTCGAATACCACCTTTCAAATCAATTTACTTGGAACTAAAATAGACTTTTTGGGGAATGAAAGATAAGACCGGAGGTACAAGGCATAAGCAGAATTCGAGTCATAGTTCCACAACCCTAAACTCCTAAACTTTCACCCAATAGTAAAATCCAACATTTGGCTGCATATTATTTTATGAGTATAACAGTGATCTAATTTCTGATCAGATCCATAATTGCATAGTATGCTTCATTTTGTACATATTAGTGCTACAAAAACTCAAAATCAGATTTCCCCAGTTACAAACACATCCTTAGCAATCTATAGCTATAGACATCAGGGCTGTGGAGTCAGTAAGCCAAACCTTCGACTCCGACTCCGACTCCTCAAATTCTCTTGCACCGACTCCGACTCCGGCTCCGACTCCGACTCCGGCTCCGACTCCGACTCCTACATATATTGCTTATAGTTAGGTGAAAAATTTATTGTAGTACATGGATATGTGTATGTGAACATTAGACATTTAATAATTTTTATGATACAATAATCAAGATATTTGGATAGAACATAAAATATATTTATTGGATACAACTTTAGAACACAAAAAACTGTAATAAATTGTAAATATGTAATACACTATGTAATATACAGTAGATTACATATATATCTTGTGTGTATATACACTGTGTATATATATATATAATATTACATATTTACAATTTATTAGTTTTTTGTGTTCTAAAGTTGTATCCAATAAATATTTTATGTTCTATCCAAATATCTTGATTATTGTATCATAAAAACAATTAAATGTCTGATGTTCACATTATACTACAATAAATGTTTCACTTAAATATAAGCATTATACTAAATGTTATTATTTAGTAAAATATTCAGCACATTCTGCATTGCACTCCTGTCCCCAATTTATTATATATTTTAGGAGTCGGAGTCGGTGCATTTTATACCGACTCCAACTCCGACTCCGACTCCACCAAAATGAGCTCCGACTCCGACTCCGACTCCACGACTCCGACTCCGACTCCACAGCCCTGATAGACATGCACACGCGCATAGTACAATCACTTATTCTGGAATTAACATGACCGGACAGGCTCCAGATTACCAAATATTCTGGAGGTTTTGGCAGTGATTAAAAAAAGTAAAATAAAATTGAAATATAAATAAAATAACATCTAAATATGCCAAAATTAAATCATTCAGATCTTTTTGCCCTGTCATTTGCTTATGGGCTTTCTTGACTTTTGGGGGTAGAAACAATATATGACTTTTAGATTTACTCTCCAATTATTGGAAGCCATATATAAGAAATCTTGAGTAGGTAGAGTGGATAGCTATAATATTAAGGGCTTGCTCAGAAGAGGGTAGTTTACATCTACAGGCTATGCGCATGCGTAACTAAAAGCATACGGACAACACACCGACCAATGCACGTCAGTGGGAAAGTTCACATGAATGTTTTTACTCACAGACTGATGATCCGCAAATTAAAGATTGACGCCTGCACTATAATCTCTTTTTTTGGATCAGACTTGCCCATTTAAGTCGATGGGTGAATACTAGAGATGGGCGAAGAGTGAAATATTCGGGTTCGGATTCTGATATCTGAGTACCGAGTACTATTACAGTATTCATCACGAATAACAAACCTAATCCAAGTCAATGGGGAACGTGAACATTTTTCTTGAAGATTTCTGAAAAAACTGCTCGGGTTCCCCATTGACTTGCATTAGGTTCGTTATTCATGATAAGTATTGGAACAGTACTAGGTATTTGGATATCACAATCTGAACCCAAATATTTCACTATTCGCCCATCTCTAGACTGAGTACAAATGAGAAACGGATGCCATATAGACATCTGATTTTCACTGATCCATACCAATCGTTAACATAGGAAACTGGATTTGGTCTTTGTCAATTTTTTAAATTGTTGATATGGATGCCATAGGGGTATAAAAAAAAGAAAATACGGAGGAAAAAACATCAGCATATGGACAATTTTTCATATGCATATCTGAACTTTGCCTTTAGGAGATTGGATAAGAAAGAACAATAATGTGACGGCTTTCTAAAGTTTCGAGAAGCGGCCGTTAATACTGTATAGCAAATTATTTAAGATGTTCATTATTACTTGCTAACAAATTGTTCTGGATGTTATTCCGGGATACAAGTGGCAGAGGACAGACAAGGGAACCCAGTCCATGAATTAGCCACGTCAGGCTCTATATCAAGTAACAGGAAGGGAACTGGTTGCCACATGAATGGTGCCTGTAAGAAGAGGGGTGATGACAGTCAAGCACAATGGAGCTGTTCCTGAAATCCCAAAATAGATTAACCCTTTCCTGCTCAGATGGTAGATAACGTTACACGAGCAGCAAGTCCAGAAACGTAAAACAAAAGTGGCCGTACTGCCTACGTATATAAGGCTACCTTGTGCCGGTAAGACGAATGACTATAATATAGGTAATGGTTTTACATTTATGGTTAAAAAAAATAATTTAGTGCAATTATGTATAACAACTACATCTGATGAGGAAGAAGGTATAAAGAGATTCTGCAGAGGATACGGCAGCATAATATCACAGGCTAAAGCATTCCGCTGGGATCAAGCAATAAGTGCTGAGGACACCACACAAATCAATAGCCAACCGGTCCGGCGAGAGAGCCAATACATGAACTGTAATAAACTCTACTCCCAGGGGCAGAGGCTTTTCTCTGGGACCCACTGACCTGACACTACAGCAGATTCACAGAGGGTTACAGCTGTGTAATGGGATCAGGAGGTTGTGCGGGGTCATGGGCGGATCACCGCTAATGTGCATGCTTCTTGCTATTAATACATATAAATAATATACAGTATTCTTCTGCCCTTATGTCTGAACAGAAGACTGGAAATTCACAGCCCCTATTACACCAAGGATAGACACATATAAGGTCATGATTAAAATATAACAGCACTTCTGTCACCTATTATTGGGAAAGTCACACATTTCTACCTGTACCAATATTACCATCCCTGAGGACTGGCATTTGTATGATTATACAGCTATGCTATATAATGGCGACATGTCCTCTATGACTATGGAAAATATATATACATATACCGTATGTCATTAAAGGAAACCTAGCAGAAAAAACGGACCAGCACTCCAAATCATGGGAATTTATTCCATAAATTCACGGAACAAAGCACCAATAGGAACCTGATATGCAGTCAGATCTGTGGACATCACGGTATAGAGAAGGAGAGGCTAGTCATTGAAATCCGTGGTGTTTGTATACAAGTTCAGTGGGCGGTCCTATCTCTGCAAGTACAATCATACAGGAAAGGATGTCAGTCACTAGTAGGACCGCCCACTGGATGCATACAGTCATACAGGGAAGACAGTCAATCAGTCAATCACTAGTAGGAGCACCAACTAGACTCATATGCATAGTCATACAGGGAAGACAGTCAATCACTAGTAGGACCGCCCACTAGACTGCTATGCATGCAGTCATACAGGGAAGAATGTAACTCACTAGTAGGACCATCCACTGGACTCATATGCATACAGTCATACAGGGAAAACTGTCAATCACTAGTAGGACTGCCCACTGGACTCATATGCATACAGTCATACAGGGAATACTGTAACTCACTAGTAGGAGCGCCCACTAGAATCATTTGTGCACAGTCATACAGTGAAGAATGTCAATCACTATTGGGAGTGCCCACTGGACTCATATGCACAGACATATATTGAAGACTATCAATCACTAGTAGGACCGCCCACTGGACTCATATGCATACAATCATACAGGAAGGACCTTAACTAAATAGTAGGACCACCCACTCAACTCATATGCATACAATCATACAGGGAAGACTGTCATTGATTAGTAGGACCGCCCACTTGACTTATATGCATACAATCATACATTGAAGACTACCAATCATTAGTAAGACCACCCACTGGACTCATATTCATACAGCCATACAGAGAGGTCTGTCAGTCACTAGTAGAACTAACCATTAGACTCATCTGCATACAGGGAAGACTGTCAATCACTTACTAGGACCACCCACTGGACTCATCTACGTACTGGGAAGACTGTCAATCACTGAATAGGACCACCCACTGCACTTATCTACAAACAGTCATACAAGGAAGAATGTCAATAACTTGTAGCACCACCCACTGGACTCATACATACAAACACAGAAATTTCAATTAATAAAATGCAAGTTTTACTGAAACATTTTCCAAAAAAAAGAGATTCATCTCCTCCTGCTCTGTAACATCCTACCTGCAGACTAGAAACCATATTTAACATGTTGGCACCCTTTACGCCAGGCCAATTGTGACTTGCCGTAGAATACTGACTTTAGTGGTGATTACAGGACCGGATTAATGTCCATCACAGAAGATGTGACGGAACGGGTAACCTATCGGGACACTGCTCATTCACGTGAAGAACTCTCAACGTGATTTGTTTTGTTCTGGCTTCACTAAACCATTATCCTTTATAGGATGGAAGTGATAAGCCTGTTGTCTGGGCCAATCCCTCTTCCTATTTACTTCTCACTTCCCACTTTTCCATTGACCAAGTGCCATCTGATTTCCAGAGTGTGCAATGACTAACGTCTGCCACCCATATCCTTCCTATCCTGCCACCCATATCCCATTTTGCACGTATGGCTGCACGACTGTCCGCTATCTGCTTTATTCCATAAGATGTTACCATCTGCAGTCACATGTAGAAAAATACACCACCATTCCTAGGAGGCTGGAGAATGCCCAAGAGAAGAAAAACACCATTGCTATTCAATGTTCTTAGGTTTTGAAAACAAAATAGGTTAAAAAGTGACTTTGTCTGGACTTGCGTGTGTGAGAGAGTCCATTACAAAATATGACTTTAGTGTTCATGACCTCCTGACATGTAATTACTCCTGTCTCAATAACTGGCTTTTAAGAATGCCTCTACCTCTTCACTTAATGCATGGAGCCCCAAGGCAGCCATTTAATTACTAGGCGTTGCTATATACATTACTGAGGGCGCTGGGGACGTTTCTATGAAGGGGCGTATAGCAAATGAAAAAGTCTCCTTCATATTCTCAGAAATATATCATAGGAAAGGACAATGAGCCATACAACATCTACTGGTCTTGAGAGCCATCGGTGCTTCCTACAGTCCAGGTAGACACCTAAGTGACCTGGAAAATTAGTATGGAAAATACTTATAGATACAGAATCTCTTTAATAGGACCGGACCATGAGCCCTACATTATCTACTGGTCTTGGGAGCCATCGGTGCTTCCTACAGTCCAGGTACTCACCTAAGTGACCTGGAAAATGAGTATGGAAAATATCTATAGATACAGGATCTCTTTCTATAGGACCGGACAATGAGCCCTACATTATCTACTGATCTTGGGAGCGATCGGTGCTTCCTACAGTCCAGGTAGACACCTAAGTGACCTGGAAAATGAGTATGGAAAATACGTATAGATACAGAATCTCTTTCTATAAGACCGGACAATGAGCCCTACGTTATCTACTGGTCTTGGGAGCCATCGGTGCATCCTACAGTCCAGGTAGACCCCTAAGTGACCTGGAAAATGAGTATGGAAAATACCTATAGATACAGTATCTCTTTAATGGGACCGGACAATGAGCCCTACGTTATCTACTGGTCTTGGGAGCCATCGGTGCGTCCTACAGTCCAGGTAGACCCCTAAGTGACCTGGAAAATGAGTATGGAAAATACGTATAGATACAGTATCTCTTTAATAGGACCGGACAAGGAGCCCTACGTTATCTACTGGTCTTGGGAGCTACCGGTGCATCCTATAGTCCAGGTAGACCTAGAAAATATGTATAGACAAGCTAGAAAATGTCAAATTTACAACAAAATCCTATATTAATAATGCAATGCTAGCAATACCGTCATATTTCTCTATATAGGGAAGATCGTAACCCTAAAGAAATGTCACAGATGCTTGCAGAGCTAGGTACTAGATATACACACATGCACATCAACTGATTTATCAGCTGACGATTGTTTTATCACCTGCTGGATCCAAGCCAGACATGTCTGTAGGGAGGTTTGATAGCGGAGGGACAGAGACCAGTGTGAAGCAGCCATAGGAGCAATCCCGTAAATCTAGGAGCCCAAGCAGAGAGTGATACATCTGAAAACACTGTGCATTAACCATACTCCCAGCCCAACCCATGAACTCTCACTCTGCATGAATAATTTACCCTCTCTTATGCTAATGGGATCATGAAAGTCTCCCTCCGTCTTTAATGCATCTATTCTCAGCTTTTAGTAACAGACCCCACCCGGGGAAAGGATCACAGAGTCCGCTCTGGTAGAACGAGCAGCACCAAGGGAGTATCAGTGATTATGTACATGGAACCGCATGAAAACAAGCTGCGTGGTGGTGGGTGCCTGAAGCACCCTCTCAGCAGAGGAGCGAGGAGCAGATATTGGGAGCACATGCAGCGCCGCTGTCTTATCTGGGCATTGGCTGCTCTGGGAGCTGGAATATCAGACATGGAAGTGATGCAAGAAAATTCCAAAGTAACTGCCTCTTCCTTCTTCTTAGAAGAAGGGTCATATATATCATGTCGAGAAATTAGGAACAACATTACATGCAGTTCCAAAATCACAAACAACGAAAGGAATGTCCACCAATTTTAAGATTATTGCGCAACGTTCCCACCATGAGATTTTGGTGAGATTTTGACTCGTGTGTCAACAACGCAGCGTCTTACAGTTCCAGCAAAGTGGATGGGATTTATAGACATCTCCTGCCTTCTGCGCTTCCTTTTACCCCTCGTAATCTGACGTGCGGTGCCTTTTTTTAAATCCGCCATGTCAAGTTCTCTTGCTAAGTTTTATTTGCAGATTTTCCCTTTAGACTTGTAATAGATGCGGAAAATCTTCAGGTAAACACACGCGTTTCAGTGCGTTTCCATGTAATCCTCACCTAAGTATATTAATACGGTTTAGTCAAAGCCAAATACAAGGAAATAGCAAAAACAAAGCAGATTTATATAAATCACATCAAAAAGGGTAAAAAAAAAATTGCAATTAAAAATGCAAGTAAAAAAAGCAAAAAAAAAAACAAATTGAAAAAACACAAGTAACCTAATATAAATAATAGGTGCAGAAATTCTGAAACATCAAAAATTCATCATGGGAACAAAGTCTGAAACTTGCACGCAGATTTCTTAGGCTGGTTCCAAAACATCACATCTTTCTATACTTTATATCTACATAATCAAAATATGGTGAATTTAACATTGGCCATAAATATTTGGATACAAGTGCAAATAATATTAGATGAATAAAACTTCATTTATGCTTTACCTAATATTAGATCTGGTCATACAATGAACTTCAGAAGTCCCATGCACATAATATAGAGGGAAAATCCTGTCCAAATTGGTGACATCTAGCAACAATATACAGAGGTCGCAAGGCTTAAACTCTCAAAATGAATCTGTCAGCAGATTTTTGCTATGTAATTTAAGAACAGCGTGATCTAAAGACAGAGACCCTGGTTCCAGCGATGCGTCACTTACTACGGTACGTCCAGTTTTGATAAAATCTCTGTTTTCTCGGTTGTAGATGTAGAAGTGCTCCGTGTGAGCTTTATATAGCCCCACCCTGATTGGTAGCTTCCAGTGTACAAGCTGCCAATCAGTGGTGAGGGCGGGGTTATACATATTAGCCTGACTGGCTTGAATGTGAGACCTAGTCCAGCAGTGATAATCTTCTGCGTTTAAAACACTGATTACATTGAAACTACAGAATGCAGAGCAACTAGGGAGACAAATATCGCAAGAATAGTGTCTTATGGCCAGTGTGAACATGTTCTTATAAGTTGCATGTATACCAATTAATGCCCCGGCTCATTTTTTTGTTTCTTATAATAAGGTAGAAAGTGGCTCCTCTGCGCTGCCATGTAACCAAACTTTGAATCAGATCAAATTTAACAGGTTAATTTATCTACGCGTTTCGAGGCAATCTGGCCTCTTCTTCAGGATAACCCACAATTATGTGGTTTATGGTTTGATCCTGAAGAAGAGGCCAGATCGCCATGAAATGCTTAGATAAATTAACCTGTTAAATTTGATCAGATTCATCGTTTGGTTACATGGCAGCGCAGAGGAGCCACTTTATTCTTTATTATATTCAGGCTCGGTGTCTCTATACCCGTGGATCTGCAGCCGCCTTTATGCCCATATAGTGGTTGTGTCTCTCACAACCACCCCAGGTGAGGATTCAATTCATTCTCCTCACCCCTGAAACAGTTGGGTGGAGGGTGTCGAAAAATAAAGCACAATAGGGTGATACCTGATGAAACATTAGGTATCACCCTATTGTGCTTTTTTCATTTTCACCTTTAGTTCACGTCTAAGAATAACTTCTTATCTCTGCTGGAAAAGGTGTAATCGTCAGGAAACGAGCTCAGCTGAAACAGTTGAGAAAGTCACAACTATTGAAGAAACATGAAACAGCTGCAGCAGCGCCAAAGTGAAATACATACTGAACAACTGGAGGGAAGAGGTTAATCAGCGCTCCCATAGGAATGGAGGCCAAGAAAACACATCCTGGATAGTGATTTGTCAACGCGTTTTGGAGTAAAAACAACTCTGTTCTAGGAATGGAGACAAAGAAAAACAGATCCCGGATAGTGATTTATGGCCAACGCGTTTCAGAGTGAAAATGACTCCTTCAGGACAATCACAATAACATTCTGATTGTGACTGTCCAGAAGAAGGAGTTGTTTTTACTCCCGAAACGCGTTGACAATAAATCACTATCCAGGATTTGTTTTTCTTGGTCTCCATTCCTACAGCACAGTTGTTTTTACTCCGAAAAGCATTGACAATAAATCACTAACCAGAATCTGTTTTTCTTGGACTCCATTCCTACAGCAGAGTTGTTTTACTCCGAAACACGTTGACCATAAATCACTATCCAGTATCTGTTTTTCTTGGTCTCCATTCCTACCGCATAGTTGTGTTTACTCCCTAACGCATTGACAATAAATCACTATCCAGGATTTGATTTTCTTGGTCTTCATTCCTACAGCGGAATTCTTTTTACTTCCGAAACGCGTTGACAACCACTATCCAGGATCTGTTTTTCTTGGTCTCCATTCCTACAACGGAGGTGTTTTTACTCCCGAAACGCGTTGACAATAAACCACTATCTAGGATCTGTTCTTCTTGGCCTCCATTCCTACAGCAGTGTGGATTAACCCCTTCTCACCAGTGTTCAGCATGTATAGAAACTACAGCACACAGCCTAATAAGTGACACACCCCTGGAATCAGGCTCCCAGACCCTACATTAAAATCTGCATAAAAAAATCTGCTGACAGATTCCCTTTAAACGCTCTGGGGTCCTATCATAAATAATAATATAATGTGAAATCAGTCTCTATTAGGTTAATTGGCAAGTTTGGTCCTGTTAAAAATGTTTCCTATGAATCAATGTGGGCTTCAAAGTATTTTTGGGATCTGTAGACTCATATAAGGGATGTTACCTATAAAATATTCTTAATAAGTTCCCAATGAACAATTACATAAAATAAAACCAACGCAAATACAAACAACACAAATATGAAAATACATAAACATATAGGCTATGTGCGCACTAGGCGTTTTTTGGGTGCGTTTTTGGGCTTCCTATGAATCAATGTGGGCTTCAAAGTATCTTTGGGATCTGTAGACTCATAGAAGGGATGTTGCCTATAAAATATTCTCAATAAGTTCCCAAGGAACAGTTACATGAAATAAAACCAACGCAAATACAAACAACATAAATATGAAAATACATAAACATATAGGCTATGTGCGCACTAGGCGTTTTTTGGGTGCGTTTTTGGGCTTCCTATGAATCAATGTGGGCTTCAAAGTATCTTTGGGATCTGTAGACTCATAGAAGGGATGTTGCCTATAAAATATTCTCAATAAGTTCCCAAGGAACAGTTACATGAAATAAAACCAACGCAAATACAAACAACACAAATATGAAAATACATAAACATATAGGCTATGTGCGCACTAGGCGTTTTTCGGGTGCGTTTTTGGTGTTTGACTTTGCTTCCCCAGCAAAGTCTCTGAGTTTTCATTTTTGCTGTCCGCACACAACTTTTTTTTTTAGCTGCGTTTCTGAGCTAAAAAACCCCCAAACTGGACATGTCAATTCTTTCCTGCGTTTTTCACCCATGCAATGCATAGGAAAAACGCCGCAAAATGCAGTGATCAAAAACGCAGCAAAACGCAGACAAAAACACACCGAAACGCATGCGTTTTTTGCGGGGTTTTTTGGCCAAAAACGCAGCGGTAAAAAAACGCTGTGTGCTCACATAGCCATAGACCGTAAGAGGATGTTCATCCGGCCTTGTGAATATAGCAGCGGCCTGACGTATCAGCTCCACAATAGGATTTCACTCGGCCGCCTATTCTCCTGTTATCTGCCGGCCATTTTCAGGGTCAACGGGCCCTTTATTTTTAATTCCATTAGTCGACTCCCCTCCACCCAACTCACAACTTTTACAAACAAAACAAAGGAAAATGAGCCATTAAGAGGGAAATATCATGTTGAAATCTCATGTCGGCCTGATGACTATTCCCCGCTAGGCCGCATCCTTTGCATCCAGAGGAATTTAATAATCTCAAGTGATGAAAACGGCTTGTTGTGAGCAGGAACGCGGCTCTCCTGACCTGTGTCCATGGAGCTCCCAACTTAGTGCAAAAATCACTAGGCCAAAAACAGCTGGCTGACAAAGCGATGAAGCAGCAGGGAATGCGGCGGCTTTATTGTTTATCTTTTGTTTATGAGGCTACATTCAAGTTTAATTATACCTTTAAATTAAGGTCTAACAGGCGTCGAGAGAATTCTTCTTCCACAAAGCAAAAAAAAAAAAGGCTGAGAGAAAAAGGATCTGTGTTTTCACAACACTGTGGTTTCCAAGTAACTTAACATATAGAATTAGAGAATGTTTCCCTCCGCTCGCCGGATCCGCACTTATCTATCCAAAGGAAATTAAAGAGAATAATTCACGGATCAATATATAGTTTATATAACGGACGGGTGATAACAATTTTAACAAAAATAAGGCTTGGGTCATGGTGACATATTTGGAAAACCTCCATGACGCCGATCGGAGAGCCACTTTTTGGAGAATTCCGGCTTTGGCGGATCAGAGACAACTTTGTATACGGGCTCGTTCAGACAAGCGTATTGTACGGACGCATGCTGTCTGAGTTAAATAGGACAATGTCATTCAATAGGGCTGTCAAAGGACCTTTTTTTGAAGCATGTACTAATCTCCTCCGAGTATCGGATGAAAATCACCTATACAAGTCTATGGAGGTGCAAAAAAAATAACCCCCGAAACTGTATTGGGTCTTAAAATGCTGATGTATAAAACACAGATGCCACCTGGGCATATAAAACGGAAACAAGGATGGCATATGGATGAATGTTCGACTTCTTGGGATGAAACTTGGATGATTTTTCATAATCTCATCTCAAAGTTTGGGACATCATAGTGTTAAGGGGGTTTTACACGCAGCGACATCGCTAGCAATCGCACCCGCCCCCGTCGTTTGTGCGTCATGGGCAAATCGCTGCCCGTGGCGAACAATATTGGAGGTACCCGTCACACATACTTACCTTCCTAGCGATGTCGCTGTGGCCGGCAAACAACCTCTTTTCTAAGGGGGCGGTTCGTGCGGCGTCACAGCGACATCACACAGAAGGCCACCAATAGAAGCAGAGGGGCGGAGAGCAGCCGCATGAACGTCACTCACACCTCATTGCCGGAGGATGCAGGTACGGTGTTATTCGTCATTCCTGGGGTGTCACACGTAGCAATGTGTGCTGCCTCAGGAACGACGGACAACCGGCGTCCCAGAAGATTAACGACATTTTGAAAATGAACAACGTGTCAACAATCAATGATGTGGTGAGTATTTTTGATCGTTAGCGGTTGCTCGTACGTGTCACACGCAACGACGTTGCTAACGAGGCCGGATGTGTGTCACGAATTCCGTGACCCCAACGACATCTCTTTAGCGATGCCGTTGCGTGTAAAGCAGCCCTAACACAAGTAAATGGGGTCACATTGCATCCAAAAGGGTCTCGCGTACGCATTACTAAAGTCATAAAAAAATCAGACCGGTTGTATTTTGTTGTGATTTCCTTGGCGCAGTCATAATGCAACTCCATTCACTTTTACTGCACTGCGCAGACGACCAAGAAATGTTTAGTCGTGCGACGTGCGACACAGCCAAAGTTGCTGTGTAGTCCCAATCTTTCATGCACCTTCTTATGAATGGATGTCATCTAATACGACATTTTTTTAGCTGACTGTGACTTCCTACAGGAAAATCAGCTGTTTGAAAAATTTGGACTGGCCGGCAGGAGAGCAGGAGAATCCTCTGGTGGGCCCTTTTGCAGTAGAAAGTCACTTATCCCACAAACATGATCAGTAATTGGCACAATGCACTTGTTTCACTACGCACAGACAAAGGAAGCATCCCATTATTCATTTTACAAACTACCCAGTATATTATTACATAGAAGCATGGGTAAATTTGTGAATGTAATATTTGCATGTAGTTGATCAGTGGCCCCCCGAGTTAATCATATTGGTGGACCCCTGCCACCTCAGTCTGACACTATCTGATGGGACAATGAAATAACCCCTTCAGAACCAAATTCCACCTAAAATAAAATTCTCAATACTAGTTACTACATTTCAATGCAGCCAATGCTCCTTTTCTCAGGTTATCACCTCCTCCTGAATGGTCAATAAGCCAAGAATTGCTGCTGGAATTCTCCACTGAAAAAACAGAGTGAAGTAACAGCTGGAAATAAAACTGGTGACGAGAAATGTCAACTTTACAGGATTTGTATGGCGGCCGGCCCCTCTGTTCTGGGGTATGTCCTGGACCTCTGTAAAGTGAGTAGGTCACATCCATAGACTTCCAAGTATTGTCCTCTTCTGGCATTTTACACTACTGGATTCTATAAAATCATGTGCTACACATTGTGCATGTTATTTATGGAAGCCAATATGCAATTCTATGGCAAGTTGTATATGTCGGGGGAATAGGTTTCTTTTATATATGCGTAGCACAAAAAAAATACAGAATGCAAAAAATCTAAAGGTAAGAGATGAAGAGGAAGAGCTGACAGTATGAGCAAGGGGCTGCAATCTGCTAAAATGGTGCTAATTAATCACCTGAACTGTCTGAGCCGGTCCAGGGGCGCGGTCAATAGGTCACAGGCCGCACGGTCAGGTGTGATCATTACACAATGGCTATCCCACAATGCCGCACATAT